>NC_137042.1:24746778-25174278 GCF_032717465.1 Coenobita brevimanus
ACAATAAACTAGGCGTAAATATTAATACTATCATACTCTTACTATAAATGACATCACTCCCAGCTGTGCGTACCTTAGCTAAGTATCAGCTTGCAAAAAAGAAGCTAAACGTCTTAATACGATATCATATCTCAAATATTCTCGTTAAGTGGAGAGAACTTTAGTTTCTGAAAACACACTGACGGTCGGCTCCGGAAGACTCTCTAATAACTAATACAACCACAAGAAAAGACGTATAAGAGCGTTACAATGAAAATTGCCTCTTCACGCTCTTAATAATAATAATAATAATAATAATAATAATAATAATAATAATAACAATCGAAAACACAGCAGAGTGCTCAGACAAAATAAGGCACTCCTAAATTCACACCTCATTCACGTCTTCGAAACTCTCGGCTCCAAATGCATCACAACAACACACACTCTATACTCAGCCTAACAAATAAATAATATAGACAGTACTACATACGCAAGTGAGTAATAAACCTGCTAATGATAAATGATGAATCAACATACACACTGCCACGTAATCAACATGTACAGCACTGCAGAAAACATTCACCACAACACACAACATTTACCACAACACGTAAAAAACTCCATGTAAACACGGCCAAGGCAAAACACGTACAAGTAGAAAAAAAAAAAAGAACAGGTTACCAGGAAGTAGGTCAGTCATACCATACATACACACACACACACACACACACACACACATACACACACACACACACACACACACACACACACACACACACACACACACACACACACACACACACACACACACACACATTTCAAGGATGTGGGTCGTTCGCAGACAGGAGTTACATGACTAGAGGGAAACTGCACCATAGCCTTGAGCGGGAAGCAGCCTTGACCGTCTGAGCAGGCAGGCAGGCAGGCAGGCAAACAGACAGACAGACAAAGAGGCAGGCAGTTTCGTTACCTAACCTTACCGCTACTTGTTCTCCCGTCGCTACGTCAAAAACAGCGTAATCAGACTGTAAATCCAACAATCAGACTTTAAATTCCACAATTAGACTTTAAATCCCACAATTAGACTTTAAATCCCACAATTAGACTTTAAATCCCACAATTAGACTTTAAATCCCACAATCAGAATTTTAATATCACAATCAGACTTTAAATTCAACTTTTCTGAGTTTTCTTCCACCCACTCTCCTTCTCCAGCGTCACATAATTATAATGTGGCTATTTGAAATGCTTACGAGGCTTGTTTATATATATAATGCGTCACTCTCACACCCTAAAGACTTTAATAATGTTTATCGGGGGAAATTGTGTGTGTACATTCAAGTCACTATATTTTTAGCCCTTAACCCTTCACTCTGATGACATTATATTCTATTACTGCTACCTCGAGAAGATTTAATTCCTCACTGGAGGTAGACACTCTTGCTTTATTAACTCCTAGCAATAAAAATTTGTCCCATGCTAAAATACAAAATAAAACGGGAAAAAGAATAACGTCTGGAGGTAGTATGAATAAACCAAAAATAAACCTCACTGGAGTCACGGGGTTAAAACACTGCTTACGACTTCTCTGTTTCATAGGACTATAATACATGAGGTTTTCAGATATTTCGTAAAAAACTTATCTGTAGCGACTTCTGTACATAAAATCTCAATACCCTGTCATGTGTTACTGATTGAATTTGCGTCGTTATGAAAACTATAAATATCATACACGAGAATGTTGAAGTCTACTATCCATAATAAATCGCTGAGGATGAGCCGCTTGCCAGTCAGATTATGGACTTTAATCTGGATGACTTCAAGATAATTCTACTCGCCACTGGGAGTCTCTCCAAAAGCAACTAATTAAGCATTTTCCTATTCATCTTTCCCTCTTACAATAGTTTCCTCATCATTACCTTTCTCTTCATTATCCTGCATCACATCGGTTGTAGACATAGGCAAAGGTTAACCATTGGCGAAAGGCGCAAACTTTCCAGCCAATATTCAGCAGTCTCTTTAACCCAGGCAACAATCAGCTGTTTACTTTACATTTATCTCCATTATACTCCATTGTTATCGTCTTGCAACACCCTGGCTGGCGACACGAGCAAAGGTTAACTTGGGAAAGCGTATGTGAACTTTCAAGCCTGTCTCCAGTTCGCTCTCTCTCATAATTTTTACTTTCTCCTATCCCTTTTCCTTTACTAACTTCTATCTTCACTGTCTAGCATCACTCCTGCTGAAGACATAAAAGGTGACTGTAACATAAAATCATAGTGTGTCTTGGCATCTAAGTGCAGTGAGATGTTCAAATGGAAAGAATCTACTCTTATATTCATGCGCTGCTGACTGAAAAATTTTCTACATGATAAATAATTTCTAACTAATACAGTATGCAATCACACCGTTTGCACAGTACTCTGAAGAATATTGTTCGGCTTTGGTTATTACATTCAGACTATTGCTGGGCTGCAGTATTCGGCTGAGGAAAATAATTACTACTCGGCAGGATTTAAAAAAAATAATAATTCGCTTAGCCAACTGAGATGCAGCAGTACATTTAGAAGCTTTAACCTATTTAATGCAACAAAATTTTTATCAATCCGAAAGAAAACTCTATAATTCACGAGTCAATCATTTGGTTACTACTGACAGCTAAAATTCCTTGAGTCTCACCACTTTAACTTGACTGAGATTTCTTCGTCCTTGGCTCTATATCCTTTCCTTAGCACTTCATTGTGACTATCAGCACATTTTAGTGTTCACTTCTTACTACAGCACAGCATGCAAGATGGAAAGACGGCAAAATTACGCCCTGATAAAGTGAACTGAGTGTAGCCTTCATCGGTTGTAGCAAAAATCTAGTTCGGCAGATATCACAGTTACCTTGCGCTTTATGCATACCAAAACCTGTTCCTGCGGTGAATCATAAGTCTTACCCTCCTCCTTCGCTACTGACAACCTCATGACACACTCCGACCGTGTGTTCTGGGTCGTATGCTCATATATTTACGAATGATTCCTTGCCATAACTCTGATTTTGACTTGCAGAAAGGACAAGGAGACTACACAACTCTTCCATGTCATTTGTTCTTTCTGATAAATAAATAAATAAAATAATAATAATAATAATAGTTAAAAATGGTATATCATGAGCTATTCTGTGCTTCCGCTAGGACAAAGAGAGAGAGAGAGAGAGAGAGAGAGAGAGAGAGGACAAGGAAATGAGTGTTACGAGCTGGAGTTTTACTGTACGAGTAAATATGTTAAAGAATCCCACTCCCCTCTTTCTGCGATTCTACGATTTACGCTTGGTTAGTCTGGGGTGTGTATTTTTGATGCATTTTACTGCGGAAATGGCTATCTATTTTTATCTGATTTTATTCTTGCTTTCATTTAGTGGTGTTATAATCAATGCGGTGTTAAGAAAATGGCCAGTGCAGATTGATATAATTACTTGATATCATTTATTACCCGTCTCTCTCTCTCTCTCTCTCTCTCTCTCTCTCTCTCTCTCTCTCTCTCTCTCTACGGATCACTTCTGGCTGCCGCATTGTAGTTTCCATGGGTAACTCGTGTAGGGAGAGAGAATGGACTCTACCCTACCTGTCCATCCTACAAATCAATACTCTACCGTTAACTCCTTTCAATTTCCATGTGCGATAACAGCCTACGGTCATATCCTTCTAATTTATACGTTTAAATTACCATACATATCAGATCTATCTCCCCGTGTAGGCCCTTATGACATTGCTAAGCTGAATAAAATCGTCTCTGGTTAGGTGCAACAGAATACTAGAGTTGTACTATTCATGTGAAGGTTGATGGTACCAGTGTTAACATCAAGGCTCCTATGAATCACTCAGCTGAATTAAACCATCTGGCGTTGGCTGGAATGCAATACTAGAGTTATCCCCACCATGAAGAGGTTAATTGTTGCCCCTAATATTATATTCCTCAGATGCGTAATAGCAAAAGCTGGAAGCCTGTAACTCCTCCCATCTATTAATACTTAACATATATACTACCATTAAGTATATTCTGAGGATATAGCTAGTTTGGTCCGACTAAATTCTTTCAGTATTACTGCAGTTTATATAAATCTTGCTTATAATTCTTATACCCCTCGCAATAAAGAGAAATAAAATGAAAATGTTCTCTTTCTGAATGAGGAAGTATACTGTACGAAGAAGTGTTGAATAAATTTAGGTTCGTACTCTGCGCTATTATTATTATTATTTTTTTTATTATTAAAGTCATCATCAGACTATTATATTCGGCTCAGGGAAGGCTCGCGGTGAGCTGATTAAATGCCTCCCTTTGTTTTGTTCTCATTAAATGCCTCGGTCTGTGTTGCTCTCATTAAATGCCCCCTTCTCTTTGCTTTTATTAAATCCTTCTCCCTCTTTTTCTCTTTGATCTCTTTAAATGTCTCCATCTGTTCTTCTCTCATTAAATGCCCCACCCCCGTTTTATTCTCATTAAATCCCTCCCTCTGTGGTGTTTTTTAAATATCTCCCATTGTTTAAGTGGCTGAATACCTCCTTTTGGTATATCTCGTTACTTTTCGTTGACTGTTTCACTCCATTCTTCTTTTGCTAAATATCATTACTTAGTTCTCATTAGTGTGCACTGATTTTTCGTTGAGTCGTTCACTATGTATAGCTCTCGGTATATATCACTACATAGTGCTTATTAACTCCCTCCCTCTCTTTTGTTACCGATGAATGCATTCTACTATTTCGCTTTCATTAATTGTTTCGCTTTGTTTTACTGTGAATAAAAGTCTCCCTCTATTTAAACATCTCCCCCTACTGCTTTTGTTAAACGCCTACTTCAGTTTTGCTTTCACTATTCCTATTAGTCCGATTACGCAACTCATTTTCCTGTTCTTTCATTACCGTGCCGCTCTACTCTCGTTAATATCTGGAAGGAAAAAATTCCTACCCAAAAACGAACGAATAAATGAGTAAACAAACAAATATTTAAACTGTACCAACGAAGCCACACTGAATTTTGACGAAACACTCGTATTAACAAAAACAAACCGGACAATCTCTAATAAAATGATGCTCAAACATTTCCATAAATCTACCATCAACGTCAACTGGAAAAAAACACTAAAAATAGCTAACGATAAACTTGGGATGCGGCTAAACTCCTTCACACCACTTGCTAAGGAAGCGACAAAAATGCTATATAATCAAAGCAGCAGGTCCAAATCAATCCGCAAACTATAATCTCACAGGCAATAATGTTTTCAAAAATATTTAGCTCTTGAACACAACCAAAATTCAATACTCAGTAAAATGGGCGATGATCATCATCATCATCATCCCTTCCTCGGACAGGATTCTCCTTTAGCTGTAAAAACTATTAGAGCCGCACCAAGATTACCAAAAATACTGTCTTTATACAGAATTAAACCAGAGGAACCAAATATCAGTTCACTTTATCACCTATAAACCCAGTTTCTCTGCACTGTGAACTATAAATTTACTTAAGGAGTCTTGCTCTTAATTATAATTGCTATCACACTGAACTGTCCAAACATCAAGATGGATTTCGTGCACAACTTTCACCCACTACTTACCTTTCGAAGATAATCTTGCTTTGGGTATGTTCAACACCTCTGACCCCTGCTACCCTCTCCCATCCCTGCTACTTCCACCCCTGCTACCCTCTCCCAACCTTACTATCACCTATCATCCCTGCTACCTTCCTCCACCCCTGCTACCTTCCTCCAACCCCTGCTATCCTCTGACACCCCTCCTACCCTCTAACACCCCTGTTATCCTCTGACTCCCCTTTCACCCTCTTCCATCCCTGCTACCCTCTCCCACCCCTGCTACCCTCTCCCACCCCTGCTACCCTCTCCCACCCCTGCTACCCTCTCCCATCCCTATTACCCTCTCCCAACCCTAATACCCTCTCCCACCACTGCTACCCTCTCCCACCCCTACTACCCTCTCCCGCCCCTGCCTCATGCCCTTCATACATCTTCCACCCCTTCTCCCTCTCTCCCACTCCTCCCCCCTTTCCCATTCATATCCTCCTCCTCCCACCCATTCCTCCTCTCCCTCCTATGTCTTCTACACCGCCACCACCTCCCCTTTAGATCGTTTGTCCTTCTCTTAATTCTCTTCCCCTCAACACATCCTTTCCCCCTCCTCCTCACCCTCCCCTCAACACATCCTTTCCCCCTCCTCCTCACCCTCCCCACACCATACATTTCTCCCTCCTACTTCTTCCTCTCTCTTACCCCATCTCCCTCCCTTCAAAGTATTTTAAATCATATGTTGTTCTGCCTCCCCCCCTCTCTCACCACCTGCCTTCCACTTCCCCTTCTCCCTCAACTCATACCCTCCCTCTCACACATTTCACTTTCTTCGACTTACCTTCCACCATCCCCTCTCCCCCACCTCTTCCTCTTCTCCCTCCCATCTCTTCCATCACATCTCCCCTTTGCTCATAACCTTTTACCTATAACACAATATATTCCACCTTCTCTCACTGATTCCCCTTCCACCTCCCCTCCCTTTCATCTCCCCTATACTCCCCATTCTTTCCCCCATCCAATCTTTCCTGTCTCCCTACTCATTACTCCCTCTCTACCCCCCATCCGTCCTTCCTGTCTCCCTACTTTCATTGATGCCAAGGAGGGGTGACAAATGGCAGGAGTGACAGGAGGCCATAGTAACATTGCAACACCGCCCCTCTGTTACCCCACCTGTCTCCGGTCTTACCTTGTCGAGATGTACAGTCGGAGGCAAGACTTCGCCTACGTTTTACACTGCATCTACTTCGCACTGTGGCCATGGTCGTTCCTTTCTTTTCAGACAAATCATATCAGAAAGAATCATTTATCCACAAAAAACATACCATGCCCATCTCTGCTTAGTAATATTAGCCACCAGATGAAGAGAGATATAGCTGTAATATTGGGCAAACTTTTCTCCCTGACTGCATACCGATTCTGGGGGGAGAGGAGACAACAGAGTGTGATACAGGAGGAAGATAGGGTGCTGGGGGTGCAACGAGAGAGAAGAGGGGTGAGGGAGAGAAGAGAAAAGATGTGCTACAGAGGGAGAAGGGATGGAAGATGGAAGTAAAAGAAAAGGGAGGGAGTAGGAGTACAAGCAAGAGGGGGATGAAGTAGGGTGACAAATGGTGGGAGGCCACAGAACGATTACAAAACACCCCCTCTGTTACAGCATCTGTTCGTCTCACCTTGATGAGCCTACATCCCGTAACGTATAGAGGCAAACTGAGAAGGTAGGGGAGATATGAGAGGAGTGGAGGAAGAGGGGGACAGAGAAAGAGGAAAAATGGTGAGGGAATAGGTCGTATAAACGATGGAAACAAACAGAGAGAGAGAGAGAGAGAGAGAGAGAGAGAGAGAGAGAGAGAGAGAGAGAGAGAGAGGTGAATGGGACGAGTGGCATCAATGTGGTAACCCAAATCGGCCACTGTCTAGGAATCCGGTGTCTGTCTCCCCAACCGTGTCTGGGATGATGATGAGGCTGTGTGTGTGTGTGTGTGTGTGTGTGTGTGTGTGTGTGTGTGTGTGTGTGTGTGTGTGTGTGTGTGTGTGTGTGTGTGTGTGTGTGTGTGTGTGTGTGTGTGTGTGTGTGTGTGTGTGTGTGTGTGTGTCATTATCATGCCTTTGGTCGGCGTCTCCGTATTCATTTCCATACTTATGATTAAAATTTTCTTGTGGCCGTCTGCTTGTTCTTATCTACGACCTCCATATTTATCTCTGACCGTGTATCTGGACGGGAATATCAATGGCCTTAGAACTGGGCTCGTGTTTCTCTTTAAGTGTGATGGTTTTGTATGCGTATCTGCTCGCCTGCGCATTAGCTTACATGATTCTGTGTATATGCCTTGATCTTTGGTACTGTGTGTGTGTGTGTGTGTGTGTGTGTGTGTGTGTGTGTGTGTGTGTGTGTGTGTGTGTGTGTGTGTGTGTGTGTGTGTGTGTGTGTGTGTGTGTGTGTGTGTGTGTGTGTGTGTGTGTGTGTGTGTGTGTGTGTGTGTGTGTAAGGCATGACGTGACGTAGTGTATGGTCTGGTACAAATGTGGCCGTGTGAGGTGTGATACTGCATGATATGTGTGAAGTGTATTAGTGTATGTGACATGGTAGGCAGAAGTGTGAAAGTGTGATATGTGTGTGACCTGAGGTAGTGTGTGATATGGCAAATAAAAGTGTGAGAGTGTGAGGTGTGTGGGAAGTGTAATAGTGTCTCATACTAAATACTGACTTTTCTAATGCCATATGAACTGTGGCTATGAATGGAAATTACATATAAATCACTGGCTTAGGGACACAAAAACAGAGGGGTCGCGTTGTTTATAGTAGAATCATTGAGCATAAAGGCAACTGTGGGAATCTTCGCATCATTTTCCGTGTAGCAACTTGAATGAAACAGATGGTAAAGTCGCCCTTCCCTTCTGTCACCAACACCGCCACTCCCACCATCACCACCACAAACACATCCACTACCCATTCCTCCACCACCACCACCACCACCACCCTCTTTCCATTAACAGTACTACCATAATAGCATTCGTTCCACAATTACAATCACTGCCATCACTGAACCATAACCACCATTATCACCTACATTACTTTCCTTCTTTACCAATGACAACTACTGTACTGCCACATCCCTCATTCCACCTACACACCATCATGCCTTCCTCTTTTAATCACCACCATCACCAATGCATTACTCCTTCCACGGCCATTAATACTCTAAGCATCACGCAACAAGAGGACTTTCCTAAGCTTATTAACAGTGTAGGGTTCAGAAATGTAAAATATAAAATGATGTCAGTGCAGGGGGAGGGGGTGGAACAGAGACAATTTCTACACCCATCACTTGAATTTGGGTTAGTCGTTCTTAGCCTTTTCTTACTGTTGCCAGACAATTTTATTCAGCTTGAGAGATATATATGATAATGAAGGGATTAACTGCGGCTGTCTAACCCCTTCAGTTCGAAAAGTCCACCTAAGCTAAGTAAAATCGTCGTGAAATGCCTGGAATAAGGGGCAAGTGAGAAAAAGCGCATCATCGCATAAAAATATACTTAAGAACGAAGCTGCAGATTATCTGTTTGTGGTTTATCGATATAGATAACACTAACAGAATCAAGCACTAATAAAGAGAAAATATAAAGCAGGAGAAAAAAAAATCCGTCCAAAAGTTTTAATCTGTATCATAATGATCCGATTTCTGTAAGTTTGTTGGTTTGTTTGTTACCGTAACGCTGCAAAAACGGCGAAACGTAGCGCAATTTTTGTGAGGGCAGGGTACCGTTAAAATGCTCTAACTTTAATATAACAGTTTCCAGTCCAATCGGTCCACCAGTTCCTGAGTTATGACTCATTTCTTGCCTTTTGACATCGAGCGATGGCCGCCGAAGGCGGCCTTTAAGCGAGTAACACTAATAAAGAAAAATCTAGGAGTAATAAACAGCAAAAATAGTGCCAGAGACCCAAAACCTGGCAATAGTTTTAATCAGTTTATGAAGACAAATGAGTGCGTAGGATGCATTAATTATCAGGGAGGAATGCATGCCATGGGAATATTTAGAATGGAGAGTGAGGGGGGGACGGGGCTGAAAAAGGTGAGGGGGGAAGGAAGAGGTTGGAAGGGATTGAAAAGGGAGAAGGGGCTGGAAGGGATGAGGGGGGAATAGGTGAGGGGGAGGGGGCTGAGGGAGGGGGCATATCAGTGAAGAGGTAGTGGAGGAGGAAAGAAAGAGGAAGGGAGGGTTTAGGGGAGGAAAGGGTTTAAGGATTGGGGTCTGAGGGGAAATGGAAGGAAAAATGAGTAGGGGAAGGAGAAAGGATAGGAAAAGAAAGAGTTTGGGTAGGGGATGGGGATGCTAAAAAGGAGAGGGCGCTGAAGATAGCTTAAGAAGGGGTTAAGAAGAGGGGTAGAGGGGAAGAGGGAAGAAAAGGAGGAAGACGGAAGAAGAGGAGGAGGAGGGGTAAGAAGAGATGATGTAAAAGGGGAAGAAGATAAGGGGAAGGGGGAACGAGGGTATTGGTATGAGAAGGGGGAGCAGGTTAGGAGTGAAAGGGGAGGGGGAAGAGGGTTAAAAGGATGGCGAAGTGTGGGGAATGGAGGTATGGGAGAGGGGTGGAAGTGGGGGTATCATCAATGAATTATACCGCCGTAACAAGCACCAAATTACTCTCCCTTTTTAATGGAAAAAATCGGTGCATGCCGTCTAGTGGTGGGTGATAGTCTCTCTCTCTCTCTCTCTCTAACTTTCTTTTTAATCAGGAATTATCATGAGCATCACAGCCCATTATCCCCATTAACGGTCTGCCTTCACGCAAGCACTGGAAGGCGTATCTCGCCCACAAGCACTTTGGGAATGAGGCAAATATTAACAAGAGTCGCACCTCTCTCTCTCTCTCTCTCTCTCTCTCTCTCTCTCTCTCTCTCTCTCTCTCTCTCTCTCTCATGCCCTTCCCCTCTCGTACTCCTTTTTCTCACCACTCCCCTCTTCCTTACTCCTTTTCTAATCCCCCTTCTATACCCTCCCCTTTTCCTTAACCCCCTTTCTAAACCATCCCCCCTACCTCTCCCCTCTCCTCAACTATCCCTCCTCCTCTCCCCTCCACTCTCCCCTACCCCTTTCGCTCCTATCCCTCCCCCCACCCCACTGGATCGCTCTCATAACCCCGGCTCCCTAGCTCGGTATTTGCAAGCAGTATTGAATTAAAACTTGATTGCATTACTCCTCACACTAAAATCCACCTCCACCATCACCATCCACCCACGGTCTACCACGTACCAAATACCTCATACCATACACCTTATACCAAACACCTCATACTATAAAAAATACCTGAAATCATATATCATACACCTTGTGGCATATATCATACACTGCACTTCATACCATGCACCTTATGCCATACACCACATACCACATACCTCATACCATGCACCACATACCATATACCTCATACCATACACCTCATACCATATACCTCATACCATATACCTCATACCATACACCTCATACCATACACTCCCTGGCTTCACTGCATCCATACGCGCTGCAAGTCCTAAAAAAAATATGGGTGGTTGGTTCATACAGAGCCAGGATAAAAAGGAGCAGAGGAGGATAGGTGAGGAAGGTGGGGAAGAGGGATAGAGTAAGGAGAGGGATGGAAGACAAAGAGGTGGGATACTGAGAGGGAAAAAGAGCAATGGAGAGAGCGGAAGAGGGTGAGGTGGGACACAGTGATGGAGAGTCTTACGTAAAAGGAGAAAGTGGGAGAGAGGGTAAGGAGGGATGCTGGAAAGCGAGAGTGAGGGACGGTGGTAGAATGAGTAGAGGGATAGTTGGCAGACAGGGAAATGGAGATAAAGACAGGGTGGAGGGAGAGGGCAAATGACAGGAAGATGCAAAGTACAAGGCAGGAGACTGTGGAAGAACAAAGTAGGAGCCGGGAAGACAGAACAGTGGGAAGGAAGGAGGGTAAGGAGAAAGAGAAAAAAGGAGGGAGGGGGGCAGAAGAGCTTGAGATTCTTTTTTAGTCCGTTTCTTGTGCGGTTAACTATGTCTATAAAATAAATTTCATGAGTTTATGATCAAGATAAACAACACAATAAGATCCCCGAATTACCATGTGCTCTTCTCGAGCCGTAGGTAAAATAAAAAGTACAAAAAAGAGAAAGGCAAAAAGTAGACTGAATGGAAATTGCATTCTACAATACCTTCAACTTTTAAGGTGAATAACGATGGCTGCATATCGTTGTGGATGCCTCTTCTTTGATCTGTGTGAAAGAAAAAGACAATTATGAAAGGATGATAAAGAGGACGGAATGTACAGAATGGTAAGGATGGGAAGGTGGAAGGCGATGTGAAATCAGAATCCACAACGAAATAGACAGGATACTTCGACAGGAAAGTGAGAGGGAAGTAGAAAATCAGAAGGGAAAGAGGACACGAACAACAACACTTGCGACAGAGGGAGGGGAAAGAGATACAGAGTTGAAAAAACAGAGGCACTGCACAAGATTAAATCTGAAGAGAGGAAAACAGGAGAACAGAGAAGAGAAGAAATGACTGACTGTCGTGTTTAGCAGCCGACCACACAATATTCTGAGTACTTTAAAAAACTACTTGACACTCAGCTGTCATAAATATTTCTAGATTAATAAACGATGCATACAATTTTCTTCTCTAAACTATCCTCCTCTTCTCTGCACCCTCACATTCACCAGTGCATTCTCTTTACTGATTATATTACCCCCTCCCTTCCTCCCCCTCCTCCCTGTGTGTGTGTGTGTGTGTGTGTGTGTGTGTGTGTGTGTGTGTGTGTGTGTGTGTGTGTGTGTGTGTGTGTGTGTGTGTGTGTGTGTGTGTGTGTGTGTGTGTGTGTGTGTGTGTGTGTGTGTGTGTGTGTGTGTGTGTGTGTGTGTGTGTGCCCACCTACCTGTGGAAATACTTACCGGCCAGGCTATACTGTCCATCCTTCCATCTAGCTGTCCATTTATGCATACCTCCATCTATCTATCCATCAGCCTCTGCCTCTCTTTACCTCTCTCTTCCTCTATCTCATTTTCACAAAGCGGTAGCGGGGTAGACTAAAACAAAAACAAAAAAACATCATCCCCGGATCACCCCCATCTCATGCACGCTTCTCATTCAATTAGTGGACTTTCCTCTCTATCTCCCCTCGCGCATTCCTTCCCTCCCTCCGCCATTCTCTCTCTCTCTCTCTCTCTCTCTCTCTCTCTCTCTCTCTCTCTCTCTCTCTCTCATTTACATATCTATATCTATCTACATACTTCTCTATCTGCCTATCTCCTCCCAACCTCCTTAACAACCTATCTCTCTATCTAATCTATTCACCTAATCTATCTATCTACCTATTTATCCATCTGTCTGTCTGTCTATCCTTTATCCACCCAAGTACCATTATTCCCCTCCTTCTCCCTCTCTCTCTCTCTCTCTCTCTCTCTCTCTCTCTCTCTCTCTCTCTCACCCACCACCACCATTACCCCTGCCGTTGTTACGTTACGCTATCGTTTCGTCCACCCCTCTCTCATTTCCCGCTAATGGCCTTGTTTCGTCTACGTGCTTACCACTTCATCTCTCTATATTTCTTTGCATAAGGTTAACTCCCAATCTCGCTTAATTTTACTACGTGCGTACGCGGGAATGTATGTTGGGCTTCACTTTTCCGGCCATGCATGATCATAATATCTCTTTTGGCTGATGTGTGTGTATACCGACTCTCTCTCTCTCTCTCTCTCTCTCTCTCTCTCTCTCTCTCTCTCTCTCTCTCTCTCTCTCATCTTGACATGGTAACTCTAACCCCTTCACTACGGTTATGTCTCTAATATTATATTCTGCTTACTTTTCGCAACCCCTCGACAATAATATTCAATTGATGGGAGATACCTGAAACTGGAATCAGCTGTAGCGTATATGAACTGCTTCAATATGATTCTTTTTCTAAGTTAACTAATATCGTCTGGCGGCGGCACAAGCGAAACTTACACACACACACACACACACACACACACACACACACACACACAAACACACACACACACACACACACATTTATTCACCTATGACAAGCATCCAATACACATTCATGGTCAATAATTCCTTTATTATTCTGCTGGGAGTTTCGATCAATGAAATGAGACTCCTACCCATCCGAATACGGTCGATCAGCTTAGCAAGATCAAAGTTCGGACACGGTTTATTTTCATCCATTTGAATTTAATCATCATCATCATCATCATCATCATCACCATCATCATCAATATCATCATCATCATTATCATTACCATTATTATTATTATTATTATTATTATCATTATTATGCATTAACTATCAAAACTCGCACTGAATTTCAATACGGTTTTGGGGTATACGTAAATTAACCCCAACTCTTCACTAACGTCAGTTAGTACATATTTATTTGCATAACAGTCCCTCCTTGAGCCTCAAGACGTCATTTATATCTCTCTTGCTGCTTCAAAACTCTTCTTCAGCTTGGGAAATGGCTCTTAGAGATGAATGAAGACAATGTTATAACCATCTACGTAACAAAATCTCCCTATGCTGAAAAAATTGTCTGACGGGAACATGAACAAAATTAAAACGTTATAGTATTGAAGCGATTAACATTTTTGTATAATATCTGCTGGGAAAAAAAATGTCTATCACTCATTACCCCCAATCGCCTAAAAAAATATATGCCAACAAAATAACCTTCCCACTATATCCAGGGATGTGTAGCCGCGTCATACACTCTTTCTACATAATCCCCTCTCTCTCTCTCACTCTCTCTTTTTTCCCCTCCCTTGTTTTCCTCCACCTCCTACCCCCCTCATAACCATTTTTCGCCAGTGTGTGTTCCTCGTTTGCATCATTATCGTCCTCTGTTCATGTCCACCTCATTTCTCACATAATTCCTACCCTTTATCGGCGTACACACACCTGCCTCTCGCGTTCACTCTCCACTCGTTTCCATCCCCCCCCCCTCTTTCTCTCTCTCTTTCCCAGTATCCCTTAATATCATCCTCCATTCATTTCTCACTCTAATTAGCTCTTTTCTGTTATTTCTTATGGTACTCTCATTTTTTTCTCTCATTTATCTCTTCCTGTTCTTACATTCCTGTTTCACTGTCTCCCCATCCATCCCTCTTCCTCTAACACCCCTTTTTATTTATATCAATTCATCTTCATTTCTCATCCATCCATCCTTCTCTTAATCTACTTATCTTTTATTCCTCTACATTCTTCTTTCCATCTCTCTTTCTCTACATTCATTCAGTTAGCTCCCTCATCCACTATAACTCACTTCTTCACCTCTCTCTCTCTCTCTCTCTCTCTCTCTCTCTCTCTCTCTCTCTCTCTCTCTCTCTCTCTCTCTCGTTATAACCAACCACCACCACCACCTCCCCCCTTGCAAATGCCCGGTTGATCTATGGTGCAATACTGAGGTGGGTGCTGCAATATAAGCTGTCCTCGGGCCCCCATCCTTCCCCCCACCATCCCGGACTTCATCTACCCCTTCTGCCCTCCATCACTGGTCCTCATCCCAGAACAAAATCGTCCCTGAGCCGTGTTTTTTTTTTTTTTTTTTTTTTTTTTTAGATGCTCTTTATGTTTCCCTTCATTGTTTCTTCGTCAGGACAGATCTCTCTCTCTCTCTCTCTCTCTCTCTCTCTCTCTCTCTCTCTCTCTCTCTCTCTCACACACACACACACACACACACACACACACACACATATATATATATATATATATATATATATATATATATATATATATATATATATATATATATATATATATATATATATAAACATCACGCATTTTTGTCCCTTTTTATATTTATTGTCAACAATTTTTTAACCATCCACCACTCCCGATTGCATTATATTGGTTCTACAAACTCCAAATTAGCTTGCCTCAAATAACATGCTCAATGCATAGCCAATTCATTACCTGCTTTCCCTGCCTCCAACCTATATGTTCCTTTTCAACCTGTTCTTCCAAGATGACATCTCAGTCTGTCCACCACCATCCACTCACTATTTGCTCACAATTCCCCATTCCAATATTTCCACTCCATCATCACCTATTTATCTGCTCCTAATCTATTCACGCCCATACAATTCTCCTCCATTATCCATGTTCAGCTCTGACACCAGATACTTTTCAATCCACAATCATCTACTCAGTTCCTGTTCATTAGTCCATTTTTCATTTACGAGTATTACCTAGTCAAAATCTACTTTCATCTAAGCATTTCCACTTACATAGTCTTAAGCAATGAACAATATGTCATATTTCATTACAAACTGTTCCTCCACCCAACTTAGCAGTTTAGTGTGTCTCGTTAGAAATCTAAGGTCTTTCTTATCGCATTTCACCCTGCCCTTCCAGTTTCTCATTCCAGGACAGACTTTTCCTCTTGCGGAACAACTTTTCCCACCAAACACCTTACCTACTCACAATCGCCCATACTTCATCCACACTTCCATCATCTCTGCATCATCAAGCCTACCATCCATCATATCTGCATCCCAGCAACTACTCATCTCCTACTTATCCTTCTTGCCATCGCCTCTGTATTCTAGCCTCTATCCATCCACCACCTTTGCTTCTATCCAGAAGTTTAGCATCCCAGCGTCTATCCATCCACTTCCTAACCATCCACAAATACTGTATCGTGGCATATATCAACTATCATCCTTCCACCAAATATCCTTCCATCATATCATCCTCCAAACACCATATCTATTTACAGTCGTCAAAGCACCTCCCGTCCTTCCATCCTTCATCATCCCGACGCCTATTCATGCACCATCCGTCCATATTTTCATCATCTCTGCACCCCGAAGCTTTTCCATTCACCATCCATCATCTCTTCCATCACTGCACCATTCCAGCACATTTCATGCACCAATCATCCTCCGCTTCATCACCTATCCACCCCATCGCCTATCCATGCACTAACCATGCTCCTTTCCACCATTTCAGCATCCCAACGCCTTTCTGCACCATTTATCTTTCTATCCGTCCACTCAGCATCCCGACACCTGTCCATGTACTATCCAACCTCTTTCCCAACATTTATCCACCTCGGCGTCTATCCAGTCCCTTGCAGCCTATCCCTCCGTCCCCCCCTCGTGCATGGCCAAGCGGGGTTATGAAAAGAGTGGGCGAGATGAGGACCAGGGGGCGAGATTATATGGGTGGCCAGCACGAGGCAGGCAAGCAGGCAGGGAGGGAGAGACAGGGAGGGAAAATGGAGAGAAAAGCAAGGTAAAAAGGGAGAGAAATAAGGGAGGGAGAAAAATGAAGAAAGAAGAGAGGAGGTAAAAGCAGAGTGAAGGAAGGGAGAAGGACAGAAAAGAGTAAGGGAGAAAAATTGAGAAGAAAGGAAAGGAAACAGGAAGACAAAAAGGGGAGGGAGATGACTGGAGAGAGAGGGAAAGGGAAAGGGATGCGAAATACTGGAGGAGGGAGGGAAAAGAGGAAAAGAAATGGAAGGAAGAGAAGGGAGAAAGGAGGAGAAGAATGGAAAGAATGAAGAGGAAGGTAAAAAGGGAGCGAGAGAAATGAGAGACAGGGTGAAAAAGGAAAAAGAGGGGGGAAGGAAAATGGAAAGAAAAGTAGGGAAATGAAGAAAAGGATATAGATAACGAGGGGATGAAGAGACAAGGGAAAAAGAAACGAAGAGAATACAGAACACGAAGTGGAAGATTTAGAAAACGAGAATATGAAGTAAACGGAAATGGGTACAAAATGAACACGAACAGCAATAAATCAAAAGGTTCTTGAGACAGTCTGTCACAGAGGTACCGGTATATCTATGCCAAGTATGCTATGAGTCTAAGAAAAGTATAGCAAAACAGGGAAAATCCTCCAGTCCACAAATCCCCCCGGTAATGGTCGGCAGGCAAATGTAAGAAGGACCTCATGCACCATACAACTGCTGTTACAGAAATCTGAATGGTAGATGTAAATGGAAAATACATTTTACACTATATTACCCTGGAGAGGGATGTAAGATGAGTCAACAAAATAATGAAGCTCTGTGGTTGATATCCCTACGATATTCCCTGCTGGACAAAGACAATACACCCCAGTGACGCATTATTCAGATGTGAACGTACTGTACTTATCTCGGGAACAAATGCTAAATGTTCATCAAAACGACATTTAAATACTATGTCACATTCTACGGCACTGCAGGTCTGGTTGCTCAATATATTAAGACCCCTATTGAGGAAGACTTTTTTTATCTTTTTATCAGACGAACCTATGCCACGGATTTCATGGGCAGTACTTTTCGTATATTTGACCCGTCCTCTGCCAAATATTAATTAACTGCCAAATTATAATAATCTTTGAAAATTTTGCATACTTGGATTAGATTCCCTCGTGGTCTGTGCTCAGTGAAGTCAGATAGATTTAGTTCTTCTAATCACTCCTCGAATGAATTTTCAGTCCGTCTAGGTATCGTTTTTGTCACTGTACACTGAACTTTCAAACTCTCCATATTTTTAGTAATATAATGACCACCATAGGGCACAATACTCTAAATGTGGGCCTACTAGAGAATTTCACAAGGTTGGATATGTTCAAAATCTGTATTTGAACGCACTACCTAGAAATCTAATTAATATGTGTGCGTTCCCTAAACAGCCTCTGTTCACTCTTTGTTCGATTCTAAAATATTTTCATCGTAATTTATAAATCCTTTTCTTCAAGCAGAATTTAGCTGATCGAGCTGGATATACTCTACTTGTGTTTACCAATAATAACATGCACTTTCTATATTATCATCAATTCCACTGTTTATCACTATCCCTCAGTATTTCTTGCGTTCATGAAGATATACCCACTCTGTACCAATTCATGTATAACCAGAATATCTATATATTTACCGAGCAAAATCTACAATAATATAATTTCTGTAAATTCACCACAGATTAGGACTCAACACTGAACCTTGTAAGCGTAACAATTAGTAATGTGTCGTTACTAACATCCCTAAAGCTAACCTTCGATTCCCCTGGCTACACTGACACTGAAATCAGGTACCTTTAGTTTGATGAAGCCTTGTGGGGAACTTTATCAAACGTCTTAATAAAACCGAAGTAGAAGACAGCAGTGGATTAAATTTAGTAGTACTGTACTGTGCATGTCCAGTTTCCTATACATTCATTATACACAACAAATATTGTGACCTGTCTGAGAGTTCCGAAATACGTAAATGCTTTGCACATGAAGTTTTACCTCTTCAGCCAGAGGAATACGTTGAACACAAAAGCAAAAAACTTAGAACCATAATGTAGGAGCTTCGTAGCACCTCTTCCTCTGCGATTCATTTTTTCACCATCCATTTATCCCTCGTATGCTACCGAGACAAAACATGTTGCTGAGAGAAGCATACAATTAACAAATATATCAAAGTATAGTTTTACATAATTAATCGCTACCAAAAGCATGCCACGAAGCCTCCTACGGTACGACCTTCACTTGTTCAAACGGATAGATTCAGAGGGTCCAGGTCAGTCCAAAACTGTCGTGTCTTCAGTTAATACAGTTGAGAGAGAGAGAGAGAGAGAGAGAGAGAGAGAGAGAGAGGGTAACTGTGATAAACCTCCCACCCAAGACGACAGACTGGACCGTATTCTGGACAGCTAAGGAGGCCCACTGGTGCCTCTTTATTACCAGTATATATATATTTTTTGCATGACACGTCAATATTCTACTATTTATCATTAATGCAGTCTATATTACAAAATTCAGATATATACCATACGAGAAAATAGTACGGTGTGGTCTACAGCATAAATCGCTAAAGAGGAGACGTTTGGGGGCATCTTGAGTCGACGAGAATACGACAGACTATGACATTATGGGTGAGGTTGACACATCCATCACTCACTCTGCCAATGTGGAGTGACCTGCATACATCACTGGAGGAGGGGGAGGGAGAGGGAGAGAAAGGGAGGGAAGCGGGTAGGGGAGAGGGGGAAGGAAGGAGAGGGAATACGGTAGGAGAGAGGGGAAAGAGGGAGAGGGAACAGGGTAGGGGAAGGGAAGAGAGGAAGGAAGCAGGTATTGGAAGGAAGGGATGGTTGAAGGGGAAAGTTGGAGATGCCAAGGTTTGGGAGGGAGGCAGGGAAAGAGGATGAAAGGAACAGAGAAAGTGGAGATGGGGAGGGGAAGGGGAGGATAGAAGGTCAGGATGAAGAGGAAGGGCGGGGGGACAGAAGGTCGGGAGAAGGGGGAAGGGAGGGTGCAAAGGTTGGAGGAGGAGGGGGTGGAGTAGAAGGTAAAGAAGAACGAGCTGCACAGTGCGTAAGGAACTACTGTAGAGGGGGTGACAAAATCAAGGCTTAATTTCTTTACTATCAAGGCGCCAAGCCAAATCGTTTTCAGTACGATGAAATCCTGAAATTTTCTTGCCACCTCCAGACATATTAAAAAGCTCAGGAAAAACACTTCGCTGTTGAAGAGATTAACTCCCTCAGCTCGGATACGTCAATTTTATTATATTCTGGCTAAAACTTGGCGATTATATTCTGATTTGGTGGGAAGTTATCAAGGTGTAGAAACAACTGCACTTAAGGAGCATGCAAAATACGGAAGAAGCATTCACATTCTCAAAAAATAACATAAAGTTAATAAACATTACCGAAAAGTACTAAAAACACGACAATTGTCGATTCAAAAGATTAGGAACAAAATTGTCATTTTCTTCAGTACATTCCCTGGTACTGGATGATCAGAAATGCAGTGAATAACTTCATCAAAGAATCGGCGCTGAGAAAAATCAAGAGAATAACCTCAAAAGTTTAATTTATAAAAGTGCCGCAGGCCCAAAACTGATGATCAAAACAGCACGGCGAAATATATGACTGACGAATGAACGAAAAAAAAAAAAAAAGAATATTGTAAAAAGTATGACTGACGAACGAATAAAGAATAAGAAAAAAAAAAAACATCTGTTTTAGCTGCCAAGCCCACACGACACAAAACACGTCTAGAGTTAAAAGCCTTGCAACTTTACAGAGATTGCAAGTTAAAAGACTTGCAACTTTACAGAGATTGGGAACAAATGCGGGGCAAAAGTAGCGGCAAAGTCGGTAAAACTTGAAAGCAAAGGCAAAACTCCGAGGCAGATCGCGAAAAGTTCTGGGTTTGAAAAAAACTGCATAATCGTAAATTTCGCAGAGCGGGTTTTTGAGATAGCTAGGGAACTTTACGTAAGGTCTTTTGCCTACCAGCTTAACCCTCTTATGGTAGGGTCAACTCCAGTATTCTATTTCAGCTACTACAAAACGACTTTATTCAACTCAGAGTAAGCCAATGGTCTATCTATCTATTGCCAGACGCCTCAATCCCGTTTGGGGTGGCCACAAACAAATCGCCTCCAAGTCGCCCTGTCCCCCGCCATTTCACTGCCCCGCTCCCAACTCACACCTCCCTCTCTCATGTACCTCTCCACCCCATCCCTCCATCTCATCCTCGGCCTCCCTCTCCCTCTTCCCCCCTCCACCTCACTCACATACACTCTCCTCGTCAGTCTTTCACCCTCCATTCTCTCCATAAGCCAAAGGTGATAAATGTTAATACTTGTACCAGAAACGGGACAATTTTCTATCATTCTGTTCCAGCTAACGCCAGATGATTTCACTCAGCTGAGAGTCATAGCACACCGAATCTTAATCAGAGAGTGAAATAGGCTTAAAATATTGTAACTGAAATTGGGTAATTTAATAATGAGGCTATAATATAAGGGAGGCTTAACTGAAACTGTCTAACTCTTTCAGTTCAAAATATTTCTCCTAAGCTGATATGAACGTTTGGTAGAAGCAGTCATAACATCGTCTGATTACAGTTGGAAAATTCCCGAGAGACGGTAGCAGGAATGAGTGTCGTCAATAAACAGATTAAAATAGTGAGGAAACTTACAGAAACAACAAATTTTCAAAGTACTGCCATTCCTCAGTCTCTTCATTAGCAGAGGTCTCACCTAAATTACTTAAAAGTGTCCGGCGGTAAGAAGAAACTATACAAGACGCTCTCGTACCAAAGGGGTTGATAATCAAGACACAAAGCTTAATCTTCCTTCTACATTACCTCCAGACGATTTATTTACCTTAGCAGAAGCCTTAATATTAACGCAGCAGATACGGAGTTTATCCCTCACATAACCCTTTCAGCACAATGACTTCATATACTCGTGTAACATCTGGATGATTTTCTTCACGCTAGGAAGGTCGTCACCGTACTAAAAGGATTAAGAAATTCCTGGCAGACGAAAATATTGAAACGAAAAATAGTCAGCAGGAAGGAATGTAAACGAAAAATGACGAACAAAAGGATGTATGAAAATTAAAAATGTCAATAGAGGAATACACGAAAAGTGCGAATAATGATAACCAGGAAAAAGTAAAAAATGGATATCAGAGGAGAATATGAAAACGAAAAATCACAAGCAGAAGAATACACGAAAAAAAAAAAAAAATGACCCAAAGAAGAATGTATGAAAACGAAAGACAAACACAGACTGAGAAATGCGTCAAGGGCTTACTTACAACGGCGTCCATTAAGAAGAGAGAGAGGGGGTAATGGGGAGGGACATTTCTCCATTAGCCAGATATAATGGCGTGTGTGGTGATTAATGGCCATGAGAAAATACTGCACACTCAAATTAAGACGCATTTGGTGTATGTGGCGAGGGCGGAGAGGAGAGGAGAGAGAAGATGAGGTGAGGTGAGAAGAGAGGGGAAAGAAAGGGAGGAGAGACGAGGAAAGAAGAGAAATAGGTAAGGGAAAAGAGTGAAGAGAAGAGGAGAAAGGTGAAATGAAGGAAGTGGAGGAGAAAGAGTATGTGGCGGAGAGGGGAAGAGAGAAGAGGAAAGACGAGGAGAGAAGAGGAAACACGAGGAGGGAGGAGAGGAGAGAAGCGAGGATAGAAGAGAGAAGTGGAAATACGGGAAGCAGAGGAGTGAAATGGGAAGAAGAATGGAGGAGGAGAGCAGGGAATGATGAAACGAAGGAAAGAAAACCGGAGATGAACGGGGATTGAAGGGGAATGGAAGGGAAGTGGAAGTGATGAGGTGACAGGATAGGAGAAGGGAGATGTGGTAACGGGAGGGGAGAAGAGGAGAGGGGAGATAGCTAGGACAGGAAACAGAGATGGAACAGAACAACAGAAGGTGGAGGGAGGGAGAGAATGGAGGGAAGAGGGAAGGGAAATTAGGAGGGAACAGAAGGAAAAGGATGTCAAAGGGGGTTGTGAGGAGAGGACTGAGGGAAGTGGAATGAAAAGGGTTTGAGGTGTATGAAACAGGAGACTAAAATGGGGAAGGAAAACGAGAATAAACGTGAAAAATGGCAAAGCGAGGGAAAATGTGCTGAGAGGAAGATGTGTGATGAGGAGGTGTGTGAGGGGAAGGAGGTTTGGAGAGGAATTTTTAGCTCATTCAACAAGAGTTTTCAGAGGGTCCATACCTTCGCCAAAATAGCACGTTCACGTTCTTCTTGACCTTCGTATTGACTTTTTACCTTTTTCGCCTAAACTATAATAACTTGTCCCTACGACGATCCTTAATCATTCTTCCAATTTTTAGGCAATTCCAGCCAATAGTTCTTCTGCAGTATTGTCGAGAGAGAGAGAGAGAGAGAGAGAGAGAGAGAGAGAGAGAGAGAGAGAGAGAGAGAGAGAGATCTGGTGATGATGAACGGGCAAGAAACAGACTCCTTTGCCCCCTGTGAAATAAGAAGTCTCCCCTTCCTTCAATAAAATCGCATGGACCTAGCGTGGATTAAATGCTTAAGGGGATATGGGGATAAAGGGAAAGGGTTGGGAGGGGATAAAGCAAGAGGGGAGGCGGTGGTGAGGTGAGGGAATGTGTTGTCTGGACGGATGATGTGAAAGAAGGGAAGTAGGGGTGTGAAGGGAGAACAGCATGTAAAGGAGACGATGATGGTGCGAGTGAGGGAAAGCAGAGTTTCTGGACTTACTGCTCCAAAGTTGCAGGTGAGAAATATTGGAATTTATCTGTGAATTGCTACACCGTAAGTCAAATTTTATCGCGATTATCTGTCTATTTGCCTATCTATCTATAACGAATTTCTCATTTTTAAAGTTTATTCATTATTAATAACTAACCATTCTACTGTATACTCTCCCTTCATCTCACTGTCACAACTCCATCTCACCTTTTGCCTTTCTCTTTACTTCTGTTCCCCAACCTAGTTCTTCTCTCTCTCTCTCTCTCTCTCTCTCTCTCTCTCTCTCTCTCTGTGCCGCCCTTCATCCTCTCCTCTCTCCCTCTCTCTTCCTTCTCCCCTAACGTCTCCCCTCTCATCACTCATGCCTCCCCCACGGTAATGGATCCTTGTTGCCTTTCTTAACTAATCAAATCCTTCCCCCTGCCTCGTGCCTCGCAGATCCCCGTGGACGTCCCCTTCTTGATGACCCTCTCTTGCGTCTTGATCGGTCAATTGCCAAGGAGGGGGAGCCAACGAGGTGAGGCGAAGAGAGTGAGAGAGAGGCGAACTTTGGTCCCTCTTAGGAAACACCGTCCTAGTATTGCATGCATCTAAACTTCGCTTGATCCGAGTGATTATAACAGAATCTTAACCCACTTACTACACTGGCTTTTTATTTTACTCTTGATGTTTACTTCTAATTTACCCCTGATGTTTCCTATCATTTTATTGAGCTTTGGAGATTTTGTTTTCTCCCGAACTGTATGACTTAGCAACAGTCGTCATTAACCTCAACAAAACGAGGTCTTTCCTTAGCTGAATATTAATGTCTAGACGTAAAGAAAAAAAAAAAAAAGAATACAATGAATAATGAAGAAATTGTCATCACATTGTTCTTTCTTGTCCATAGACTTCTCCGAGACATCAATAAAACTAATGAAATACCCTCCAAGTCTTTCTCCTTTAAGCACAGAAACTTTCCCTGATATGAGTTACCATGACAATGATTTCACAAGGCAACTGTCTGTCTTACTCTTTAGGAACTTGAGAAATCTGTGTGTTTCTTAATGACGACTTCCAAGCTTACAAAGCACTGTACAGTTTTTCATTTTTGCATGGAACTTCCACTGACTTGGGCTCCATGTCCGAGACTCCAAACTTCACCTTAACTGGGACTATGTTCTTACCGACTATTTTAAGACATGATTCAAACTTACGAAACAAAGTAAAAGTTTTCATACGGTAAAACCTACCCTGGTCTGAACTTACAGGACCTAGAGCTGGACAAACCTAAACTTCAGCTTGGGTTGTGTTTTTCCCAACAGACTTCTCCAAGACATCACCCAACCTCAGGAATGTCAGTCAGAGCTTCCTCCTCTAAAATCAAACTTACTGTGATTTAAATTTCCATGATCTACAACTGAATAAAATTAAACTTCATCGTGGGCTGTTCTTATCGACATACTTTACAGACACATCACCCAAACATGTTCCTCTTCCCCTAATCTCTCACAGGCTCCTAAGATCTCGGAGACCCTAAGCTAAATGGCTCAATCTGTATGCGTCGTAGAGAGAACCAACCTCATCCCAACTCCCTCGAATCCCCTCATCCCTAAAGCCATCCCTACCCACTCCCTCGGCCTTCACAGATCGTTTATTAATCCACTTAAACTGCGATTCCTCTTGATCCGGGTGGCTAAGCCGTGGGGAACATTACTAAGATGGACGGCGGGGGTGTTATGGTGATGGACACAGGCGGGGGTTAATGAAAGGAGTAGTGGTGTGGCTGGGGAGGGCTGGATGGGACAGAGGGTGACGGTGCAGGGTGTGTGTATGTTTATGTTTGTGTGTATGTGTGGTCTCGTGTTCTATGTATTTATGTTGTGCCGTGTGTGTGTGTGTGTGTGTGTGTGTGTGTGTGTGTGTGTGTGTGTGTGTGTGTGTGTGTGTGTGTGTGTGTGTGTGTGTGTGTGTGTGTGTGTGTGTGTGTGTGTGTGTGTGTGTGTGTGTGTGAACATGCAAGCAACCAAGGCGACAAGACGCTCATGACTGCTTTCCGTGTACGTTGTGGCAATGTTGAACTAAAGGGCTGTGGAAGAACTAGTTTTCTGACAATCAGTGTGTGTGGTGAACTGTGGCTGGTGTGGGCTGAAGTGTGTCATGTCAGCCAAATGGTATTTCCTCCTTCAATCAGATGACCTTTATCTTATCCCATCACCAAACTATTTTATTCAGTTTCGGATTCCTCAGACTTTAGGAATTTATCTAAAGTGATGGAATACTGTTATTTATAAGATGTAAGTTGTGATGGAAAGCTAGTATTAAAATTATGTAGTGTGAGTTATGTAGTGTGGGCAGACCTATCGTCACATCGGGGGAGGGAGGTGAGGCGTGTAGTGTGCGGTATTAAAAACATACGGGGTTGAGTCAAGGTGTGGGCAAGGTGTGGGGGAAAACTGGTATGAAAACTGGTATTAAGAGCTTGAGCAACTGAGCTATGATGTGCGTGGAAACTGGTATACATGGGGGACTGAGTTGTGTGTAGTACTGGTATAAATAACGTATACGACTAAGTTGTGTGTAGAACTGGAATTATTACCATTTAAGACTGGACTATGTATAAGGAAAACTGGTATTAATAAGAAGTGAAATTCAGCTGTGTGTAGAACTGGTATTAGTAACATGCTGATCTACGCTGTGTGGTGAGGGAAAACTGCTATTAGTGGCATCGTACTGAGAGCTGAAGTGAGGGCGGACTGGTATCAACATCATATATTATTATTATTATTATTATTATTATTGTTATTATTATTATTATTATTATTATTATTATTATTGTTATTATTATTGTTATTATTATTATTATTATTATTGTTATTATATTATTATTATTATTATTATTATTATTATTATTATTATTATTATTACTATTATTTTTATTATTATTCTGCCTACGGGTGACTTTACACTCCTTCTTCTGTCTCTCTTTCCTTCATTCTTTCCACTTCCTTCAGCCTGTGGGTGACTCTACACTGAGTGACAAGCCAAATGGTTTCCTGTGCACCAGGAAAACATTTGCTACGCTGGATGGTAACCATATAACCAAATTTTGGCGCCTGGTGGTAGAGTGGATAATTATTGTGCTCCAATCGGATTGAGCCGGTGAAGGTTTATATCCAAGGGATGGTTGGGGTTGAGTGCTCATGTAATGCCACTCAGGGATGAGTTAGGCTGGTCACTCCCATCTTAAATGTCGGGCCCAACTGCCTAGCCCTGGGCTCCTACGCTCCTCATGAGGCAATGTAGGATTAGCTGATGGATGGATGGATGGATGGATGGATTATTATTATTATTATTATTATTATTATTATTATTATTATTATTAATGTCATTTTATCTAATATCCATCACAATATTAACTATTATTATCATAAATAAACATTAACACTCTGAGGGAGTTTTGCAGTGTAGGCCAAATGATATTATTAAGTAAGGGATTAAACTGTGGTGAAGGAAGAAAAGACGTATGCGTTAATGAAGCCTTTACGCAAGTAGATAAATATGTCCAGAAGAAAAGAAACAGCATATACAGAATACCGTATACAGAAAATGGCTGTGTCAGTCTGTGCATTCAAGTATGCAAAATCGCTGGAGCAGAGAAAGTAGGAAGGAACCTATGGCACCAGCTGCATGTGGAAGTCTAAATAAACCCCATGCAGAAATTATAGTCCTGAAGGGAAGGGAGGGAAGATAACATAAGAACCAAGCTATGCGTGTGCTTGGGAAAATGCAATTCATGTCAAAAGAGGGAACTACAACTGGATGAAATATGCATACATAGGGTGTCCCATAAATCATTCTATATATATATATATATATATATATATATATATATATATATATATATATATATATATATATGCAGGCCAACGATTCTATCAAGTTTACTCGTCTGGACTCATGGATATGGAACAATGGTGAACACACTAAGCACGTTCTGTGAAGAAAAGCTTTTGTACTGTCATTTTTTGTTATTTTTCCTATGACTCAAGACTTACTGAACACCCTGTATTGCTGTAGCCTGTAAGAAGGCAGAAGAATGCAGATGTTAATGAGGTCAAGTAATGATAAAATAAAGCTCTGAATGGAGAAGAGGAAATAATGTGCTTGTGGGAGTGAATAACCAGGTCGTGCAGGCAGACGGAAAGTAGGAAGTGCTTTTGGTATGTGCGTGTGTTATTGAAATTCACAGATAGGGTCGGTGTCAGAGGGGTGGTGGAAGAGGGGCGGGGGCGTTTTTAATTTATGCCAAGGGTCGTCTTTGTAGTTATGATCATATCAGAACCAATAATTACCTGTGATATTTGATACGCAGTATCGGTACACACACACACACACACACACACACACACACACACACACACACACACACACACACACACACACACACACACACACACACACACACACACACACACACACACACACAGAGACAAACAGACAGACAGACAGACAGACAGACAGATCCAGGCTTGATACGGCTAAAGCTTGTTGATACGACTGGCGAGCATTGAGGTTAATCAAAATCATAATTATCGTTCCAAGAGAGTGACCGAAAAAATAATATGAATCACCTAGGACTGATAAAAAAAAAAAAAAAAAGGTGCAATATTCAATTTAAAAAAAAAATCTTGAAACACCAGGGAGAATTAACAAACTTAACCTCTTCACTACGATTACGTCCTTTCTCGTTATATTTTTGTTAACAATAAATGATAATATTATGCTAAGGGGAGACTTGTCGTATTGATGACGTAAGAACTACAATGGATCTGTATTTACTATTATGAAATGCATTTGTTCTGTATTGTCAGCTTGCGTAAGTACTCAGGTCGGAATTACGTAACTCTCTCTCTCTCTCTCTCTCTCTCTCTCTCTCTCTCTCTCTCTCTCTCTCTCTCTCTCTCTCTCTCTCTCTCTCGTGCTGTCCTAAAATTTCCATAGAGAACCAGACAACTACGACAAAAACACAAACATACAGACAACTACATGGATACAGCTAGTTACAGAGAAACAGACAGAAGAAATCGTATTGTAATTTGACTGACCGAAATTTCCTTTAAGTCTGCGTACTCTGTCACCGCGTTTCAACTCTACTTCCATTCTGTAATCTTGTCTCACCTCTACTCTAACTCTCCTTGCTCTGTGACCGTGTGTGAATACTGCTTACACTCTCTAATGACTGTTCTTGAGCCCCTGTTTGGACTGTCCTTTAACTATCCCCTAACCTGGGCTTAAATTCAGTGTGCATTCTCTCTGGACTGTTACTGGACCCTGCATGACCCCTACTTAAACTCTGCTTTATCTGTGACTGTCCTTGAACTTGCTTGGACTTTGCTTGCTTTGTTCGAAGTTAATGACTGGACTGTGCCTGGACTGTGCCTGACCTGTCCCTGTGCTCGAAATCTGTTAGAACATTCCTACGACTGACTGAACTTTGACTGAACTTTGCTAGAACTTGACTTGGACCGTTTTTGATTTTTGCTCCGAGTGATCTAGTAAGTCCGGAACTCTGCTTATATTCTGTAGGACTTGCGACTTTGCTCAATCTCTACTTTAACCTTATCTGAATCTATCTTTTTTTTTATTGTGCTTAGGCTTGAATTCTGTTTGGACTCTGGCAGGATTATATTTTGACTGTGCTTGTCCTGTGTTCTGTCTGTGTTTGGATTGTGCTAATATTGTAGTTAGTATTTTTGGACTGTTTGAGGTGTGTCTGGTTTACGTTTGGACTGGTTGGCGTGTGTTTGGTCTGTGTTTATAATATACTTGTACTCTGTTTGGTATATGCTTGATCTATAATTTAAGTGTGTCTGGACTGGGCTTGAATTCTTAACTGGACCGTGCCTGACCTGAACTCTTTTGAAATTTGCTTGGACTGTGCCTGGACCGTGCTTGCGTGTGCCTGCCAGTCCCGGACACAGAGCGACGCACACAGAACATCTCCAATCAGTCCCACTTCGATTTTTTCTCCCCTTGAACTCCTCACTGCAATTACTGTTGGAGGGGGTAGCGGGAGAAGAGGGTGGGAGGAATGTGAGAGATGGAGAGACGGGAGAGGGAAGAGGAAAGGGAGACGGAAGAGGGAGGAGGAAGGGGAGACGGGAGAGGGAAGAGGAAGGTGGGGGGGAGGAAACAGGGGAGACAGAGAGGGGAAAGGGGGAAGAAGGAGAGGGAGATGCGTGGAGGGAGATGGTTGAGAAAAGAGAGGAAGAGGAGTAAGAGGGAGAGGGAAATGGAGAGAGAGGAGGGAGAAGTGAGAAGGAAAGGGTAGGGAACAAGTGGGAATAAAGAAGTATAGAGGGCAAAAGGGATGTACGAAAAGGAAAGGGAACGCAAGAAGGAAGAGGGGGAGGAGGAAGAGAAAGGGGGGAAAAAGAAGAGGACCCATGATGGACGAGGGAGTGGAAGACAAAAGGGGGAGAGAAGAAGGAGATGAGGGAGGAGAAAGGTGAAAAGAGGGAGGGGAAGAAGAAAAACAAAGGATTATAGTAAAGAAGAAGGATAAAAAGGGGGAGAGAAGAAGGGAGAAATGTGAGTTGAGTGGAGGCGAGAAGGGAAGGATGGGAAGAGCGATATGAAAAGAGAAGATAAAGGAGAGAAGGAGGAAGAATGGATAAAAGATTGGAAGGGGAGAAGGAAGAAAATAAAAAGAGGAGGAGGAGGAGGAGTAGTGAAAGACAGAGAGAAACAGAGACAGATTCAAATGCGAAAGTTTCAATTACGAACAAAACGAAAAAGTTCAGCACGACACAGAAAAGGAAAGAAGAGAACACTTCAGGAAAAAATAAAAATAAAAAGTGCCAAAAAAACGAGATACAACAAATACAAAGCGAAAAGTTATGCAAAAAAAATATCAGCTCTAAAGGGGAAAAGAATCCGGACGACAATAAAAAAAGGGCAAATAATATTATCACCATCACTACAGTTACACCTTTTCATTCAATTCTTGTTACCACCTGACAATTTTGCTAAGGTCAAGTTCTCCTATGGAAGGGTTTAAAAAAAAAAAAAAAAATCCTCATAAACCCGTTCAGTATTCTAGCCACCGTCTGACTGCATTCATTTTTTTTTGTTTTGTTTTTGCTCAATGACTGTATGAACGGATAAATGAGAAAGAGGTGATAAAAGTGAGGCACAAGGACAGATGGGAGGCTGAGGGAAGAAGACAGCTAAGGCCCGTATTCTCGTCGTTAAGGAAGCTCCCTAACACCTTTTCCCAAGCGATTTAGTAAGGTTACTGCTCCTCAATGTCCTCTTCGGTGTTACATAAATTCTTCCAGTATCACCATACTCTGCATAAATAGCATAAAAAAAGGATATTCGCAAGCCATATCCAAAAATAAATCGCTAAAGAAAAGGTGTTAGGGAATTTCCTTGATCAACAGCCTAACAATCTGGCTCCCAAGACGTCCTCGTAGCTGTGTAAAATCGTCTGGAACAGGCTGGAATATAACAGCAGATTTGTATTGACCATGGGAGGGTTAATTGCAACAAATCTGACTCAGATTGCTATGACTCTTATCTACTGTAGATTACATGGCCTGGCGTTAACTGGAATAAAACAGCAGAGTAGTCCCACCGATGAGAAGGTTAAAGGGAAAAAATGAGGCAGAAGAAAAAAACATGAATACGGGGCCAAAGGAAGAAGTGAACAAAATAGAAGCAAAATATGGAAAGTCGACTAAAAATAAAATGTCTGTTGCTACGAAAAAAAAAAAAGAGAGAGAGAAAGAAAAGGTAAGATTATATCACATGTAATGGAAATGAATAAGACATAACGTGTAAGAAAAGATTTAATAATTTGGAAGCGTTTTGGTTTCTCCTAAGATGAATAAAACTGCTTGATGGCAGCAGATAAAAAAAAATATATATGAAAAGCCAAAAAAATCATAATACACTTAGGTTTGTTGATAATTTTTTGTAATGGTTTCTAAAATATATTGTTTGCCCATGTAACTCTTGCACGAACACATATCTCCGATTTTCATCCTCTTCCCTGTTTCCGTCGTTAATTATTTACCGTCCATCATTGTCATTCTCTCTCTCTCTCTCTCTCTCTCTCTCAACTTCCCTTCCTTCACATCAACAAGGAGAAAAAGTTTGGGGCGGAGGTTAAGAAAATACCCTGACAAGATAATCTAATTAGAGAGGGGAGAGACTGAGACGGAGAGGAGGAGGGAGAGAGGATGGAGGGAAAGGACAAGAGATGAGAGGGAGAGAGGAAAGTGAAAAGATTGAAAAAGGAGGAAAGAGGGAGGGAGGGAGGGAGGGTAGATGGAATGTGGGAGGGAGGAGAGGGGAAAGGAGGGAGAAGAACAGGGAGGCAAGGCAAGAGAGGAAATTGAGGAAGAATAAACAGAAGAAGGGGGAAGAGAAGAGAAGAAATAAAGAAAATAAGCTGAAAGAAAGGGGAAAGAATGGAAAAGGGAGGCAAGGAGAAGAATGGGTAGGGAAAAGTGAGGGTAAAGAGGGAGGGAGTAAATGAAAGGAGTGGAAAAACTGAAACAAACTGAGGGAAGGAAGAAGGAAAGATGGGAGAGGGAAGAGAGAGAACTGAGGGAAGTTGGAAAACCATACTGGAGAAATAAAGAAGGGGTAAATATGAAAAGAGGGAGAGGTGGAGGGGTGGAGGAAGGAGAGAGGTGATGGAGAAATATGAGTGGGAGGGAGAAAAAGAGAACTGATGGAAAGAAAGAAGAAGAAAGCAATCGAGGAAACCAAACGGAAGATGAAGATGTGGAGGAGCAGGGAAATGAGGAGAGAGGAAAGAAGAGAAGTGGAGAGAAGAAAAGAGAACAGAGGGAAAAATGGGTAGGAGTGGGAAGGTGGGAAATGAGAGCGAAGAGGGAAGGAAATGAGAGAGAAATTGGGAAATGAAAGAGAGGAGTAGGGAGAGAAGAAGAGGAGGGAGAGTATGGAGGGAAAGAGGGAGGGAGAAGGAAAAGAGAGGAAAGAAAAGGAGAGAAATAAGAAAGTGAGAAAGGCAGGAAGATGAGAGTGTGGAGGGAGAATACGGTAAACTGAAGAATGGAATGAAAGGAAAGATGGGAGAAGACAGTCACGAAGGGAAATAAACAGAAGAGGGAAATAAAAGGAGAACCCCGAGAAAAAGAAAGAATAAAAGGTAGAATGGATGGAACGAAGGAAGGGACATAAGGAAAATGAGAGAATGAAGGAATGTGAAAGATGAACGTCAGAAAGAAGGATAAGAAGAAGGGAAGGAAGATGGATAGGACGGAGGAAGGAATAAAAGATGCAAAGGGGGCAACGAAGAAGGGCGGGAGAGGAATGGAAAATAGGCATTAGAAGGAAGCTGGGATGGAAAGGACAAGGAAGCATGGGATGGAAATAAAGAAGGGAAGAAAGTAATGAAGATGAAGGAAGGATCGGAAGAAAGGAAGATACACAGGTAAGAAGAAGAAAGGGATAAAGACAGTACGAAAGAAACGTAAGATGGAATGAAAACAGAAGGTAGGAATAGGGTATATAACGATAAGAAATGTACGGAAAGAGGTAGGACGCAAATGAAGGAAAAGGAACGTAATAAGAGAATAGACGAAGACTAAAAGAATGGGAAAGGAAGGAAGGAAGGAAGGAGGGAACAAGGGAAGTTGAAAGTAGGAGAAAGTTGAGGAAGATGCATAACCATGAGGAGGAAGAATCAAAGAGTAAGGGAGTACAAGAGGAAGGAGAGAACCAAGAAGCAAGGGGAAGTAGATGCCAATGGAAGGAGAGAGGAAAAGAAACCAATGGGAAAGAAGAGAGTATGAAAAACGGAAGAAGTTAGAAGAAGCAGCAAACGATGGAGGAAAAGAAGGGAACCAAGAAAGTCGATAAAGAGGAAAGAAGAGATGGAAGAAGCAAAAAGGAATTAAAGAAGAGGAAAACCAAGAAAAAGAAAGAAGAGGATGTAGGTAGCGAAGGAAATATGGAAGGAAGAAAATAAGAGAAAAAGGGAAGAATGGAAAGGAAGAGAATAAAATTGAGGGAGGAAGGAAAGAAGGACCAGGAAGAAAGAAAAGGAAGGGAAGGAACAGGTAAAGGATGAAGGAAAGGAGAGAAAAGACAGAGGAAAAAGGGAAGAGGAAAGAGAGAGGCAAGAAGGAAAAACGAAGAATAAATTAAATATATGGTAACTCAAAACACTAATAAGGAAAGATTAAGAGGAAGAGGAAGTGAGAAGGAAGAGAATAAAAGCCAGGGGGAAGAAGGATGACAACAAGAGGAGGATGCCAAGAAGCGGAAGCAAGAGGAATGGATGAAAGAGAGAAGACAGAAAAAGAGAAAAAGGGACTGAGAGTGGAAAGGGTATGAAAGAAACAGAAAAGTTGGAGAGAGAGAGAGAGAGACAGAGAGAGACAGAGAGAGAGAGAGAGAGAGAGAGAGAGAGAGAGAGAGAGAGAGAGAGAGAAGGGGGGGGTGCTTGATAAGAGGAAAAAATGAGGGTGAGTGAGGGAGAGGGAGAGAGCGAGAAGGGAGGGGAAGGGGGGGGAAGCCTATCATGCACAGGGAGCGAATATCATGCAGGCGTGGATGCAATTATCGACCTAACATGCACTCATCCTTAAATAAAAACCCACACCCCCTAAAAAAAAAATAATAATTAAGACAGAAAATTCTACCTTAAGATTTTCCACGGCCTTCGATTAATTCAAGTAAGATGCATTTTAAATATTAAGAAAAAGGAAGAGTTTCAGTTCTAATCAAGCAGAGGTGGTGAAGGGGGCTGAGGGGAAGGGTGTAGGGGAGCGGTGTGGGGAGGTGTGAGGGGAGGGGTGTGGGGAGAGGTGTAGGGGAGGGGTGTAGGGGAGAACTGGGGTAGGAAGGGGTTTTAGAGGTGGGAGTGTGGGGGAGGGGGGAAAGGGGCTATAAGGAAGGGGGTGTATGGGAGAGAGGAGAATAGGAGTAAAGGGGGTGTAGGGGAGTGGGGTAGGGGAAGAAAGGGAGAGAACGGGAGGGGGAAGCATCGCCTGGGGGAACGCGCACATGTGCATACCATAAATGCATTGATTTATGCGCTGGGAGTCTGCGTAACCCTTGGCAACGGCGAGACTGTCCCCCCTACCCCCCGACACTCCCCCATTGTCCTCCCTCCCCCCTGACACTCCCCCATTGTCCTCCCTCCCCCCCGACACTCCCCCATTGTCCTCCCTCCCCCCCGACACTCCCCCATTGTCCTCCCTTCCCCCGACACTCCCCCATTGTCCTCCCTCCCCTCACCCCCACACTTCCTCCTTGTTTCCCCTCCACTCTCCCCTGTCCCCTCACCCCCACACTTTCCCTTGTCTCCCCTTCCCTCTACCCTGACCCCCACAGTCCCCCTTGTCTCAACTCCGCTCTCCCCTCCCTCACACCAATACTCCCCCTTGTCTTCCCTCCCCCCTCCCTCACTTCCTCCTTACTGGCGATCCCCCTCTCTCCCCCTTCCCCTCCCCCCTCAACCCCAATTGCATATGTCCCCCCCATCCTCCGAGCCCTCTTTTTCCTTCCCATCTTCCCTCACTCCTCTTACTTCAGATCCCCCCTCCTCCCCCTTTCTCCTCCCTCCTCCCTGACCCCCATTTGCTTATGTTTTCCCCTTTCTCCTTCCTCCACTCTGTCTCCCCCCCCCCTTTCCATCTTCTCTCACCCCACAACACAGTGCCCCTCTCCGTCTCCCCTCTTCTCCAATTCTCCTTTGCTTCTTAACCTCCTACTTCTCTCTCCTCTCCCCTCCTTTTCTCCCTCGTCCTTCATCCCCTTGCACTTGACCCCTCTCCCCTCTCCTTCACCCAATTTCCTTAAGATTCCAGTCCTTCCTCCTCCCTCTATTCTTCTATCCCCTTTCCCCTCTTTCCCCCGTCTTTTCAAACCCCTCTTCATTCTTCTTTTCCTTTTCCCCTATCACTCCTCTCCCACTTGGCACCTTCTCTCCATCTCCTCCCTCTTTTACCTTCTCATTTTCCCCATCCTCCTTCCAGTCTCCCTCACTCCTCCCCCATCCTCTCCCTTCTCACTACTTCTTTCCTCCCTCTTCCCTCTCCTCTCGCATCCCTTGTTTGTGATCGTCCCCTCCCTCCCCCTCCCCCTCTTTTCTTAACCAATTTCTTAGTGATCTCCCCTCCTTCCCCCTCCTTTTTTCCCTTTCTTCTCCCCTCCTTTCCATCTTCCCTTACGCCCCTTTCAAATAATCTCCCTCCTCCTTTTTCCTCCCCCTCCTTTTCCCCCTTCCCTCTCTGTCCTTACACCCTCTTCTCCCCTTCCCAACTTCTCTTTTTTCCTTCCCCCCTCCCCTCATCCGCGTTTCTGATCACCCCTCCCCCTCTTCCCCTTCCTCCTAGCCAACCACTCATCACTGGCACTCTTATGCATTGAGGGGGAAGGGGAAAGGGGAAGGGAGGAGGGAACTCTGGGAAAGGGGGGGGGAGAGGGGGAGGTAAATGATGATAGGGGGAGGTTTATTTGGGGAGTGGGAAGGGAAGAGGAACGGGGATTTGGGGAGGGATAGATGGTGAGAGGGAAGGGGAGAGGAGAAAGAGGAAAGGACTGGGTGTACCGGAGGAGGTAATGTGAAGAAGGTGAAAGGGGAGGGGATAATGTGAGGGAGAAGAAGGATGGGAGGGGATATGGGGGGTGGGAATGAGTGGTGAGGAGGAGGAGGAGGAGGAGGAGGAGGAGGAGGAGTGAGTGGAGTAATGGAGGAGGAAGGCAGAAGAAGAGGTCTGAATGAAGGGAGGGGGAGGGAGTTAGGGGAGTGGGTTAGAGAAAATGAAGGGGAGAGGTTAAGAATAAACAATGGCAGGGGTGAAGGCTGCGAATGGAGGGGAGGAGGATGGAGCAGAGAAAAGAATGTAGAAGGAGAGGAAATTAGGGGACGAGGATAGAAATGACAGAGGAGGGAAAGTACAGCAAGAGGAAATGGGACAGAACAAACTGGAGATGAGAGGAGGGGGCAGAGATAATGAGAGAAGGTAGGAGGAGGTGAAAGGGGAGGAGAGGTGAAGAAAGAGGTGGAATAGCGGAAAGAAACAAGACAGGGAAGATAGGAAGAGGAGATATGGGCAAGAGAGAAAGAGGCGAAAGGGGTTATATGACAAGAGAAGAAGGGGGACAAAGGTGTGGAGGAGAAAGGGGAAGGAGGGCTGGAGATGTGAGGGAGGTAAGGGATAGAAAGAATAAGTGGAAAGGGGAGGGGAGTGAGACAGAAGGGAGGGGGAAGAGGGGAGAAGGAAGAGGGAAAAAGAGTGGGAAGTGGGATGGAAAGGGAAAGAGAGAATGAACGGGAGAGGAAGGGGAAGAGGCCGGAAGAATGGGAGGAAGGAGAGGAAATGGGGGATAGAAAGAATAGGGGGAAAGCACAGGCAAGGGGGGAGGGGGCTAGAAAGAATTAGAATTAGGGAGGGGAAGGAAGGAGAGGGAAGGGAGGGGATGGAAAGGGAGGGAAGGGAGGGGAGTGGGGAGGGGGTACCAGAGGGTCTGTGGGAGAGAACGGGAAAGGTTTGCTGCAGCTGGAGTCCCATTTATAAAACTTCTTGAGCTTAACATGTGCCTAGGCTCCTTTATTTTATGCGCTAACTTTTACTCATGCAGCTACCAGACACTTCATAATTAGTCCTAAATGTATACTGTGATAAATACGAGCAAACAATTCACGATAATATTCAAGTATTTTGGAGACTCGTATAAACTGTTTAAGACTCTCTGTGAATACTAACCCCTGAAGCTCCTTTTTTCATTTCTTTTTGCTTGCTTCTCCCGCCCTCTGCTTGCGTGCTTGCTTGCTTGCTTGCTTGGCCTGTGACGAGTTTTGCCTGCCGGGGGTTCATGCTTCGAGGGAGGAATCTTAGGGTTTTATCTTCCTGCTTGCATAGGCTCTGAAGGCAAGCAGGAGGGAAACGATGAGGGAAGGGGAAATGGTGAAATAAGAGAAAATAGGGCGAAGAAAATGATAACTGCTGGAGGTAGGCGGCGGAAGACATAATGAAAATGATGGAAAGAAATGATGATGACGAGAAAGGAGGATAAGAAAGAGAATGATGATGATGATGATGATGATGATGATGATGATGATGGAGAAAGCGTGAGTAAGGAAAAATAAGAGGAATATGGGGATAAGGTGATGATGAAGACGAAAAAAAGAGGTAAAGAATATGCAAAGAAAGAGGAAAATCTGAAGAAAGGTAAGAAGAAAAAGGGAGGGAAAAGATGAGGAAAGGAAGGGGGAAAACAGAGGGAAAAGATGAGGAAAGGAAGAGGAATGATGATGAAACAGAAGAAACCGGAGGGAATGACGAAGAGGAAGAAAAGGGAAACAGGGAATAATGATGATGAAAGGAAGTCAAATTAACACAACCAAAAATGAAGAAAATGACATGGGAGGTAAATGATGAAAAGGGGGAAGAAATAGACAGTTGGAAATAAGGAAGAAAAGAAGGAAATTAAATGAAAGAAACCGGAACAAAAGGAGGAAGAGGGAGAGACTGATTAAGAAATGTAAAGAGGGGAAAGGTGAAAGAATAAAGACAGGACAGAGGATGTGAAATAAAGAGGAAGGGAAATGATTAAGATGGAAGAAGGACGGAGTCATGCATAGAACAGAGGAATGGAATGATGACGGAATGAAAGGAGGCAAAATTAACGGGACAGGAATTGATGAGGAGGAAGGAGTGGGGGAATGGCAGCAAGATGGGAAGAGGAAAAAGGGAAGGCATGATGACAGACATGACGAGTCAAAAGTCAAAGGAAGAGAACGGATGAAGAGAAACTGGAAATAGAGAAAGAATGATAGACAAAAGCGAAGAGGTGGAAATAAATATGTAAGGCGAAGGATACAAGGGAAGGAGGACAAAGGACAGGAAAAAAAAGGAAAAAGAAGAAGAAAAAGAAAAAATTACTATCAAGAAAACTACAAATGCAATACGAAGGAAAAATAATACAAACGGAAAAGGGAGTGAAAAAGAAGAAGGCAGGAGGAAAGAAGAGTGAGAGAGAGGATGAGTGTAAGAGAAAAGAGGAAAACGCGGAAAGGTGAATGATTAAAAAAGAAAGGAAGGGCTGCGAAGAAGGAAGGAACGGTAATGAAGAAATTAAGAAAGGGTAAAGACCGAAAGAAATGGTACAAAAAAAAAAAAAAAGGAACGAAGGGGAAAGAAGGAAGGAAGAAATGGGAAAGAAGAAAGGAAGAAATGGGAAAGAAGAAAGGAAAAAATGGGAAAGAAGAAAGAAAGAAACGGGAAGGAGGAGATAAAGAAACGGGAAAGAGGAATGGATGAATGAGAAAGAAGGAAGGAAAGATAGGGAAGAATAACGGAAGAAATAGGAAAACTGAAAAAATGGAAAAGAAGAGAGATGAAATGGAAAAGAAGAAAGGTTCAAATGGGAAAGAAAAAAGAAAATAACAAGAAAGAAGAAAAATAAAAGCAAAATCATAAGAACTGGTAGACGGAAACAACGAAGACTGGAAAAGAGAAAGGAAGAAAAGGGGCGACGACGACGACGGTGATGGTGATGAGGCGATGGAAAAGGACGAAAGAGTTGGGGGAAGGAGCCGGAAGCAGGTGAGTAAAGAATCCCCCCAAAAGAAAGAAGTAAAGAAGGGAAGTAAATGATAGGGGGCGAATACGCGAGACAAAGTAAAGGATGTAAGGGCGAATGAGAAATGAGGAAGGAAAAAGAGGAAGAAATGTATGGACTAAGTTACGAATGGAAAAAGGAAAAAAGACATGGAGGAAAACAAGTGGTGAAGAGAAAGAATGATGCAGAAGATGGAGAGAGGAAGGATGAAGACACACTAAGAATATGAAAGATGACGGAAAGACAGAAGATGAATGCGGAGGAAGACGATGAGGAAAGACAAAGAACAAGGAGGAGGCGGATGAAACAGGAAGAAGAAAATAAAAATAAATGAAAAAGATACAGAAGAAGAGAAAAACAAAAGGAGATAAAAAGAGAAAATGGAAAAGAGGTGAGGAGAGGAGAGGAGAGGAGAGGAGGAGAAGAGGAGGGAGAGAGGGAGGAAAGACGGCTCGATACTGAATGCAATGCCTTCGTGTTTTTAGTGTGTGTTGGGGGGCAGGGGGAGCCGGCTTGCATACTTTCCAGTGCTTGAGTGTGTGTGTGTGTGTGTGTGTGTGTGTGTGTGTGTGTGTGTGTGTGTGTGTGTGTGTGTGTGTGTGTGTTTCGTGGATGTGTGTTTTATCATTTTTATTTTTTTGAGCAGTTATGAAGTGCTTATAGGAATGCATCAGTATTTTCTGTATCTATAAATACTGGTATGCGTGTTTTATTGTGTGAACTGTATACATTAACTGTGAAGGCTTCGAGCAAGAACATACGAAATATAGCATAAGTATGTTGTCACGTGCTCAAAAAAAAATAAAATAAATTAAAATCCATGGTATAAAAGAACAGAAACAGCAGGAAAATGAGAATTGTAAAACAGAAAACAAAGCGGATGGAAATGGAGAACCACGAGATTTTAAAGAGACAAAAAAATACAATAAACCAAAATTTAAGAAAAGAAGGGGGAAAGGACGCGAATACATGCAATGGAAGCTTTTTGGGGAAGTAGGGAACTAGTTTGGACGAAAGGTAGAAAGGGAGGGAAGAGGGAGAAAAGGAAGGAAGAGGGAGAAAGGGAGGGAAAGGGGAGAATGGAAGGAAAGACGTGGAGGAAGAGAGAAAAAAAAGTGGGAGAGAGAAGAGGAATGGTTACGAAAAAGAGAAGAGTGGCAGGAAAGGGAGGGACGGAGGAAAGATAGGGAGGTATGGAGGCAACTGAAAGAGGGAGGGAAAGGAGACAGGGAGGGATGAGAAGGAGAAAAGAGAGGAAGAGAAAGCAGTGAGGGTGAGAGGAAGGGAAAACGAAAGGGAGGGAGAAGAAAAAGAATGGAAGGAGAAAATATGAAGGGAAGGATGGAGGGAGAAGGAAAAAAAAAAGGAAGGAAGGAGGAAGGAAAGAAAATGGGGCAAAGAGGAATAAGAAAAATGAAGGAATGGGAAGTATAAGAAAATATTATTTGTGCAGAGAGAGAGAGAGAGAGAGACTTTGGAGGGGCTGGTAGGAGGGAATGGAGAGAAGGAGAGAGCAGAAGAGAAATGTAGTAGAGAGAAGAGGAGAGAGGGGACGGGGAAGAAATGGGGAGTTATGGAAGGGGGGAAGGAGAGGAGGTAAAGTGGGAAGGAAAAAAAAAAGAGAGAGAAGAGGGTATGCACGTCATGTCCAACTGTTTACCTGTTTATCTATTTATATCTATCTACCTATCTATTTATTTATATATCTGTCTGTCTGTCTGTCTATCTGTCTATCTATCTATCTGCTGATGCTTGCAGGCTCCACTTAGTCTATGGGCAAGCGGAATACCCAGAGGGGAGAGGTGGTTCAAAGGAGCAGGAAGGGGGAAGGGGGGATCAAAGGAGCAGGGAGGAGGGAGGGGGCAGGGAAGGGGAGAGGGGGAGCGCTGGGGGAGGGAGGGGGAAGGGAGGGGAGAGGGGTGGAGCGCTGGGGGAGGGTGGGGGGAGTGACGGGGGAGGGGGGGCGCTCATCAAGGCAGGCAGAAACTTTCCCTGGGATCAAACGAGACTAAATATTGGGGGAGGGGGAATTTAAGCATCACCTGCCTGCCTCTTTCTCCTCTCCTCTCCTCTCTTTTTTTCTCTCTTTCCTCTGCTCTATCCTCTCTCTCTTCTCTCGATGTCCTCTCTTTTCATCTCTTATCTCCCCCCTTATTTTTCCCGCTATTTTTCTTTCTTTTTCTCGTCCACTTTTCCCTAATTTTCTATTCTACTCGAGGTTCATTTCTTCCCCTTCTCCTCCTCCTCCTCCTCCTCTCCTTTCCTTTCCGCTCTCTTATTTTTTTCTCTCCTCTCCTCTTCTCCCCTCCCCTCCTCTCCTCCCCTTCCTTCCCCTCCCCTCCCCTCCTCTCCTCCCCTCCCCTCCCCTCCCCTCCCCTCCCTCCTTCCCCTCCCTCCTCCCCTCCCCTCCCTCCCCTCCCCCCCACCCCTTCCCTCCTCTCCCTTCCCCTCCTCTCCTCTAAAGGAATTTGCTTTTGGGCGGACAGGGTTGGTAAAAAGTTGTACGTGGATAATGAATCTAGGGAAACGAGATCGCAGCCACCAAGACCTATATATTTTGCAATGTCCGTGGTAGAAAATAATGGGATTAAAAACTACCCAAACGATGTCCCTACCCCGAAAAAAGTAAAAAAAAAAAAAATGCACTGAAACTTTACATATTCGGGTACATAACGCAAAAAAAAAAAAATAATAATAATAATAGTAATAAATTCGGGAAATATATCCAAGAACACAGATTTTACTGCAAAGAAATACATGCATCAGAAATAGATAGGAAAAACTGTAATATTAATCTTTGTATCTATTCATCTATCTACTGCCTGATGCCACATCCTGTGAGGGGTGGCTTCGACAGATGGGCTTCCAGGCGTTTCCGTCCCTACTAAGTAACGACCCCTCTTCCCACGACAAAAGCTTACCTTACTATAGTCTCACACCATACCACCTCGATCTCGGTCTCCCTCTCCTCCTATGAACTATCTCACCCCAATACTACTACTACTAATAACAATACATTCATATCATCCTGACCATTCTTTTTCGCCTACGGATAGAATAATTTCCAACAACATCAACAGCAACAATAATACCAACAAATAATAATAATAATAATAATACAGTATATGTCAAGGAAGAGGAAGATATATTTTGCATTTTGTGAGGGGTAACTAAATCATCCTATGCAAGTCGTGTCTGGTGCGAACATTAATTATCAAGCGCGGGGTTTGCTGAATCTAGGGTGGGGAACAGAATAGGCGGAGGGAAAGGGAGGGGGATTAGAGGAGAAAGGGGGGAGAGAGAGAGGAGGGATGAAGGTAGGGAGAAGAGAGAGAAGAAAAGCAGGGAGGGAGGGAGAAAGAGAGGAGGAGGATGTAAGAGAATTAAAACTTGGCAAGGAGAGGGGGAGAAAAGAAAGAAGAGGACACTGTGATGAAAGAAAAGGGACAGGAGAGGATGGAGAGGTAGGGAGGAACTAGGGATGAGGAGAGAGGAAGAATGGGAAAGGAACGTGGGAATAACGGCTGAGAAAAGAAAGGGAGGGAGAAGGAAAGAGAGAAGGAGAGACAGGAAGGAGGAAGGGTAGAGGGGTAGAAAGGAAATACGAGAATGGGGTGAGGAAAAAGGTGGATATGAAGGAAAAAATGGCGAAAAGGATAGGAAGAGAGAAAAGGGAGGGGGAAGGAAAAAAAATAAGAATGAAGGAGAGGCGGTGTAGATGACTGATGTGGGGGAAGGTGGGGGAAGGGGAATGGGAAGGAGAAGGGGGCGTGGGTGAAAAGGATGGATGGAATGGAACATAAAGTTGAGGGGAAGTGAGGGGGGTATATGATAAAGGGTGGAGGGGTGGGTGGATGCAGAGGGGAATAACTGAAGGTATAAAGAGAATGAAGGAAGGGGGGAGAAGTGAAAGGAGGGAGATGAGGAAAGGAGTTTAGTAAAGGGAGAGGAGAATGAAGGGCATGAAAATCAGAGACGAAGGGGAGAGAGGCGGGGGATAAAAGAAAAAAAAAAGACACAAAAAGAGAATAATGAGAAATGACGAAGAGATATTAAAGAGAAACAGAAGCAAGAAAGTAAATGAGGTCAAGCAGGAGGAGGGAAGCAGGTGGGGAAGAGATGAGACAGAGAGGAAAGTGGAGATGAGAGAAGGAAGAAAATGAGCATCACACAAAGAGAATAAAACAAGAGAAAAGACAAGAGATGAAGAGAGAGAAAGAGAGAGGTGGAGGTAGGAAGGTGATTGAGTGCTGGGAGGGGGAGAGGGAGGGGGTGATAGGGGGATCGAGGAGGGGGATAGTGGGGGGAGGTGGGGAAGACTCGTGCTTGCCCATGGGATAAGGGGTGTAATCAGCGTTGCATTCAAGCACCAATTACCAATCTCGGACCCCCACCCCCCGCCCCCGAAAAATGGAAGCGCTAATTATCAGGAGCACACTATAGACACGCTCCTCTCTCATTTATTTTAAGGAATGAAAATTTATGAAAAAATGTATTGGGCGGCGAGGTATATATTGGCAATACTCTCCGGCCGCCGATGATGCTGCATGCTGAGGGATCAATACCCGGTCAAAATTTTGCTTGAAAACTAATTAGAAGAGGCCCCCGTGCTTTTGTAGACATGCATGCTGTTCGGGACCATCGTAAAATATGCCTGATGAATGCTTTTGCTCTTTCCCTTCCCATTTACCCCTGGACTGGAGAAAAAAAAAATGATGGTGGAAGGGAGACACACAGATAGAGGAAGAGGAGTAATGGGAACGCCGTGAATATACGTCTCTCTTTACCCACCCACTGCTCTTGCTCTGTCTGTGTCTGTCTGAAGGTCATTTTTCTTCTTTACCCCCATTTCTGTGGCAATTTCTGGCTTTCTGTCTGTCTGTCTGTTGGTCATTTTCTTCTTTATCTCCATTTCTGCTACCCTGTCTGTCTGTCTGTTGGTCATGTCCTCCTTTATCCTCCTCTTCTGTTGCTCTGTCTGTGTGTTGGTCATATCTTTCTTCATCTTCCTTGCTCCTGCTCTGTCTGTTATCTATTTGTTGGTCTTTTTTATCCTCCTCTGATGTTGTTCTGTCTCTGTCTGTCTTTTAGTCCCGTTCTTCTTTACCCCTTCTGCTCTTTCTCTGTGTTTGTGTTAGGTCATACTCCTCATGCCTATTGCTCTTGCTTTGTCTATATCTGTCTGATGGTCATTTCTTTATCCTCATTTCTGTTGCTTTGTCTGTAGTTGTCTGTTAATCATGGTCTTTATTCTCATCGGTTTTTGTGTGTCTCTGTCCATCTGTTGTCCGTTCTCTCGCTGCACAGCAGACTTCGTAATGATTTTTCCCTAGCGAATTATTTTCCACCTTACACTTTTTTTCTCTTGTCTCTTACGTATATCTGTTTAACACCGATAGTTTGCAACAGTACTATACGAGAGGGATTATTCAAGTGTATAATAAATCGCTGAGGAGAATGCGTTACTATATCTCCGAAACCATCTCAAAACACGACCCCTTCCCTCTTAAGATGTTGTATGGGATACTCCAGATCCGGATCCGGATCGGATCCGGATCCACCCAAAAATTTAATAATTTTTTCCTTGGCCCATGGCCTACCCTTCCACAAAATTTCATCAAAATCCGTTGATAACTTTTTGAGAAATCCTGGATCCGGATCCGTGGATACAGGATGTAGATCCAAATTTGGATCCGCCCCCAAATTTCATCATTTCTTTCTTGGTCCATGGCGCACCTTACCACAAAATTTCTTTGAAATTCATTGAGAACTTTTGGAGATATTGTGAGGGATACTCCGGATCCGGATCCGGACCAAGCCTAAGATTTAATCATTTATTCCTTAGCCCATTGCCCACCCTTACACAAAATTTCATCAGAATCCTTTCATAGCTTTTTGAATAACCCTACTAACAGACAGACAGAAAGACAGGCTAAAGCGGGGTAAAACATAACCACCTAGGCGGAAGTAATAAAAACAGAGTACGTCATCGCATTGAAGGGATTAATCCACCTAATCCCCCATTCTGGCCCTCAAGCACCAATCACAAAACTGCTTGGTGTGTAATATCCTCCGCGTCAATTATTGCAGAGAAGCGATTAGTCTTGGCTGCAGCGAGGGGGAGGAGGATTTGAGTGCTGGTTCATTCTTCAAAGGCTGACAGTTTGGTGTGGGTGGAGAAAGGGAGGGAGAGGGAGGAAGGGGGTGGGGGTAGGAAGAGCAAGAGGGAGAAGGGGAGAACAGGATAAGAGAGAGGGAGGTGGAGGGAAGAGGAGATGAGGAGGGAGAGAGATGGAGATGAGGGAAGGAAGGGCAGAGGGGAGTGGAAATGGGACAGAGGAGAGCATGAAGGAGTGGGGTTGGAGAGGGGAGACAGGAACAGGAAAAAGAGGAGGCTAAGAGAGAGGAAGAGAGAAGAAAGCCATGAAAGAAGGGAGGAATAGATTAAAAAATGAGGAAGTAAAAGTGGAGCTGAGGTAGTGGAGACGGGAAGAGGGGGAGAAAGACAGTGATGTATTAATTCCTCCTGTACTTCTCTTCTCCCCTATCGCACTGCAGACACTTGACGGCAGGAGGTAGGAGGTTGGGCTAGAAGCGAGTTAGATACAAGATAAAGGAACTAAGACTGAGAAAGAAAGAATCTAAGTCAAACTAAAATTCTTGAAACAAGATTGAAATTAAGATAAACCAGAGAAGGAAACTAAGACTGAAATTAAGAACGAAATTAAAGACCGGAATTAAGACGTAAACGAGAAAGAAACTAAGACTAAAATTAAGACTGAAACTAGAGAAAGAAACTAAGACAAGCTAAGAAGATGGGCTGAGGGTGGAGGCTGATCAAACCTCTTCCATACAATTCAGTAGTTTTCATTTTTATTCATGTTATTAACAGGCCATTTTGTTCAACGTAGGAGAGACATCTTGATGGGAAGGAGTTCTTAAAAACCATATATCACTTCTCCACTTTGAAAATTTTTCCTAAGATGAATAAAGGCCTCTGAAGAAGCACGGATATAATATGAAAACAGGGTATCTATATGATGTGATTAACGAGGAGGAAGAGGAGGAGAGAAGTTCTGAAAGACTAGCAAGGGAGAGAGTTAAGCTAATATGGAAGGAAGGAAGGAAGGATGGAAGGAAGCAAGGAAGGAAGGTAGATAGACAGAGGGAATTAATGAGTGAATGATGGTAGGTAGGCAGGAAGGTAGGACGGAAGGAAAGGAGCGGGCGAGTGAATGAAGAAAAGAACGATGGAAAGAATGACCGAAGAAACAAACGAAGGAGGAATATGCGGAACGGAAGGAGCGGTCGTGGGCTAGGTGTGTGTGTGTGTACTTTGAGGCTTTTATTAATAGGGGTGTGTGGTCCATTTTCTGGCGTGCCGCTGTGTTTGTGTGGAGTAAACAGCAGAGGCGGAGGGAAGGCCAAGTGGTCAGTGCCAGGCCAGGTAAGAGGAAGACGGGAGGAGGAGGAGAGGAAGGAGGGAGGAAAAGAGGAAGGCGAGAGAGATGGCGGAAGGAGAGGAGGGAGGGAGGGAAAGAGCAAGGCGAGAGAAACAGTAAGAGGGGGAAAGATGGAGAGATGAAAGATGGAAAGAGGAAACTATGGAGGGATGGAAAGTGGATGGATCATTAAGGAAGCTCCCTAACACCTCTTTCTAAACTACATACAGTATTTTGTTTACTACACCTTATTTCTCTTATGTGTTAAATCATGGCAATATCGCCTTACTCTGCATGAATAAAGTACAAGGAAGGGAGCTGACTCCTGAGGTAAGTGACATAACCGGTAAACGTTAAAGAGGAGGACAGAGGAATTATGTGACTCTAAGGAAGGAAGTGACTGAGGTTGATGAGGATTGAAGAAAAGGGTTGAACATCTGCAAGACTTCGAAGAGGGAACTCAGATGACAGGGGGGATGAGGTGAAAGAAACTGCTACACTGAGAAGTGGGGATGAGACAGTGCATGTACCGAGGTGGAAGGATGGTCAGAAAAGAGGCAACAATAAATCTTTCTGACTACGATGAGATGGAGTCGAGCTAAGAGGAGAAATAGGGACGTTGTTTACACTGCTTTTCAGACTTCTGCAACACGTCTTCCTTAGCGATTATTTTGTATTAAACACTAATTTTCTGATTTATTTTTTTCTATTGTCGACATAGCTTGTTTCAGTAACGCACAAGAGGATAAACACATGTACAGTAATAGGCAATATATATATAACTCAGAAAGTGTTAAAAAATCTCCAAAGCGACCAGAAACATGGCCCTTAGCAGAAGAAGAGTTGACACTGCAGGAGAATTAATGAAGGATAGATAATTTTTGTAAGATTAAGAAGAGGTGAAAGTGAAGGGAGAAGAAGGTGAAAGAGAAGGATGAGGAAGTGAAAGGGGAAAGGGAAAGGTGGTGGTGGTGGGGGGGTGGATGACGGTGGTAAGGGGAAAGGAAGGAAGAGGGAAGTTAGGTGGAAAATAGAAGGTGCGGAGGAAGAGAAGGGAAAATCCAACAGGAAATATGAGATGAATGGGGATGGAAGGGGTAGATTTGGCCAGGAGGGGGCCTTACAAAACAGAACAGGAATTTTTCATAATATCAAGAAGAGAAAGGATCAAACTAGGAGCAGATAAAAAGAAGAAAGTAGTCCTTCATCATTGGCACTCATTGACGAATTCTATATGGCTTTGGAGATTTCGTAGTGCCTTACTTTTAACTATTTATTTTCTACATTACACCTAGACATTATTTTTACCAGCCGCGATAGCGAAGCTGGTATTGTTTTCAGTTTGTGTGTGTGTGTGTGTGTGTGTGTGTGTGTGTGTGTGTGTGTGTGTGTGTGTGTGTGTGTGTGTGTGTGTGTGTGTGTAAATTTTACAGGTGCGCAGCAGTGAAAAAAATAAAAAGCGATAATGAGTTCGAAATTGGTGCAGGTGGGCCAAGGTTTGTCTGTCTGTTACCAAGATGACTTCGCAACAGCTCAAGATTTTATCACAGAATTATTACAGGTGTGTTGTAGGGATGAACATCTCCTGCGAGTATTGCTTTCACTTTTGTTTGCCTGTCTGTATGGTTGTGTGTCTGTTAGCACGATAACTTCGCAACCGCTCAAGATATCATCACAAAATTATACAGGTGTGTAGTGGGGATGAAAATCTCCTATAAGTTTGAAAATGGTGAAAGTAGGTCAAGGTCAAGGTCATATTTAGAGCCGCACTAGACATGTAACGTCTCGCGGCTGGTGTGATTCCCCCTTTGGAGCGCCTCTAATATTTCAATTGTATTTTTCTTGTAACGAGATGGTTAACTTAAAGAACATACACGAGGATTTTAAGAAAGTACAATGTGGGATAAATCGTTGAAGAAACGGCATTACGATAAATGATGCCAACTACAAATACGGCCCTGCAACACTTCCCTGCGTGGTGAGGGAGGGCGAGGCAGCCAGCATGCAGGTATGGAAGGGAGGGCTGCTTGCATGAAAGGGGAGAATTATTGATTTTACTCTCACCAATAATGACCCACATTCTGACTCACATTTCGGTCACATATGGAGCTTTGGTGGATGCTTCTGCGAATTAAGACAGCTCACGAAGAGGTATTACTATCTATTTCTCTTTGGTTTTCCGACATCATCATCATCATCATCATACCCACTCTTCCCATCTAAAGACTATGTCATGACACAGACTGCCTTAATTTAATGTGATAGTGAATTAAACAGAAAATTCATGTATACTGTATATATATGATGATGATGATGATGATGATGATGATGATGATGATGATGACGATGATGATGAAGAAGAAAGTAAGTTACGCATCAATACCTCACTAGGACACCTTCTCGGAGGTCCTCGTGTAATTTTAGGCTCCACATTGTAATCTTAATACAGACCTGAAGCGAACTTGGTTGATGGCAATACAAGCAATAACATGAAAACAAGGAATTACAAGGATACAATCAATAACAAGCAAAAAAGCAGTATATAAAAGGAATAACAAGGATAAAAACAATAAATACATGCAATAACAAGAATACGAGCAAAAATACAAGCAACAACATGGATAAAAGCAATAAATTACAAGGAAACAAGCAATAAATACAAACAATAACAAGGATACATGCAATATATACAAGCAATAACAAGGTTACAAGCAATAAATACATGCAATAACAAGGAATGCAAAAAAGGGTCTAGACTGGATGTATCGTGGTGGGGTTATGTGGTAAAATGGGGGTAGGGGTGGGGGGGAGAAAGGGTGGAGAGACGGAGAGAAGTCTGGAGAGGAGAGATGATGGGAATGGGAAAGGAGAGAAGATGGGGAAGGGAGAGGAGAGAAAATGGGGAAGCGAGGAGAAAGAGTAGGGAAGAGAGAGAATGAGGGAGAGGAGAGGGACTTGGGGGGAAAAGAGAGAAGAGAATGGGGGGAAGGGAAGGCAAAAGGGAAGGGAGGGGAGAGAAAGGGTGTGAGAATGTGAGGGGATGGGGAAAAAGAAGTTTGAGTGGTGAAGAGAGACTAGAAAAGGAGAAACAAGAAGAGAAAGGGAAGCAGAAGGGATAGACAGCGAAGTGCAATAATTCTGAAGGATGTAGGGAACAGCAAAGATGAAAAGAGGGAGGAAAGGAATAGGAAGGGCAAGCGAAGAACGAAAAGTACGGAGGCAATGAGAAGTGAAAGAAAGCAGGAGACAACGAGAGGTGAAAGAAAATAGGAGAGGTGCTGGGAAAGGAGAAGGGAAGGCACGGGACAGAAGAAAGAAGGAGGTGAAAGAAATGGAGGAAAGAGAGCGAGGTCAGCAAATAAAAACAAAAAAAAATAAAAGGGAGGAATTATAGGGGAGAGAGAGAGAGAGAGAGAGAGAGAGAGAGAGAGAGAGAGAGAGAGAGAGAGAGAGAGAGAGTATGGAAAGCACGAGACAGGAAGAAATGGAGGAGAATTGAATGAAAAGGGAAGAGAGGAAGAAAATGGAGGAAAAGGACTACCAACAGCCAGTGATGAGGAAAGTAGAGACAAAAGGAGAGGAAGGGAGAGAAAACAGGGAAAGCATGAGACAGGATGAAAATAAAAAGGAATGAACGGGGAGGAGATGAGAAGGAAAAGAGACGGAGGAATGAAAATAGAGAGGAAAGCGAAAGCATGAAGTTACTGGCAAGACAAGGGAGAGAGAAGGATGAGATATTGGTTAGGTAAGACGGGGTAAAGTTGGAAGGGAAAAGGGGAGAGGGTAAGAGGAAGGGAACTGAGGTAAGGGGGTAACGGAGAAGGGAAGGGGTGAGAGAGACGGGAGGGGGTGAGGGGGAAAGGAAGGGTATAAGGAGAGAAAGGAAGAGGGGAGGGGAAAAGAAGAGAGGGAAAGGGACAGGAGAGGGGAGTAGAAGTGAGGTGACGGAAAGGAGTAAAATGAGGAGAGACAGAAGGGTAAGATGAGGAGGAGAGGGATAATGAGGTGAAGGGATGACGGGGAGGGGGGGAGGATCAGCGGTAAGCTAGGGAAAAGAGGGGGGGGGGTGAAAGCAACACCTCACACGACTACGTCACGGAGGCAACTTTACCAACAGGTTTTTGTGTGCTTGTGGCCAGTCCGGTCCTTTCCTGCCTGCCTGTTCGACTCTCTCCTGCTTTCCTGCCTTACTCTCTCCTGCCTTCCTCCTGCCTGCCTGTGCTGCTTTCTCCTGCTTTCCTCCTGCCTGCCTGTGCTGCTTTCTCTTGCTTTCCTTCCAGCCTCACTCTCTCCTGCTTTCCTTCTTCCTGCTTAGTTTTCTTGTTCTTACGTCCTACCTGCTTCTCTCTCTTCTGCCTGTCTTAATCTCTCCAGCTTTCCTCCTAACTAATTCATTCTCTCCTATTTTCCTCCAGCCTGCTTGTCTTTCTCCTGCTTCTCTCTCTCTCTCTCTCTCTCTCTCTCTCTCTCTCTCTCTCTCTCTCTCTCTCTCTCTTATGCTTTCCTACCTGCTTTACTCTGTCCATTTTATCTCCCTGTCTCTGACTGTCTGCATCACTGTCTCTCCTGCTTTCGTCTCTGCCCCACTCTCAACTGCTTTCTTCCCCTGTCTCTCGCTCTCTTGACTCCCATCTTCCTGCCTCCTTTATCCTGCTTCCTTCCCATTCTTCTGACTGTCTATCTGTCTTTCTGTTTATCTGCCTAAGTCTCTCCTGATTTCCTACACATTGCTTTGCTCTCTTGCCTCCCTTCTTCCTGCTTGTTTCCCTCCTTTCTCTTACTTTTCCTTCCCTCCAGCTTTCCTCTATCCCTGCTTCAATCTCTCCCCCCTTCATGTCACTCTGTTTGTCTGTCTCCTCTCTCGCTCCTGCTTTTCTGTGCCCTGTCTTCCTTCTTCGTTTTATTCCATACAGTGTTATTCTTTTTTTCCCTCCTTCTTTAGCACTTCACTCATCTGTTTTCCTTCTTCTTTCTTCTCTATTTCCTGCATTTTACCATCTCTTTTCCCCTTTCCGCTTCTCTCCTCTTTTTGTTCTCCTCTCATACTTCATTCTTTCCCCTGCTTTCCTATAGCTTGCCTTCCTCCTTCGTTTGTGCCTCCCTCCTTCCTTCCTCACTTTCTTTCTGCTGTATAGTTTTTCTAGCATTCCTGCCTGACAACATGACTGCCTTACTCTCCTACTTCTTTATGCCCTGCTTCCCCCTTTCCTTCCTTCCTTCCTTCCATCCTGCCTTCCCCTTGTGTCCTGTCTTCCACTTACCTTGCTACCTTCCTTCCTTCCTGCATTACTCTTCCTTTATCCCCTCTTCCTTATTCCCTCCCTCTTTCATCCTGCCTCCATCTCCTTCCTACCTTCCTTCTTTCCTTCCTTCCTTTGCCCGTTCTTCCTTTTTGCCTCCATCTTTCATTCTGTCACCCTTTTCTTCCTTTAAGAGGAAGTGCTATGGAAAGGGTGTAGTGCCAAGGGATTGTCTTATTTAGCAAAAAAAAAAAAAATGAAATAAACTGAAAAAGGCATAACATCTGGGCCAAGTTAAGATGAAAAGAGTATACAAATCTACATCACCGGATTGAAGGACTTAATTTTACCAAATTACACATCAATACACTGGCACAATAATTTTTAATACATATATTATCATTGCAAAGAAAATAATCAACAAGAAATTATTACCAGACCGGAGTCAAATTCCCGTAAGACACTCGACTATTATCATTAAAATCATATGGTAATCGGCCTTAACTACAATACCACTCGATAATCACCCACATAACGCTAAGCAGTACCAGACGTCATTACTTTTATTATTATTATTATTATTATTATTACACAAGCAAGTTCAGTAGTCATCTTCATTTAACTAGCAATACAGCCATCGTCATTAAACCATTCAGCACGAGAAGGCCCTTTTAGTTTGTTCCAGCTGACGTCAAACTCTTTTACTTGGATTCCTCTCGCTGTGAAAATTTAGTGAAGGACATACAGTACTCACCATGCTACGTCATATCACTTCTCCTACTTCTCTTCCAATGTGCCTTGATAATCTGTCCCGTGATTCTACTGCAACTGACACTGCTTGCTATATCTGGCCATAGATCAGTGTCATCTGTGTCATTTACTTCGGATTCAATAAACTAATTTTCTAATACCGTACGCAGAAAAGCAGGGGAGATGACAGGCCACTTAACCCATTCAGTTCACACAGGTCTCTCCCGTGCTGCATAAAATGGTATAAAGAAAACAACAAGAGAAAAAAACAGTCAACAAATGGGTAAATGGGTTCAGAATCCTTACCTTATTTACCTCCAGACGATTTTATTCAGCTCAAAAGAGACATACCGTATTACGAGCAATTTTGAAGGCTTTAACTCACACCCCAGCACCCAAATTCTCCTCTGAGTTGATATAATCGCCTAGAAGTAGCAAGAGTATGTGAAAAATATCGTCCTGGAAAAAACGTATTAATTCTTTCGGTCCGATGACTGCTATATTCCACCACCAACCCCCTTTTCACACTTTCTTCACCATCATCACCACAATCTTTCATCATATCATTCATAATATTTACACCACCACCAGCCTCTCCCTATCGTCACCACTATCACTATCATCATCACCACCATCCACCACTAACTTCCACCACATCGGTCTCATCCTATTACCATCACCAATACCTACCACCCCCACCAACCTACCACAACCACCGCTATTCTTATCGTCCACCAACTCACTACCACCACCATCATCATCATCACCATCATCGTCTACCATCCCACCAGTTCACCACAGCCAAAATCGTCTCCACCTACCACCCCGCCAACCCACTACTTCCACCACTACTTACAACCCCACCAACTGGCCACAACCAGCAATACCACCACCTACCACCACCATTCCATTGTCACTATTACCACCACCATAACCACCACTACCACCAGCAGCCCATTTCCCCACCACCTCCCCACCTCCACTACCACCAACACCTCCACCACCACCATCAACATCATAGCACCCTACCACCACCACAATGACCTCCCATCATTACCACCACCATCATCCCACCACCAATACTATCATCCCCACCACAACCACATTCTTCCACTCTCCACCACTACTACTATTATACCCACTTCAAGACTCACTGTATTTCCACCACCACTACCATCGTTCCCACTGTTCCCAGACTCTCCCTATTTCCACCACCAGCACTACCAACATCACTACTACCTGGCTCCCTACCTTAACCACCACCACTATCGTCATCATCATCATCATCACCAGAATCCCTAACTCCACTACCATTCCCCCCTACTACCACCACCACCATCATCCCCCACCACCACCACCACTATCACCACCATCAAGGGACAGAAGTGCTCTCCCACCCGCCACTAATATGCAGTTTGGTTTTGCATTTTTATTGTTATTAAAATGCGCAGAACTAATGCCTATTGTTATTATGGTCATTATCACTGTTTTATTATTATATTTGCCTGAAATGTTATCGTTATCAATGCTTCGTTAGTGCTATATTTTACCGTCATGCCCCCCGGCCCGCCTCGCTACGTGTGTCGTTTTTAATGTCGTTTCTGGGGTTTCTGCTCTGGGCGACACTTTTAATGCTCATGTATTTATTCATATTTATAGAATGGCTGACGCTGTGATGATTGTGTCCCCGGCTTTGTAATGTCTTTTCGTATATATGCTGAGGCCCGTGGGAGCGCTACATACACGACTGCTATATGCTAAAATGTGTGTAGCTGATATATATAAATTCTACATAGTGATATGCTATATATGTTAGAGACACGACTTCTATGTGCTATATGTGTACTTGAAATATGTTAATGCTATGTACTATTATGCTATACAGTATATTCTAGAAACACAACTGCTATATTCTGTAAATTTGTAGCTCCAATAAATACATGTTACATACTGGAATACTATTCACGCTACAACAGGTATGCTATGTGCAATATATGTGACTAATATATATAACTGGTACATCCCGGTATACCGTTAATGTTATTCTAATATGCTTCTTGCGTTAAGCAGTATGTGTGGTTAAAATAAACAGATGTTAAATATCGGCACGTTATTGATATTAATGGGGATGATGTGCTATATACGTGTGACTGAATTAGTTATATAACAGTATGCTATGTGTAACTGATACATAATTATATCATCGTATGCTTGTTTGTGTATTTATAAGATTGCACGGCACAATTATATATGCGGGCTGAACGGCATCTTCGCATCCTATTAATGTATTGGGATGTTGACATGAAACTCAAAATATACTGTATATTATCCACCATATACCTATATATTTATCAATCTGGCTACTAATCTACCTACGAATCGGTCAACGGTAATACGTATTCTGCACACCACACCTCCATCATCTTGTAATTCCTGAAAATGAAGGCCGAATTCTTGGTGGTACACGAGGATTCTTTGCGCCGTATATTTGGCTATTCATTTTGCTACACCTAAACATGCTCTAACATGTCATTAATATCAGTTTAATAGAGACCCAGTTTGCATAATTTAAGAAGAGGATACTGGGGTGCAACATGAAGAACAGATCGCTAAGGAAGAAGTGTTACGACTAGTGAAGTGTAATGTGCAGAATAAATCACTTAGTAAAGGGCGTTACGACATCTCCAAAGCCACTTTCAACCCTAATTCACTCCTCTCACACTCCATCCAGGCAGCTTCTTCTCGATTATTCAGGCGACTTGTAAATCAATAACACGATAATTGCAAACGCGATAATTGCTTTAGAGCGGGGGATAATTTGACGTATTAGCGGGCTCAGATAATCGTGTGGTAGGAATGAGGGTGATAAATACCAAAATATTAAAGTGGTATTGAAGTGATATTAAAGTCACCGTCCTCGCTCGTCAGTGAATTATCAATCTCTTAATTGCATGGATAATGATAACTATCTCACACCGCTGCTGATGTTGCTTTCTATCAACACTCTCAGGTTCGTGTGACGCAATATCGGTTGAACAGAACTGTGTGGCATCAGCTGACATAGCATGCTAGAGTTGTCCTGACCATGAGAGGATTAATGGTTAAAGTATTCCCTCACAGTCTTCCATAACTCACACACAACTGAATAAAATCGTTTGGTGTTAAGTGAAACAGAATGCTAGATTTTTTTCTCTTTCCCCATGAATGAGAGGCCCAATCTTTTAGAACTGACTGTTTTCCTCAGCTAAGAATAACCCTCCTGCAGTGACCGGACTATCGAAAGCTATATCTAACACCTGCAGCTGGAAAAGTCTCTCTTCTAAGCTAAGTTACAACAGTGTGGCAGCAGCACGAATAAAACTTCTCTGGAATACGGTGTTAATTATCAATCGCTCGCCTGCATTTATTTTACTGACTCAAAGAATGCCGCTCCTGGTTATGTATCACGTGTTAAGCTATCACTATGGTAATCACCTATATCTATCTATCTACCTACTTCCTGACGCCATATCACGTCTAGGGTGGCCTGGATAAAAGGACCTCCTGAAGTTTCCGTCCCTGCTCAGTAACGACCCTTCTTACGACACACTGCTCTCCCTTACACACTCTCGCACCTCGACTTTCCACCTCTTATTCGGTATCCCTCTCCTCCACCCAAACCACCTCACTCTGATACACTCTCTTAGTCGCCTAGCACCGAATATGCAGAACATGCCACGCTTCTGCCACCACTTAATTACGTTCGGCATCATCTACCAGTGTGACGTAAGCAGCATTGTGACAAGCAGCATTTAAAGTGACGTAAGCAGCAGTATGTGTGACGTAAGCAGCATTAAGTGCGACGTAAGCAGCATTGTGACGTAAGCAGCATTATAGTCGCTCCTGCAGTTATGTCGGCACTTCGTCTTAGGGGGAAATAATTGGCAGTGTTGCATTAATATGATTCCATAAAACAATATCCTTGCAACATGTAACTTTATTATTCTAAAACTGAGAATTATCATTATTATTATTATTATTATTATTATTATTATAAATCTATATATTCTTTTACTTTTTTGTTTTAATGGCGACTTGAGAGGCGTGGTGGTAAGCACTGTTCTTGTGCTAGTATTCCAGTGACGATAATGATACACCTTCCCTCTTCAACGTTTTCATGGCGTAGGTCGTTACTTTTGGTACATGAGAACTCAAAATTACACTACAACTAGGATTCGAGGACTAAAAACCTGCTGTAATTTTAGCACACGGGAACTAAAACGCATAAGCAAATTTTAAAACTTGGAGGCTTTTTATTACGGTATTTTTAGCACTCGGGGACTACAAAACTACGGTAATTTTAGCACTTAGGGACCCTAAACTGCTATAATTTTTGCACTTGGGGGCTAAAAACTACGGTGATACTGTATTAGCACTCGGAGACTTGTAACCTTTATATATATATATATATATATATATATATATATATATATATATATATATATATATATATATATATATATATATATATATATATATATATACGGTAATTTGAGCACTCAGGGATTTAAAAACTAAGGTAGGCCTAAGTTTAGCACTTACTGAGTCAAAAACTTCGGTAATTTTAGCACCTGGGGACCAAAAAAATAAATAAATAAATAAATACATAAAAATAAGGTAGTTTTAGCACTCAGGGACTAGAAAAACTACGATAACCTTAGCACTCAAGGATTCAAATGCTATGATAATTTTAGCACTCGGGAACTAAAATAAAACTACGCAAATTTTAGCACTCGGAGACTCAAAAACTAATGTAATTTTAGCACTCATGGAATAAAATATTACGCTACATCTAAAATCCAGTACTTTGGAAATGCGAGGGGGCAAAGCAGAGTCCTCCCCACCCAGCTCAACATTTACAGAAAAGCTTCAAGTCTCGGGCAATGAGGCGCTGCTGTGTTTTTAAATAATCGACTGGCGGACATCTTTATAGGAGGTATACCACGGAATCTAGCTAAATGGGGGAACTTATAGAAACAAACTCTAGATTTAAAAACCGTGTTCGAAATTTGCAGCTTGCCTGTAAACGCGAAACCCGAAGGTGGCTATATATTTCTGGACAAGAAAAAATAGAAATTCTGGGTGAAAGAGAACGGTGGGTGAGTTGGCGACGTGTGTTGTGGAGATGCGAGGACTTCATACAACCATCTGCCTTTACAATGACACTCCCAATGACCTGTTTGAGTGGCCGGTGGAGAGGGGAGGGAGAAGGGGGGACAAAGGCGTGGAATACAGATACTTACTAATGAGGAGAATGAAAATCACGAGAGCCTTGCCAGCGATTCATTAGGCCTTTACCCCCACCAGCTCCCCAGCATGTTCCTCTCCCACCTACTACCACCCATCTCTATTCTTCCCCTCCTACTCCCCTAATCCTCTACCCCTACCCCATCTACTTCTCCCCCTTTCCCCAGCCCCTTCTCCCCCTCCCCCAGGCCCTCATCAGTCATATACACCTTTTTTTGTAATTTGGTCTGATCAGATATTTGTGTATATTGGCCCAATATTTGCCCAGTGCCAGTTCAAAGACGATGCTCCACCGTGTACACAACCTCCCTGTTTCAGCACACAGCAACATCTCGACTCGCAGACTTTCTCAGCCAGAGCGAGAATCAACTAGTCTTACATAATGGTACCTATACTCGCACTGGAAAGCTTCTCTACAACTCTCTCATCTTACGCACAGAACAAGACACCCTTCACATTCTTGGTGGCAATACATGCACATAAATTCCTCAGTGGAAGAGAAAAATCAGTAAATTTTGCAGTTATTAGAGTTTTCTACTTATATTTCCTAAACTCAGCTGTAAACAACAAGCCTCCCATGTATCACCACATACACAATCAAATGTTTCAACCTTCAACTTCCTCACCTCGAATGGATAGAAGGAAGACTTGTATACCAGTAACTAGGCTATATTCGTGGTTGCTGGAGTGTTTTCCCTTTTTTAGTTAGAACAAACGATAACCTGAGTATTAGTCGCCTTGGTAAAAGGTTACCGCAACGTTTTAATCTGAAGCAGTTCACCTGGAGGAAGACATATTTACTATATATACTATACGATTTTCTCTGTTCGGTAAGGGGTTGATGAGGGGTTTATTTATCTCCTCCACCTCGACCAATATCTCTTAAGCTGAATAAAATCGTCCGACGGAGAATGAATACAAGAAAAAATATGCCATCGGATTCAAGGTTTACGCGAAAATCAACAATACTCACATTAATAGCAATCATAACTCCAGTAAATCAACCCCAATTAAAAATCAGTACTCCTCTATTACTCTGTATTAAACACATTCACCTACATGAGAGCTACAGCCTCACAAACTGAGTAACTCAAAAGAAACAAAATAAATATTCAATAAAAATGGCCATATTCGGAGTAACAAACGTTTGAGATTATCAGCATTATCATCATCATCACCATCATCATCATGACCTTTTTTTTTCCACTTTATGATACGGTGAGGCAAGATTCTAAAACCAGGAAAGAACAAAAATGGGAGAATTATCAACAGCACTATCACCAAGGAGAGAGAAATAAACTGCAAAAGTGGGGGAACTATTAAATAGCATTTTCAACAACCAGGAGGAAGGTAAAAAAAAAATAATAATTAAAAAGAATGTATGTCCTTTGGTGGGCCACTCCTGATCTTCATTATAGTTATGAGAAGCACTTAAAGCCGTCGGTAACTTTGTTAAATTGCTACGTCCTCCCTGGCAGCCATCAATTAGAGACGCTGTTAACAATAATTGGATGTATTGTGTTAACAGGACCCAACACTGCCTGACTCGCCCTGGGCTTAACATGGTGTATTGATCACCAGGTGTAGCTCCATCGCAGGGGTGCCTGCCTCTCTCTACACGCTCCTCTGCCTGCCTGCCTGCTGCCTGCTCGTTCGCCTGTATGCCTGTCTGATTGCTTGTTTATTTGCCTGACTACCAAGTTATCTACCTCCTTGTCTGTCTGCCTGCCTATCAGCTTCTCTATCTCGTTATCTGTCTTCCTGCCTATTAGCTTATCTATATCCTTGTCTGTCTGTGAAATTTGTGCTAATGTGAAGGCTAGCACTTTTCTGAGGGGCATCCTTCTCTACGCTCCTTTGTCTGCATGCCTGCCTATCTATCTGCATCTCTACCTGTATGTCAGTCTGCCCCTTTGTTTGTCTCTTTGCCTGCAGGTCGGTCTGTCCCTTTGCCTGTTTTTCTGCTTGTCTGTGTCCTTCCTATCTGTTCGTCTGCATCCGCCCATTTGCCTCTCTGCCTGCCTGCCTGCCTGCTTTTCTGCTTGTTCATTTGTTTGTTTCTGCCTGTTCGTTTTCGTCTGCATATTTGCTTTTCTGTCTGTCTGTCTGTCTGCCTGCCTACCTGCCTACCTATCAGTCTGTTTCCAAGTCTATCTGCCTGCCTACTAGTTTGTTTCTGTGTATCTCAGTACCCAAGCGCACCCTCCTCTCTCCACGCTCCTCTCCCTGTCTGCTTGTTTGTTTGTCTCTGTCTGACTGTCTGCCTGCCTCCCTCTCTGTATGCTTGTCTTCCTGTCAGTCTGCTTGTCCGTCCTTCTGTCTGCTTGCTTACCTGCTACTCTGTCTGCTTCGTTTTACCTGATCAATGGCAAACATCCTTCTGAAGAACAGCCATTCTTATGCTCGTTTGCTAGCTTACTTGATAGTCTGATTGCTTTTCCTTTGACCGTTGCCTGTCTGTCTGCTTGCCTACCTGTTGTTTGTTTATCTGCTTCTCTGTTTGTGCGTCTGCTTGTCTGTCTCTCTGTCTGGCAATCAATGTGGCTGGACGACTGTTTTCTCGCATTCTTTTCATACTGCTTGCTTGTCTGTCTCCCTGCCTGTCAATCTGTTTGTGTTTGCCTCCGTAACTGTCTGTTTGGCTGTCTGTCTTCCTGCCCATCGGTTTGTCTGCTTGTGTCTGCTTGTTTACTGGTCTGTCTCTATTTTCTTAAACCACGATGTAGCTCTGTCTAAGAGGCGTCGTCCTTTTCCAAGCTCCTCTACCTATCTTACACTGTTTCTCTCTCTCTCTCTCTCTCTCTCTCTCTGTATACCAGGGACTTTTTGCATGTTCATCTGCCAGTCCGTCAGTCTGCCTACTTACTGTATCTGTCTCTTTGCCTGTCTGTCTGTTCGTCTCTGTCTGAATTTCTCTCTGCCTGACTCTCTCTACCTGCCTGTCTGCATCTGTATTTCAACCTGTGTTCCTGTCTGTCTAGCTGGTTCTCTGCCTGTCTGTAAATCTGTGTTCCTCCTTTTAATGCCTGGCTTCCTGCGTGTTTATCTGTTTCTGCCTGTCTGCGTAAGATATCTGCTTTCTCATTTGTGTGCCTGTCAGAATGACCAGAATTACAGTGTGTGTGTGTGTGTGTGTGTGTGTGTGTGTGTGTGTGTGTGTGTGTGTGTGTGTGTGTGTGTGTGTGTGTGTGTGTGTGTGTGTGTGTGTGTGTGTGTGTAAATAAATGCTAGTGCATTATTATGTAAGTCCGTAAATCTAAGTATGTAAGTTTGGGTGTGTGAGCGTTTACCTGCTTACCTGCCTGTGTTACCTGTCTGTGTGTCTGTGCGTCCGTCTGTCTGCTTGCTTACGTGGTTGATTGATTTCCCCACCCCCACCCCCACAACGCTTTGTCTCCGTATTTTTCTTTCTTGCGTTCCCGTTTGTCTGTCCGTGAATGCTTGTTTTCCTGCGTGTGTTGGCTCGTACCTGTAAGCTTGTGTGTCTGACTATCGTACATGATATTCCTGTCACTTTCGTCATCTCACGTCTCATCTTTCTTTCTCTGTTTCGTTATCTCTCTTCCCTCTGGCTCTCATATGTGACTGACGATGTTCTGTTAATTACATCATTTTGTCACACTGTGCTTATGTTTCTATCAAGGCCCCTGTGATATTTTTTTTTTTTCTGCCATGTCTGATCTTCCTGTCGGCTTCGATATCTCATTGCTTTGTGTGTCTGCTCTTATCTGCCGGTGTCTCATTCCCTTTTCTTTTTCTGTTTCTACCTCTCCGTCTGTCTCAGTATCTATCTGTCTATCTCTGAAGGTGTCTGTCTCCGTACTTTTGTCACGCACCTTTCCGCTGGTTTTGTACGTGCCATTTCGTCTGTCTGTCTGCTCTGTTTCTCCTCTCTGTTCTCTGTTTCTGCCTGTTCTGCCATTTCACCTACCTGCCTCTATTGTTATTTCTCTGTTTGAAAGTCTGTTTCTCTGATTATTTCTGTATTTGTCTGTCCCTCACTGTTACTTGACTGTGCCTCTGTCTTTGCCTTCAACTTTCATGTGTCAGTATCTCATTTTCTATAACTATTACTAACAGTCTCTTTTAATATCAATTGTTTCTTGTATTTATTTCTTTTTCTTTGTTCATTTCTGTCCCTATTTATTCTTTATATGTCGCAATGTCTATGTTGGTCGGTACGTTTCTGTCTATGTCTAGCAGTCTTTCACTCTCACTAGTTGTCTCTGTGTCACTGCTTGTCAGTCTACATCTATGTCTTCATTTCTGTGTGTCTATTTGTCTGTATGTATGTATATCACGCTCACTGACTGTCACTGTACCTCCGTCGATCACTCCTCATCTCTCACTATCTATCTTTACCTACGCCTGTCTATCTATCTGTCCGTCAGCCACGTGCCCGTTTGTCTGTCTGTCACTCTCACTCTATGGATATCGTCAGCTATTTCGTCAGTCTTTCACTTCTCTCGAGAACTGTGGTTGAAGTTTCGGTAATAAAACTCAAATTGGTAGAGAGGATTGTTTCACGGCCTCGTACGAACAATAAAGTTTTCTTCATACCCTTTCAAAGACCACTGTATCCTGCTTTATAAGGGGGAGGGGAGAGGAGGTTGGTGGTGGTGTCTTGGTTAGCATATTCAGTTCAGGAGTGGTAGAACCTGAGTTAGATTCTCAGGTAGGTCAGACTGGCAGACTATCTTTCCCCTTCGTCCCTGTTCACTCAGCTGTCAACTGGGAGCCAAGATGTAAAAAGCCTAAGGATTGTATGCTTGGAGAAGACTGGGACTTGGAAAAAAATGCCTGCCTGCCTTAATAACTCCTCCAGTCGATTGGTCGTAATCTAACCAATCCTTTTCTTCCCATTTTCAGCTCTGTAATTTTATTATTTTTAATCTTCACAACGATACGAAAAATGCCTGAAGCTTCGGGGGGAAAAAAAACCCTGAACATTTCAGGGAACTAAACGAGGACCTCTGACACGAGACTCCCAATGCCCGGCTCTGTACTGATCAAATGTGAAAATTCTCCTAAGCTTGCGTTCCGATACTGCATAATTCAGATCCAGCGACCGATTCCACTTGCTTTGGTCCGCACCAGAGAAAAAAGAAAATGTTTGAAATGTTCCAGGATGACATTCTGTCTCTCTGTGTCCCTGTCTCTGTCTCTCTGTGCCTGGTTGCTTGTCTCTCTGTCTGTCTTTGTCTGCATGTCTGTCTGTCTAGCTGGCTGGTTCTCTCTCTCTCTCTCTCTCTCTCTCTCATATTTCATTCAGACAAAATATACTGTAGACTATCTTATTTAAGTGAGGGAAATTCCGGCATTCCATGAGTCACCCTTTGACAGTTTGCTTATCTTACCCAGGTGAAAATTATCGTCGCTTTCCAGCCTAGACCACTTAGCTCAGCGGCAAAATAACACAATACTACGGCAGTGCATCCTTACAACTGCAGTTTTTAATGAACTGCATCATATTCTACTGTTCATCCCTTGCTTTAACTAAGTATTCAAGACAAAGAGGTAATACTTTTCTGCCTACAGTGAGGTGAGCACATTACAACTGTCTCACAAATAACATAATTTTGTTGTAACCTGAGTAGTATAACTTTACTGTAAGTGCCCAAAGACGGTAAAATGGTTCAGAGGGAAAACATGTCATAGCAATGAAGCCTTTCAGTTTTTCACATGCCTGAGAAATAAATAGGAATAATGGTGAGGATTAAAAAATTTCACTGACATTTTGGAGAGTTCTGGAAATGAAATATGACTGGGGATGATCGCCTGACCTCTTGCCACCTCGTATATCTGTCACTGGAGTCATGTCGTCTGCTAAACCCAATGTGTCAGTAAAGAAAATAACACCAACGCGAAGGGCACAATCATACACATGCACAGAACCCTCCCCCCCAAACATTATCCCTCTCTTCTCCACTTTCCTAACTTCCCTTACTTACACCCCTTCCCATCTCTCCCTATATTAAACCTCTCCCTCCCCTTCCTCTCAACCTTCTTCTCTTCCCCTTGGCTCTTATTTCCGTCTGCCTTTCCCAACAGCTCCCAGCCCAAACCTTCCCCTTCCCCTTTTCTCATTTCCAATTTCCCCTTCCTCTCCTCCTCTTACTCCCCTCTTCCCTACTTCTCTGTCTTCCCTTCCCCTCTTTCCATCCTAAGCCCTCTCACCTTCCTCCCTATCCTCACTCCCTCTATCGCCTATTCCGCTTCCCATCTCCCTCCTATCCCTCCCCTTAATCTTCCATTACCCAAGAGCTCCCACCCCAAACCTATTCCACCCCTTTTATCTGTCCCTATCCCTCCATCCCTCATCCCCCTTCCTCTCCTTTCCCGTTTTTCTAACTGTCTCTACCTCCCATCCCTCATCCCCCTTCCTCTCCTTTCCCCCCATTTCTAATTCTCCCTACCCCCATCCCTCTTCCCCTTAATTCTCTTCCCCCCCTCCCTTCCCCTCTTCCAGCAGCATTTTCATTCCGACCTAGTGAAATTTACAGCAGTCCTCCCTCCCTTATCTGCCTCTCATACTCGGCTGAACTGACCAGCTCAAACAACGCCTCTTATCACACAATCCTTCTTTCCATTTGAGCTCATCAGTTGTCATGGGGTTTTATGCCAGCGAGCCTCTCTCATTCGCTCTCTCTTTTTCTCTGACTGCTATTCCCTAATTCTCTCTCTCTCTCTCTCTCTCTCTCTCTCTCTCTCTCTCTCTCATTCTAACTACTCTGCTCTCTAAATCCTCTCTTCCCACTCTTTCTTTGCCCGCCAGAAAACATTAATTCCCGCTAAATGCACAACTAAGAGCGGATTATCACTTTAACATACATGAATTATATCCACTACAGAATGCATTACATAATCAATATATTTCCCTATCTTCCATAATCTTTACAACTGATAAAGATTGCAATTGTTCATTAGACAGAGGTTATTTCCACTTCCCATGGAATTATAAGCTAAAACCGTTCTCTTAGACATTATTATTATTATTATTATTATTATTATTTGGTGTGATTTTGTAAACTCAACAATGGAAATATTTACAAGCACATAAAGGCAATGAATGTGAAGAGGTAATTTTATCTCATTTTAAATCACCTTATTCGCTAATCCATTTTCTCTCTTTCATCCTATGTACTCAAGTATCGTTTACCCCTCCCCCCCCCTCTCTCTCTCTCTCTCTCTCTCTCTCTCTCTCTCTCTCTCTCTCTCTCTCTTTCTCTCACATAAAATCTCAAAACTCTAAAAACAATAGCAGAATTCTTCACATAATCAAAGTATTAAAAGGATGACCAGAGGAAAGGAAAAAAAAAAAAGAGTAACATAATATGATCTGATACTACAACTGCAAAACACACGCAGATCTAAATCAGAAAACAAAAGTCGCCATCTCAATATAAAAATAGAGATAAATAAATAAATAAATAAACATAGATTAGTTTGTAAGTGGAACATAACTGAAACTCAACAGCTAATAGGAAAGAACAGCCACCATCACAAAGAAAAAAAAATGAAAAAAATTGCAACAGCACTGCCAACGAATCCCAGACCTAACAGCTGAAAACAATAACCTTCATCTCAAAGAATAAACCAAACACATCACCAAAAAGCGAAACAATGACCAACGACAAAAAACAATAGACAATTAGCACTGAGCACAACAACGAACAATAGCCAACAACGGCGAAAAAAAAAGAAAAAAAAAAAGCATGATCTCTAAACGCAGCAACATGAGCCAACTGCAGCACCACACCAACGACTCAATCCGGCACACACACACACACACACACACACACACACACACACACACACACACACACAAAACACCACTAGATACGGAAGGGGACAATGGATAGTAGCACAATGCAGAACAACACCACATAATTCCCGGTGTAAGTGTGTTTCTGTGTGTGTGGGTGGGTGGGTGGGTGTGAGGTGTGTGTGTGTGTGTGTGTGTGTGTGTGTGTGTGTGTGTGTGTGTGTGTGTGTGTGTGTGTGTGTGTGTGAGGTGTGGTAGTGTGTGGTTTGGAGAATGTGAAGTGTGTGGTTTGTGATATCTGAGGTGTCATACTGTGAAGTTTGTTTGGTTGTAAGGTGTGGTAGCGTTTGGTAGAGTGTGATATATGAGGTGTGGTAGAATGTGGTTTGTGGTGGTGTGAGGTGTGGTAGTGTGTGGTTTGTGGTGTGTGAGATGTGGTATGTGATGCTGAAATGTGTAATTTGTGTGAATATGAGGTATGATAAGTTGGTACTTGAGTGAATGTGAGGTGAGGTAGTGTGCGGCCGTGGATGCTGGTAGTGAGATGTAGGTTGGCAAAGTTCGTGGTGTGGCAGCATGTGTTGTTGTTCGTGTAGAAGTATGTGTTGAGTGAGTGGTGTGTGAGTACTGAGTGTGACTAATATTAGTGTCTGGTCTGTGGCGAGTTTTATGTGGTGTTGTTTAAGAGAAGCTGTAGTGTATGGGTGTGAATGGTGTGGATGTGTGAGATTCAAGGTGCGAAAAAGAGTGTGAAATGTTTCAATGTGTGATATGGTGTTGTTTAGGATATGGTTATTTGTTGTGTAGTGTAATGTGGTACAGTATATTGTAGTTGTGGTGCAGATGTGGTGAGAAATGATGTAATGTAGTGTGAAGTGTGATGCAGTAAGGTGTAGTGTGATGTAGTACGGTGTTGTGTGATGTAATGTAGTTTGGTGAGGTTGTGGAGTGGTGTGTTGTGGTGTGGTGTGGTGCAGGGTGGTGCTGTGATGTGATTTGCTGTAATATGCTGTGATGTGCTGGTGTGGTACAGTGCGGTGTGGTGTCGCTGTGTGTGAAGAAAAGTGTCAGTATGGAGTAGTGGATGTGGTGTGATGTGGTGCCTGGATGTTGGTGAATGTATGAGACAGGAAGTGTGGGTGTGGGCGTAGGGAGTGTGGGTGTTGTGTGGTGCAGGGGTGTGCGTGTGACAAAGCAAGTGTGGGTGTTAGGATCGAGAGTGTGAGGAGTGTGAAACTGATATACGTCAGTGTAAAGGCATCATAATGGGGGAGGGAGAATTGAATAGACGAATAGCAATAACATTTCTACTCTTTCATTCGTGGAATTATTCATTCTCTCTACTTCCCTCGTATGACAGCATCCTCTCTATATACCTTTTTCCCCTTCCCCCCTCCTCTAGTGTCTCATGTTGCTCTTCATTTCAAACAATACTCCTTGATTATTCTCGAGCTCATAAAAACATTTCTTCCATTTCTCTCTTCCTGTTAATTTGTATTCCTGCGTCACTTCACACGTTTCTCTTCTTGCTATCTAACTCCCTTGCTCTCCTCTCCCTAACATCCCATTCTTCCCTCCCCTATATACTTTCCCCTCCCTCTCACACCATCAACAACAGTTTAATTTCTTCAGTGGTCTGCATGCTTCTTTAAGGGTGAAAAGTTTCACAAAAGTATCTGGAAAATGTCAAAGCCGGTGAGTGACAGCGTTGCCATCACTTGATGTACTGAACCTGTATTTTCCTCAGTTTTAGAGGCTCTGAAGGACTAAGTTCGCTTACAGGTTCACTGCCTCTACCTCACACCTAGGGCATTTCCGTCACTTTCCTCTCAGACGCATCATATCAAAGAGAATCATTTATGGGCTGAGAAACAAACCAGTTCTCTCTCAGCTTACGAACATTAGCCAGCAGAGGGGAATGAGAAGTACAAGTGAAATATTAAGCGATCTTTTGTACCCGAATGTATAACTTTCTTATAATTTTATTTCTGCACATGCCGCGTTTATATTCTCCTGTGTCTAACTTGTGCCATCTGTCAGTATGAATGAACATCATATAAAGTTCAAGAGAATATCAAGGCGGAATATGCAAAATTTATCACTAAGGGAAAGGTGTCAATAAAACCTTAAGTTCGCGAGAATATGGCCCCAGCAGGGTTCGTAGCACCTCTTCCTTACTAGTATACTATTGCATGTGGCACGTTGATATCTCTAATACATACAAGAATAGAGCAAGGATTAATATGGAAATTAAATCCCTTCGCTGTGATGACTTTATATATTTTAATCTTGCGATTTTATATGACCTGAAACACGTTCAATATAGTCACCACTTATCCCTTCTCTGACAAAAGTCTTTCACTGGCTGAATAAGATCCTACTGAGATGGCAACAATAATATGAAAAAAAATGCGTCCTCGCGTTCAAATGACTAACATATTATGGCTCGTATAATATTCCTAACAACTCTTCTAGTCTCTGCATCGAAAACAGTGAAATTGTTTTATATTTCTGTCTCCCTTACCGCTAGAACTTCTATATAACTCCTGAATTCTCTTCTCTTATACCTCTCCTGCTTTTTTTTAGGACAGTCAACATAACACTGAATTCTTATATCCCTCCAATTATCCCCAATTGTATCAGTACGTCTATATAACCTTAGCCTCCTCTAACATTCCCTTGTCTTCCCTAGAATTTGCAAACTCTGTACAACTCTGGATTACTAACATCCTCTTCACCCCTTCAGTCCGAGGATGCACTTTGCATTCAAGATAACTCCAGCGTTACACCCACAATATCCATTAGTCTTGCCACCGTAGTTTTAGCTCTGAGTTACGCGATTCACTTAACCTCTTCAACCTAAGGACATTTTTTAGCCTTTTCCTTCTGGCAGACGGTTTTATTTCCCTAATAAGAAACCCCTTGGAAGTGAGGTTTTTAAGAAGGATCATATGAGGGTTAAATGAGGCAGTGAACGAAGATCATTTGACGGGTAATGATACCAAGAATAACTCCCTGCTTCCCACGTCTCACTCTCACCTGAATTGTCTAATTTCACCTGTATTTCCGAGCACTAGAGTTACTCCAACCATGAGAGGGGTAAGAGGTCCCCCCGGTGCCACCAAACAATTCATTAATGTTTGAAGGCAGCATCGCTGAGGGGCGAGAGACGGCTGTATGTGAGTGCTTGCAGACTGCGTGAGGCGCCTGACAAATTGGGCGTACGGGGAGGGAGTGAGGGACAAAAGCAGGCTGGCAAATAACATCATTACGGCAGACACTGTGTTATCTTACCGCCGCCTGACACTCAAACACACCGACACACAAGGAAGGAGACGACGAGATGCAGGAAGTGCTTGATGGGTTCCTCTTGTTTCTCACGTCTGTTTGATTTTCTCTCTTTCTGCTTGATGGTTTTGTGTGTGTGTGTGTGTGTGTGTGTGTGTGTGTGTGTGTGTGTGTGTGTGTGTGTGTGTGTGTGTGTGTGTGTGTGTGTGTGTGTGTGTGTGTGTGTGTGTGTGTGTGCAATTAGGCATCAACGCGAGGTTAGTCTATATGTATGTGTGTATGTACGTATGTATGTATAAAAGTGTGTGTGTTACGATATCCCCCTTATCTTAATGAGTCACCTGGCATGCCCCCGTCCAGCAAGACCTCCCCCCTCTCCCCCTTACCTCTTCTCCCCACCCCTATCCCTCCTTCCCCTGGCCTATACTCACCTGTTTACCTTAATTCTACCCCACCAACCTGCAATTAATCAACCGTTTAGGGTCGTTAGCATAATTGTATATTTGGTTTCTTTTAGTTAATCGATTTTTCTTTTTCTCCTTTTTGTGGGTACGGTGAGTGATGGTGTTTAATAAATTATTTTCTGTTGTTTTTGAGGATGATGTGCTTTTTCAAATTAAGCTAATTTGCAAATTTATAAATATTTATCTATATTTACTTTATGGGAAGATATGTAAAATTTTTGGAGCAGCTGCGATATAGATAGATGTAGATGTTGATACAGATATTTTACATAAGAGGCATTTTATTAAGGGAGGCAAGAAAGATACTACACTTTAACTATTGGAAACTGTGAGGTTGAAGCGAGAGGATCAAGTAAACTGTAAGGAGCCATAATATTAAATTATGAATTCACTAACGTTGTACCTTGCGAACATTTCCTAGTGACCAGATTCTTGCTGTTTATATAAGAGTATATGATTCATTCTTTCAGTGCCTACATATAATTATAAGGGCATCAATAGAAATACAATAAAAATTCATCATAATGTTCTCTCTCTCTCTCTCTCTACTACTACTACTACTACTACTACTACTACTACTATCACCACCACAACCACTACTACTACCATCACTACTACTAATACCACTACCACCGCTACTATAACTATTACCACCACCACCACCACTACTATTATCATTACTACTACTACTACTACTACTACTACTGACTGTCAAGCACTAGACTCACCCTAAGAATTCCCTGCTTGCTTGCCCTGCCTTCACTACTAGCCCCATGGCCGTGCGAAACTTCAACCCCTTCCCTATTCAATGCCTCAGTCGCAATTTGTTTCCCTATTTAAGTCCCTTTCTCTCGCCGTAATTCGCACCTTCCCTTTTCACCTAACCCCTCTCTCTTTTCCCCTCCCCTACTCCCTTTCCATTCTCTACCCTGCCCTTCATCACACTTTTTCTCTTCCTTCTATCATCATGATCTACTTCTCCCCTATCTCTTCCTTCTTCCCCTCTTCCTTTTCCTACCTCATGTTCTTCCTTCCTTTCTTCCTGCCTGCCTTCCTGCCTTCAGCGTTTCCTTCCATCATCTTTCCTTCCATCCTTCCTTCTTTCCTTGCCTCTATTCATCCATCCTCCTTTCTATCCTTCTTTTTCTCCTCTAGCTTCTTTCTTCCTTTCTTTCCCTTTCCACCTTCCCAACGTTTCTCCTCCCTTCCCCCATTCCCTTCCCCCTTCTCATCTCTAATTTCTCCTCTTTCTCATTTTCCTCTCCCACACTTATTTCTGCTTTCACATTCACTTTTTCCTTTCCCTTTTCTCATCTTCTCCCTGCCATCTCACTGTTACTCTTCTCTTTATGCTCTCCTTACTTTCTCCTCCTCCTCCTCCTCCTCTTTACCTCTTCCTCTCCCTCTCCTTCCCTTCTCCTTTTTTCTCCTTTTCCAGGCTCAGACTTTTCTCTCCTCTGCTTCCTCCTCCTGTTTTTCCTTTTCTTCCTCTCTACTTCTCTTGCTTCCCTCTGCTTTTTCTCCCTCTCCTGCTTTTCCGCTAACCCCCTCCCCTTCCACCTTACACGGCGCATTATGAGCTACGGTCCTGCTTGTATTCTCAGTCTGCTTAATCTTCGTTTACTAGTTTTTTACCCTTTACCACCTTTGCCTCTGCTAGCTCGCGCGCGCTCTCTCCCTTTCCCAGTTCTCTCTCTCTCTCTCTCTCTCTCTCTCTCTTTTATCCCTTTTTCTTACTTCCCCAATCTGTTGTTCCTCTTTTTTCTCCTCCTCCCCACCCACTCCTCCTGTCCCTATCTGCTTCCTCACCTCTCCCTCCCTCCCTCCCTCCCACCTCTTCTTCCTCCTCTTCTTCCTCCTTTCTCTTTCCCTCCTTCCCCCCCTATCCGCACTCTTTGCTTGGGTTGCCTTTGCTTTCAATGCCTGGGGAGCCCCATACACTGGCCAGGACTTGCTTTCTCTCCCACGCCCTTTCCCTCTCTGCTTTCTCCTCCTCCTCCAGCCGTCCTCTCTCTCTCTCTCTCTCTCTCTCTCTCTCTCTCTCTCTCTCTCTCTCTCTCTCTCTCTCTCTCTCTCTGTTTTCTTCTCTTTTTCCCCTTCCTTTACTCCCATTCTCTGCTGTCTTTCGTTTCACACCCATCCTCTTCCTTCTTCTCCTATCCACCTCCCTCCTCTGTTGTTTTCCTTCTTCTATACCTTTTCCACCCTCTCTATCTCTACCTTCTACTCACATTTTCTCACTCATCCTCCCCTTCTCTTTCTCCTCTCCCCCTTCCTCCTCTGTTTTCTCCCCTCCCCTCCTCCTCCTGTCTGCTTTACTGTGGCTGCTTTCAGTGTCTGGGGACCCCCATACACTCACTGGCCAAAACTTGCTTTCTCTCCCACGCCCTTCCAACTGATTCCTTCCCTTCCCTCTACTCCCTTGCTTCATTTTCTTCCCCTCCCTCCCTTGCCTTGCCTCACGTTTATCACCTTCTCTCACCTCTCTCGTCACCTGTACGCTGATCTTTCTCTCTCTCTCTCTCTCTCTCTCTCTCTCTCTCTCTCTCTCTCTCTCTCTCTCTCTCTCTCACACACCTTCCTCCGTCTTTTCACTTTGCCTGTCTTCACTTTCCTTCTATCATTTTTCTCCCTTTTATCGTCTTTTAAATCCCTGTTATCCTCTCTCCCTTATCATTTATTGTCCCATCTTTCCATTTTACAGTTCTCACTTTTATCCCTTTTCTGTCAGAAGAGGAAAGAGAACCGAAAGATAGAAAGGTTGAAAGACACAAAATGAAAGCTGAAAGAATGGAAACGTAAGAAATACCCCCAGATGAATAAAACCTAAGAGGAAGGAGGGAAGAGAAAGCAAGATGATGTGTGAAGACAAGAGAAAAGAAAGAAAAAGTGGAAAGATGAGAGGAATGACTGAAGGGAGAGGAGGAGAGGATGATTGGACAGGCTGTAGAAAGGAGAAAGAAAAATAATGAAGTGATAAGACATGAGAGGAAAGACTGAAAATGAGGGATATGAAGAAAAAAAAAAGAGGAACGGCTGAACGAGAAACAGATGAGGAAAGAAAATAAATCTGAAGGAAAAGGAAGAATAGGAAGAGAAGACCACGAAAAAAGAAAAAAAGAAAAAAGGAAAGCGCTAGAAGGAATGAAAAAAGAAGAATGAAGAGGAAAGTATGAAAGAAGACAAGGGAAAGAGAAGGAATGAAAATATAGAGTAAGAACAAAAAGAGTGGAAGTAAACGGATAACAGAAGAAAAAGAATGAACTAAAGGATCAGGAGTTAAGGGAAAAGATGGAAGGAGGAAAAGGAATAACTCGAGCAGGAGAAGGGAAGAGGAGGGAGGAAGAAGACTTATGTGAGGAGCCAGGACCGAGGAGGGAGAGGAGGAGGGGGAGAGGCAGGGAATGATTGGATTAAAGTGAGGAGTAAGTGAAAAAATGACGGATAGCGAGAAGGGGAAAGATGACAGCTACGATGAAGCTGAAAAATGCCACAGGAAGACGGTACACACACATTTTTTTCCCATCCCTTCTCACACACCTGGTAGCTGTCTTTTACAAACGTTCACATATTTTTTCATACTTGTACATACTTCTGCTGGCACACACAAATATAAGTTAATGCACCACTCACACTTTAAAATGCGCTATTCTTGTAACAGACAACTCTTCCCGATTCATACATTGCTAGCATGGTGATAAACTGTTTCTGGCTATCACTCTCCTCATCCATCTTTCTTCTTTCTTCCTTAACAACAACCTTAAACTATATACTCAGTCATCATGCTACATTCTCTCTCTCTCTCTCTCTTCCTAAGCCAGTGCGCCCCGTCCCCTCTGGTCTTATAGCCATGGGTCTTAGGGTAATGCAGGGAGAGTGAGGTCTTCCCTAACTCACTGCAAGACCCCTGCTTGATTGGAGAGGTGAGGAGGGAGAAGGGAGAGAGAGAGAGAGAGAGAGAGAGAGAGAGAGAGAGAGAGAGAGAGAGAGAGAGAGAGAGGGATGGAGGGGAGAGGAAAGATGATTGGAGAGAAGAGAGGGATGGAGAAAAGGGAAGGACAAGGATGGCGGGAATAGGGAAGATGACTGGAGATAAGAGAGGGACGGAGGGTAGAGTGAAGATGACGTAGAGATGGAGATGGAGAGAGGAGAGGGATGGAGCGGTGAGTGACGATGATTGGAGAGAAGAGAGAAAAATATGGGGATGAAAAAGAGGGGTAAGATGATTAAAAAGAAGTGAGGAAGGGAGATGGATGGAGGAGAGAGGGAATATGGCCCGAAAGAAGAGAAGAATGGAGAGGAATGGAGAGACGAGACGGAGGGGGATGGAGGTGGGCGAGAGGGAAAAACAGGGGGAAAGTGAGAGGTAAGGAAGGAAAGAGGATGGAAGCAGACTGGAAAGGAAAGATGACTGGAGGAGACAGGAAAAATTACTAGAGAGAAACACGGGAAGGAGGGGAGGAAGGAAGTAAGGAAAAAAGAACGAGAAGAGAGAGAGGGGAAGGGGAGGAGAGAGCAGAGCTATGATAGTACGTGACAAGGAAAATTACTGGACAGGAAAGAGAAAAAGGAATAAAAAACGAGAGACCAGAGGAGACATTGGTAAAGCTATGAAAGAGGATGGACGAGACGGGAGAGAAAAGGGAAGATGTTGGAGGAGAGAGGGACGATTGTTGGACATACGGGGGAAAGTGAGGAAGGAGGAGGTTAGAAAAGAAGAAAGTCAACGAAGAAAGACTTGGATAATTGGAGAAGAAAGGGAAGGAGAAGAAAGACAGCTAGCAAAGGGAGAGCCGGAGAGAACTGAAGAAAAGTGAGACTGGAAAACTCATGAGAAGGAACACATTAAAGGGATCAAGGGAGGGAGGAAAGAAAAATGAGAAAAGAGAGGCTGCAAGGAATGACAGAAATGGAGAAATATTGAAAAAGATGCTGGTAGGGGAGATGAGAGAGATGAAAAGAAGTTAGATGGAAGGAAAGAAATGCAAACTATGGAATCAAAAGCTGGAGTGAGTCGAGAAGAAACGAAGAAAGGCTGCAAGGAAAAATAAAAAATTGATGGAAATATGACAATAATGGTTGGTAAGACAAGGTACGAACACAGAAATATAAAAACGAGAGACTAAACAAAGACAAAAATGTAAAGAAATAAGAAATCATGAACTGTGAAGATAATAAAACAAAGAGGATGCAAGGAGTGATAAAATGGAAGGAAGTATTGGATGAAACGATGGGAATGGAAAGTAAGAAAGATAAAGAGGACACGTTACAAGGAATGGCAGATGTGTAAAGAAATTCTGAAATAAAGGCTGAAAAGGGGAAAGAGGGAGAAGGGTGAAGAATTGTTGGGCAGAAAGAAAAGAAAAGGAAATAAATATAGCTTAAATTTACTGGAAAGTAGGTAAGTTAAGAAAAAGCCTTAACCAGACGACTTTGTTCACACTGGAAAAGCTCTCTTCTGGGTAAGGGGTTAATTATGGCTATATCTAAGCCTTCCAGTGCAAAAAGTCTCTCCCAAGGTAAACAGAAGAGTGAAGTCAGCAAAAAGAAATAAAACAAGACAACATCGGTCTCAGGGGGTAAAAAACTTGAGGAAAAAAAAACTCAGGGGAATAAAGGAAGAAGTGAAGGGCGATAAAGAAAATAAAGGAGGTGAAATCAGATGTGAGAAAGGTATAACTCAAAAATTAGATGTCTGCATCCGAAAAAGGTATAAATGGGGAAAAGTAAATGGCAAAAAAAAAAAAAAAATGTAAAATGATAAACAGTATAAGTTAAAGCATACAATGAAGAATAGCCACACACACACACACACACACACACACACACACACACACACACACACACACACATCCTAAACCTCACTACGTAAGAGAGGAAAGAAAACAAGTCCAAATGAACTAAATGAGAAAGGTTTTACACGAAAAGCAAAAACAAATGAACGGAATGGGAGAGGCGACAGAGGAAATCAGGAAAATTAGAGGCACGTAAAGACAAACAATCCAATCAGTTTGAGCTCACACACATATATACGAAACTGGGTTAATTGAGGCTAATTATTATGTTCAAACGATTTCAATTCCCCATGAAAATATTTGCTGTTAACGTCGCAACATATGACAGAAATTCGTTTAGGCTGAATAAGCTGATTAATGAGGGGATGATGTTGATGATGTCAGAAATAATAATAATAATAGTAACAATAATAATAATAATAATAATAATAACAACAGTATATAATAACCTACAGCTTTATCTCATTTTTAATCCTACTTCCCCAATATTACATGAGGTACAAAAATTACATTCGGTGGGAATGATAAACAATTATTAAAAAAAAAAAAATGGATGTAAGAGGCAATAAAAGCAATAATATTTTTGTCAGAACGTAAAAATCAAAGACAACTACGAAAATTCATCCCTTGGTGTTTCTCTCAGACTCAGTATTTACCTACAGCCATTCAACTGAGATAATGAATAATCTGAAGAGGATCAACAATACTATATTCTCTCTCTCTCTCTCTCTCTCTCACACACACACACACACACACACACACACACACACACACACACACAAACTCACATACGTTAATATAGTAGAAAAGATAAAACTGTTTACAATACAAACGTGTAATACAGCTTAGATCTTAGCATGTTCTGAAATTTATCTAAGAAAAACCGAACCTGATATATTTAGAAGTCTCCAAAAATTTATGAGTAAAAGCAATAAGTTCTTAATACTGTAGATCTATTAAAATAAAGATCAAAGCAAAACATAAAGGTACAACGGAAAAATATAGAAAAATACAGTATAATAAGTTTCAATACGTTCTGTGGGTACATGTAATTAAGCACAAATAACGGAATTAAAAAAAAAATGATAAAGTGAAAAACGATTACGATCTCTCTCCGGAAAAAAAAAAAAAAAAAAAACTAATGAAAGGGCTGAAGAAACCATGACAGAATTCATAAACACATACTACTCAAAAAAATATTACAAAATTTCAAAATGAGTGTAAAGGGCAAATGGCATGATGATAGGAAAAATAAATGTAACGAAGAGTAAAAGGTTGAAGGAATAAGAGACGTACAAATCATTACGTAATTCACATACATCTCTCCATGTAAATTTAGGCAAAGGAAATGTGTGATAAAAATAAATAAAAACTATGAAAGGTAAATAAAAATACTTAAAACGAATTATACAACACTTACTGCATCCCCATAAGGTACACGCAATAAGAGTTAAATAAATTACTATCAAGATGAAAAGAAGCAACAAGTCCCGGTAAAAATTATCAGTCAGAATAGTAACACAAAAACAGAGCTGTCATAAACTACCATTGGATAAAGGTAAATAGAGAACAAACCAAGAAAGAATAAAATTAAGAATCAAAGCATATAAAGTACAGAAGAATGCCAATTATGAACGATACGAGTAAATATAAAACACACAAATAAAACTTTCACACCATCGATGGAAAAATATAACTAGGAGAAAAAACCAAGGCAAAATGAAAGCAAAGACGAAACATTATCAAAATATATAACCATGGAAGAAAAAACGAAAACAATCGAAGTAAAATAATATAAAGCCTTCACGAATAAATGTAATTAAATGAAAAGAGATTAATGCCGTGGACAGAAAATGACTGAAAACACAAAACTGAAATAAAACAAACACTCACGAAAATAAATGTAATTAAAGAAGAGATTAATGCTGTGGTGGCTGTAATTATTTTAGCTGTGGCTGGTACTAATGAGACGCTGGAACAAGATAATGGCAATTACCCTGATAAATGGTGGAGGAAGTGATGATAATTGTATTTACCGCGAGTAGGTGAAGAGGGACAAGTAAGGGAGAAGGAGGCAGGGAATATAATAAAAAGAAATAATGAGGGAGAAATTATGAGAAAGGAGAGAAGGGGGAAAAACACAAATCACTGAAGAAAATAGAGGAAAATACATAAAAAACAAAGGCATATAAAATAATACAAATAACCGCGGAAGGAGGAGGATATAGAGAAAGAGACAGCATGATAAACGAGGAATAAAAAAATAAATTATAACTGAGGGAGGAGGAGGATACCACAGAGAAATCAGAATATATAAGACGATGAAAAGAAAAAAAAAACACGCCATGAGGAGGACGGGGAAATAAAAATAAGCAGATGATATAGAGAATTAAATAAAGCCACAAGAGGGCAACTGTGCGGGGAGAGAGAGAGAGAGAGAGAGAGAATAACCAAATAAAGAATATCAAGAAAATAAGGATAATCGTGAGGGAAGGAGAAGTAAGTCGTAAACAGAGAGACTGCTAACTAAGGAGAGGAATAAAGCTGATACAAAATATCAACTACACGAGAAAAAGAAAACTGAGGAAAAAAAAGGAAGGATAATAATGAATAAAAGATAAAACTAATGGTGGATGGAAGGGTCGAACAAGAAGAGACTGAAGGCAGGATAAAGAACAAGAAATTAAGAAAAAATATTAACCACTGAGGGGAAAAGAAAAAAAAATGTAAGAACAACAATACAGTATAATGAAAGCTTAACTGAAGCAGGAAGAAGATCTAAATTAATAAACATGCTAACAAAAGATAAAGCATGGGAAAGAAAGAAGATTAAAAAACATAATAAAAGAAAGATCATGGGAGGAGGAAAAAGTAATAAAAAAAGGAATGCAGAGTAAAGCAAGAGGAGACGAGTAAGAAAATATAAATAAGCTACCACAGGAGGAAGTATAATAATTAAAAACAGAAATAAAATATAGCAGAGAAAAGAATGGATAAAAATAATAAAACAAAAAATTATGATTAAAATTAAAGTAGGGGAAGGGAAGAGCTGGATAACAAGAATAACTTAAATAAAAGAACAGTGAGAAAAGAGTAAGAAACGTACAGAAATAAAAAAGATACAGAAAGCACATCAGAAGACAAAGGATGCAAATGTAGAAAAAAATATAAAAACGATAAGATGGAGAAGTACAGCAAAGTATAATAAGACTGTAAAATACAGACAGGATTCAGAACAGAGAAAGGCCAAACAAGAGAAAGCTAAAATGAACAGAGAAAAAGCAGAAGAAACAAAGAGAGCAGAATAAAAAGAAATAGCCGATTACAATAAGGTGCAAAGAAGAAGCAGGATAAGATTTAAGACATATGAAAATAGAAAATGAGTTCTGGAAAAATAAAAATACAGAATAATGAGGTGAAAATGTAAAAAAAAGAGCTACCAGATACGAGATGAAAATGGAATGAGATCGGTAGAATACAAGAAAAAAACAGAGAATGCATACACAAAAAAAAATAAGAGAAAGGAGATATAGAGGAAGCAGACTGAAAGAATAAGACAAAGAAAAATAATGAAACAAAAATAAAAACGACGAAAATGCAAGAGAACGCCCAATATAAGCAGACAGAAATGGAAGCGAATTATAAAAAGTTACCACATGAAATTAGATGGCACAACAACAATACTGAAAACCTAACAGGAACAAGAAGAGAAGGCAAATGCAGAAAAAAGACAGAATGAAAGAGTGCAAAAAGGGAAACACTAATAAAAATCACAATAAAGTAAGATACTACTGAGAATAAGAACGATACGGAAAACTAAACAAAAATATCTGATAACCAGTGGAACACCAATGAACAAGCACATAAGAAAATACGATAAAGAGAAAGACAAATTGGAAAATGAAAACACAGGAGGAAGAAAGCAAAAACGCGAAGAAATACGCAGCAGAATTACAAGAATAAAAAGGTTACAAGAGAAAGCAGTGAAAGAAGAAGCAGTCATGCGCGGAGCAAAAAATAAATAAATACATAAATAAATAAAAGGGATGATGATGTTGGATTACAGAAGAGCAGAATATAAACCAGATCAAAGTTCCTAGAGATCACAATCAACGCCTCCCCTAGATTTTGACCCTGACTTGTGAACTTTACCTTTGACTAATCAGCATCAAAATCAAATCACTTCTTCCCATCTCAGTATAAACAACGGAGGTGGTATTTCAGGGCCACTTTGTATTCAAGGCATTTTGTTAACACTGATACATTCACCGCATACCTACAGCAGACTTAGTTACAATAGCTACGTCTTCCATGTCGCTAATGATGAGAAAGTAGAATTTAAAAAGACAAAGAATACAATGGAAGGAGTACCAAGATTAAGATAAATATGACAAAAACGAAGTTGAATAAAGAAGGAATATTTAGAAATGAGAAAGGAATAACTAGCAATAGAAAACAATACGATAAAGGAGAAAAAAAAGGACAAAGGAAGAGAAGGCAAAGAATTATAACACAATGACGCCAGAATAATAAAAAACAAAACAAAAGAATGCTAACAGTAAAACAGAGTAAACGAGAATATGGGATAAACGGAGGGTATAAGAATAATTAGTAAAATTCAGAATGTATTAAAGGAGAGAGAGAGAGAGAGAGAGAGAGAGAAACAGTCAGTACTAAATTTAGAAAAAATGTATACAGGTATACATTATTTTTTAAAATTCTATAATTTCAAATGTCCTTTGAGATTATATTGACAAATCTGCTGCAAATTTTGGTATAATAAAAATAATAATGATAATGATGATGATGATGATGATGATGATGATGATGATGATGATGATGATGATGATGATAATAATAATAATAATAATAATAATAACAAAAAGGCTCTTGAAACCCCGATACGGAAAACTCATCTTGGTCTCGCGACATTAATTGTTTATTCTTCCCAGTCCTTCATACCTCTATCTCACACTTCCCGTTACTTAAACTTCAGCCTCAACAGAAATTTCTCTCTCTCTCTCTCTCTCTCTCTCTCTCTCTCTCTCTCTCTCTCTCTCTCTCAACTTCATCCTCACATAGTCTGTTTCTCCTTCAATCTCTAATCTCCTCTCACGTCCAACTCTTCATATCTTCAAAATCTCTCCGTCCCTCTCTCTTCCAGTCTCTAATCTCTTCGTCTCTCTCTCTTCCATCTCTAATCTCTTCGTCTCTCTCTCTCTCTCCCTCCCTCACTCCATTCCCTTTGTCCAATTGCCTCTCTCCCCATTCTTTATTGCATTGCGTTTCCCTCCCTCACTTCCATTATATCACCTAGCATCTCCTATCATCCCCTTCTACATACCCTCTCCCTCTTTCCTATAACTACCTCCAGGGCTCTATAACCGCCCCTCAGTGCTCTGTATCTATCTATCAGACATCTTAGGGGATCTCTGCTCATCTTGATCTGGGCCTGGGATTTATAATTTATCTGTAGTTTTAGTGATTCTCTGTTTTTCTGCCGTTCATTCAGTCTCGTCTCCCCCTTTCCTATAAATACTTCCAGTGCTCTATAACATTCTATCATACAATTCTTGAGGTTCTACCGCATGTTTACCTTCACCTGGGCCTGCTGCTGTTATGTATCTATCGCGTGGGAGCTGTTCCTTGTATCTATCTCCCTCATATCTAACGCTCTGGCTTTTTCTTTGTATCTCTCACACACATATTTGGACTCTACTGCATTCTTACCTCCACCTGGATCTGGTGCTGTAATTTATCTATCGTTCTGGTAGTTGTGTCTATCTATGCATTAACTCCACCGCTCTCTATCTATCTATCATGCACATCTTGGGGCTCTCTCTTATTTCTTGGCCTGGTGCTACAGTTTATCTATTGCTTTAGGGGCAGTGTCTATCTACTGTTCATTTTATTCTCCATCTTGCTCCTTCCTAAAGCCACCTTGTATATCTATCTCATGTACATCTATTTAGGCTCTCTGTTCGTCTTCATCCGGGTCTGGTGCCATTATTTATCTATCGCGGCGTTGATGGGCTGTGTACCTATCGCTCATATTCATCACCAATTTATCTATTATTCATGCTTGTGTTATGAATCTATTTTTTCATATTTATTATGGGTCTCTGGTCACAGTCATCTGAATCTACTACTGGAATTTATCTATCGCATTACCTCCAGTGTTGTGCATCTATCGCTCTATCTATCGCTCGGATCTATCTTGGAAGTGTCTGTTCATCATCGTCTTCACCCCGAGGCTGTAATTTATCTATCGCTTTGGTGGTTGTGTCTATCTATTGTTCGTTCTGCTCCCCTCCTCTGTTTTTTACTCTGTGTCCCCTGTACCTCTCGTTCTCGCCCCTCTCTCTGTGTCCAATATTTCTCTCTCTCTCTCTCTCTCTCTCTCTCTCTCTCTCTCTCTCTCTCTCTCTCTCTCTCTCTCTCATATATAGAAATCTGTGTTTTTTCCATATCCTCTCATATACAATAGCTCTCTCTCTCTCTCTCTCTCTCTCTCTCTCTCTCTCTCTCTCATTCGAACCCTTCCGCCCTTCCCCTGTGTTACAACTCATTTCGCCTCCTCAAGTTGCACATCTTCTCCCCTCAATGTAGGTTATCTATAAAGTACCTAGTTTACTCTCTCTCTCTCTCTCTCTCTCTCTCTCTCACCTCACGACCCTTCCCCTCACCCTCACCCCTCTCACTACAGTCCTACCCTCCCAGCCACCCTCTTTCATTCCCCACCCATCCCTTCTCTTCCCTTCCCTCTCACACCCTCACTCTCTCTCTCTCCCCTCACCCATCTACCCCTCACTTCTTTTCTTTCTCTCCCTTCTCTCTCTCTCTCACTCTCTCTCTCTCACCCTCTCTCTCTCTCTCTTCTCTCCCCTCACTCGCCTCTCCCTGTATCACACTGGCAGTTGCTGTGAGTGGAGCTGTGTGCCTGAGAGCTCGCCTGTGCATGAGAGATAAAATAACCACTGAGCCTTTCGTTTTGAGAGTCATGCACTGGAAAATTTCGCAATATTCTTACGGGCCAAAAAAAGAAAGAAAGTGGCAACAAAACCCGCAAGGAAACAAGGGACGGTGTGGGCCCAAGTGGAGTGCCGGCTGCAAAAAGGAAGTGACCGCAATTAAAAGAACAAGGCGCTTAAAGCAAAATGCGGTACTATGAAAACTGACCTAGAAAAACCTGCGCTTCCAGTGACGTGCAGGATTATAAGAAACTGCTGATCGGTGCTGACTGTGGAAATTTATCAAGTCCTCAGAATATTGGCAGACAAATTATACATCAATTATTGATTAATGAACTAATAAACTTGTTTCAAATATACTAAAAAAAAAAAAAAAAAATGGTAGCGCAAAATGCCATCAGTTATACTTTGATGAGTTCTTTAAAAAAAAAAAAAAATGCATTCCCTTATGTATCATATATTTCACATTCATGGGAAGAAAACTGCTCTCCTGGTGGTGTTCGACGTACTGGATAAATTATAAGAAAAGTTTATAGAAAATCAAATACGGCTACCGCGTTTGTTTTTCGTTTCATATTTATTTCGCAAACCAGTAATTACAGGCTGGATGTCCAAAAATCAAGAGTCACAAATGAATCAAGTCCACTGATACCACTGGTGAGGGAGGCCATCAATCACATCACAGTAGCTGCTGTATCATTACCGGTCCTCGACACCACCCCTATACCCCCCACCCCCATCCCCACTACCACAACACCCTCCCCGTCCCCACCACCACCATAACACCTCCCCCCTCCCGTCCCTTACCTCCAACCTCCAACACCTTACTGGGAGACCCACTCACTCACAACATCACACACAAACACTGCCACGCCATACCACATATCACTACATCACACACACACACACACACACACACACTGTCACGCCACAGCACACATCACCAGATCACACACACACACACACACACACACACTCTGTCACGCCACAGCACACATCACCAGATCACACACACACACATGAACACTGATACGCCACATCTCACAGCACTACATCACACACATACACACTGGCACGCCCCGCCACACGCCACTAGATCAAACACAAACACTGGCACACAACATTATATATCACCACCTCAAACACAAACACAACCACACAGCATTAAATACCAAATCACACACAAACACTGCCCCACCACAATACACATCATCACATCACACACGAACACTGAGGCACCACACATCGCAGCACATCACACACAAACACTGACACAGGACATTACACACTACCACAACTACCACAAACACCACCACAACACACAAAAGCACTACCACAACCACACCTCACTCATACCACTCCAAACACCACCATTACTACGCCACACACCACTGCCACACACTAGTATACCCCCACACCATCATTACCACACCACATACCACTATCACCTCTACCACATCACACTACCAGCATCACAAGCACCCAAACCTCTTCCACACAACACACCTTTACACCATACACCGACATCAGCACTACCGCACAGCACACCACCACAACCACACAAACTACTTACAAACCACACAACACCATCACAAATTCCGCACACACAGCTATCACACACTACCACACACCAACACACCCCGCATCACTACCACATCACACACCACCACTGGCACACCATAAAACCATTACCACCACACCACATATCTCTATCGCACCACACACTAACCCTACAACACCACAAAACAAACACCACAACTACCACACTACAAACCACAAATGGAACACACCACCATCACACCACACAGCACTGTCATTACTACTACAGTACAGCACACATCCAATATAGCACCACACCACACATCACCACCAGCGCACACTACCACTATAGCACAAACCACTACTATAGCACACACCACCACCACGCACCACCACATCACACAACACACATCACTATAACACCGCTAATACATCACACTTACCTCTAGGCGATCACACAGTACTGCAGTCACCTTAGTGCTGACAAAAAGAGAACACTTTATTAGCACCTAGGATCGCAATTAGTTAAGTAATGGAAGTTTAGTAATTCGACACTACAAAGAAGATATAATCACCAATAACATCTATCATTCACCATTTTCTTTGCTATCTATATACCTCAAGATTTGTAATTCAAGGTAAATGCATTATACAAAACATACAGTACTGTATATATATATATATATATATATATATATATATATATATATATATATATATATATATATATATATATATATATATATATATATATACAGTATATATTCTGGTCAACAAATGTAAATGTCTATCCCTAGTCTATTAACCACTGAAAGTTTAAACTTGAGCGATAGTATCATTTACCATTACAACAAATGTCACTAGTCTTGTCATAATATGAACTAATATAAACTACAGACATAATCATTAATCATATTCTTTTTAGTTACGAAAAGCATGCATATAAGTGTCCAAACAGAACACAGCCCGGAGACTGTTGACCCGGAGACCGTTGAATAATTCTGGCCAGTAGGCGGAAGGGAGGCCACAGAGGGGACAAGCAATCTAATGGCAAGGCAAGAACTGGCCTGAATTTCACGAGCAAGATCACAGCCAACTCCCTGCCCTGACTGATTTGTTTTTGCAAGAAGAAAAAAGATATGGGACGATTCTGCATTCCACTTTACTCGACCTTCCCGCGAAAATGAATCTTAGTTAAGAGAGGGAAATGATTGTAACTGTGAATCCAAACTCCTTATTTTCATTGCGAAATACTAAAATTCTTGTATACTTTCTTGTGGACAATATACTCGATGTCGATGCCGCGAGGAAAAAAAATGTATTTAATGTAATATATCATAAAATTGTGATACCTCAGAAATAACAAATGATTGGCTGACGAATCATTGCTGTTCTAACTCATGCATCGTAAGTGTTTAATGAAATGAGGATGGACGTGAAAGAGATGTGGTGCGCGACGCGACATTAAAGATACTGTAAAAAGTTGGATTACAAACACGCGATCTACTCTCTTCCAAGTTTTGTCAGAACATTATTAAAAGTTAGCGAAACCCTAGAAAAGTCTCAACAGGATAATGCATGTGCGACTTTTCGGTGATGTCCAAACTTTAGGAAGGTACATACTTCCATGGCTGGAACACATAAAAGTACTCTGATAAGAAATATAGGGAGTAGTAAAGATAGCAGGAATATACTAAAATTAAATACAGACGAAAAGAAAATAACGCTTAACATAAATCTGATAAAATGGAATGACATCAAGAGAAAATGTTATATATAGAAAAGGTTCGGAATTTGACACTAAAAAATAACAGTTAAACAAAATATGAAGGATGAAGAAGTGGCTATTAAAGCACAGTATCTGGTAATCACGCAAAAGAGAATAATAAAAAGGGATTAAAAAATAATGACGACGGATGAAACACAAGGACATGTAAAAATAAAAAATAATGAAAACAAAGGAAAGGGGATTCTGACACCAAGAAAACAAAATATAATGTGCAAAAAAAAATGAAGACAATGGAAACGAATATCAAATGAAAAAAAAATTGACATAAGGACTAAAACAATAAACATAATGATCAGATTCAAACAAAAGAAAATAATAAAGGCATGGATAAAAACAGAAATAAAAAGTGCGTAAACAGAAATGAAAAATTATGCACATATGAATTATAACAAAAGCGATAAAGAGGATGTAAGAAAAATATTGCTTATTGGCCTGCGAAAAACAATAAATAAAAAAGAAGCAAAAATGAACTTAGAAGAAGAAATGGGCTTAAAAAGTGAAAATGAAGACGTATGGTAATACCGCACAAATAATAATGAAATTTAACGTAAGGAAAAATAATAAAAATAAGAATGAGGGATAAAACCGAAGGAAATAAATATAACGTGCATGAGAATACTTGGTCTTGCCGTATGCAGTAGGGCAACCGGTTCTGTGTGGCGCTGTGTTGTCCTAATCTGACTCGCTCCCTCTTGCCCGCCGCTCGCTCCCCTACGCCCGACCGATCGACTTACGCGGTGGGTGGATGGGTGGGTGGGCGTCTCTCTCTCTCTCTCTCTCTCTCTCTCTCTCTCTCTCTCTCTGAGTCACTTGAACAGGATGATCTATATATCATACTTTAGTTTTGCTAACGACAAACTGATTTTACTTGATCTAGGAGACTTTTCGAAATATGATATGTTAATTACAACCTTCATTAACCCCTTCACTACACTAGTCTCATTAAACTAGAGTCCTTTTTTTTTATTTCTAGGTTCTTTTCCTGAACCGACGGATAATTATAGCCTTCACTATCCCTCTGACTAAGATGGGGTCTTCTAAGCTGACTGGAAATCGCTATGAAACTGCAAGAACTTAATAAAAATTATGTTCCCCGCCGAAGGGAGGAACATCTTAAGGCCGAGAGCGTCTATATTCCGAAGGCCCACTCTAAGAAACACAACGTCGTCTGGACATTCCAAAAATAAAATAAAAAATAAGTCTTCGAGCGCAAGAAACTAACCAATCTGTAGGATAAACAAGTTTCCATATCATTTCACCTTCATCAAAAATTATATTACTGTGGCTATGTGTTTCACAGTTAAGTTTCACTCAATTTGTCTAAAGTGCTTGGTACTTGTATGAGTTAAGGCAAAATTATACAAAGGCAATCTGATACACAACTTAAGCTGAAGAAAATCTGTAAATACAGAAAATATGTACATTAAATCCTTCTGCATTTTCACTATTTCTCGAAATTTAATCAGGGTACCATGAGACGATTTTACTCAACCTTGAGAAGCCTATTTGGTAGTGATGGTGGTTACTGAAGACTATACAACCCTCTCCAGTTTGATCAGCTTCTCCATGACAAAAAAATCGTCTGGGTACGGTAAGAATGAAGAAAAAAATTATCTTCGTTAAGTGACGAAGTAATCGAATCCAGTGACATCTAGTATTCATTCATGCCACCTCCAGACAATTTTATTTAAACAAGGAAAGATATCTTACAGTAACGATGTTAAAATGAAGGCAAGCTCTGACCTCTCCAGTTCGAACAGCTGAATAAAACTGACTGATGGTGCCAAAAATAAAGTAAATAAGACATCACAGTGATAGGGTTAAGGGCAAAGCAAGCTGGCCACACCCTTACAGGTTATCACTCCAAGGCGAATAAAGTCGTCTGAGGATAGCAAGAACAGGGCTGAAAATTTAATGACAATGAGAGTTTAGCATCTTTGGTGGGGCGACATCTTGCTAAATCGTACTATTTATTTAGATTTTTTTTTTTTTTACCTGGAAGGGTTAGATATGGCCAGTCGCACACCTACTGATTACGAGAGATATTTCGCAAGATATACACATCATATATCTACTGATTAAAAGAGATAATTAGCAAGTTCTATAAATCGCTTTGGGATAACAACAATAAAACAGGAAGAGGCAGAATGGTAATGGAAGTGTTAAAATAATTGCTTCTGTAGTTCGACAACATTCCCTCTCTCTCTCTCTCTCTCTCTCTCTCTCTATGTACAAATATGAAAATGGCTGATTTTTTTAATGCAAAATTTTTAGAAGGCCTTACCATTAACCATAAAGAATGAAAACTATACTGATACCTTCAAATAACATAAAACAGCTATCATGGTCTTTAAATCTGTACTTCACTGAACGTGGTAGAAGTGGGTGGCTTATTAATGACAAGACTATTAATCTCCTTCAGCTCAAAATGTTTTACACTGACAAATGGCAAAAAAAGATTATTTGGGACCAACGAAATTAGGCACTAGGTAAGCTTTTTACATAAATTCAACTAATGATTTACTGCTAGCTGATACTGATACTTAAGGTGCTACTGAATATTCAAAAAAGGAAAATAAAAGTTTGCATTTATAAATACTTTTTAAATAAGTTAGTGTTGTACGAAACTATCAATTACAATATTCATTTTGACTGCAATACATTTGTATAAACAACATATAAAATTTTATCAAGTGAATTTTACCTACCTTGAATAATATTTCTTTAATGTATCTATTATATCCATAAAATTCCAGAAAACAATGTAAAGAAATGAATTTGCCTTAATCATCATTCTCTCTCTCTCTCTCTCTCTCTCTCTCTCTCTCTCTCTCTCTCTCTCTCTCTCTCTCTCTCTCTCTCACACAAAACCTGTCCGAGGTGAGGCGGTGAGTGTGTGTATGTGCTTGCGAGGGTTTAAAAGGCGTACGGTCACTTCTTGGGCCCCTCTCCCATACCCTCACATACCAACTGACTGATCTCTTCTCAAGGTTGCACACACACACACACACACACACACACACACACACACACACACACACACACACACACACACAACTGTAATGTTTATTTTGCACTGATTATTTTCCTGATCATCTTCCTCTACTCGTCAATAATGCTACTGTATAATTTTACATACAACTAAATACTCTTTTAACAGTCTGATCTCTTCTCAAGGTTATATGCACTTTCTCAAATGCTAATTTTGTACTTGTAATTCCATTTGTAATTACGTCCCCATATTCATTTTTGAGGATCAAACTTCATATATAAATGATTACTTTCTCATATCCTTTCACACCTACAGCCTCATTTCTTTTCATTGTTACACTCATTTTCTACTGATAAATCTGCATTTGTATTTGCATGTCTATTTTTCATACATTCTCATACACCTTCTTCCTGATAACCCTGCAACTATATTAATTAGGCTTCTTTACCATACCTTGGCGTCCTTCCATCTGATCATTTCTCATTGCTACACATATTCTACTGCTTATAATGTACTTATATTTACATTTCTCATTATTTTCCAATGCATTCTCACACTTCCCTGATTCTGCGCGATCCATTCATTTTCGATTTACCTCCAAAACGCTTCCGTATCTAAATTTTATCTTTTATTTTCACTTTGCATTTACATTTACATTTCTGATCACTCGTCCGCTTCTCGCCAATTTTACTTAATCTATAAAAGGCATTACATTCTCTTTCTAACTGCCTCATATTCTTACTGCCTTCATTATCTACCTGCGATATGAGGGAGGTGTTCTTTCTTCATATCCAGTCATTTCTTTTCTCTCATCACCCTCGTTTACAGTAATTCATCAATACTTTGTCTATCTCAAGCAGCTTAAAATTTTCATCTGTAATCGCCTCTTATATTTCTGTCACCCATATTTATCCTCACAATCTCATGTCCACACTCCAGACGATATTATATTATCACTCATAGTCACCTTTTTACTTTTCTCTCACCTTCACTGGTCATCACTATCATCTGAGCACACTTTAGATGGAATTATATTATCACTTTTAATACCCTTTTGCCTCCCTGTCACTCTCACCGTATGATCAGTCTATACTGCATTACATTTTTCTTTTCACTATTCGATTTTTTTTTTCTCCTGTCACGCTCACCATCCCCGAATTATTCTTTACAATCCTTTATATTTTTTTTTTCTATATTAACGTCTAAAGCTTTTTATCTCTTTATACTAAGATACTCCCAATTTAAATATTACATTTACACCTCAAACAACCATTTACTTTTTTGCAACTTCCTTACTTCCTCATTAGCTTCCACGGCATCACATTTTCACATCTAATAACCTTTTGATTCCCAGTGCCCCTCACCTCTGCCTGATCACATTTTACAACTACTACATTTTCAGTGCCATTCACCGTCTGCTCCTTTGTCATCCTCGGTTACCACCCCCTTACATCACAGCACTGGACATAAATCCAAACACTATATATATAACCCCGTCTATCATTTGGGGAGCGGGGACGGATTCAAGTATTTATATGCACAGATGGAAATATTTAATGCACACGTTACACCTGGCCTTGAGCTATATTTGGAAATTAAAGTAACACTTCATACACACACACACACACACACACACACACACACACACACACACACACACGACTCTTTAACGGTGTTGATTTAATGGGATTTAGAACGACTGCTAACAATATAGCTCCATACCTGCAGACTCTCCGTGACATATGTACTTTATTCTGTAAAATATTCTCATTACTAACTTTTTAAGAATTCAGTTTTCTTTACTCCTAAGCTTCGACTGCATACAGCAATGAATTGTATGAATTAAACAAAATATTCCCCTGGTTATTACCTTTCTAGACATTTTTTTATTTTAAAATTCAACTACGCACAACAGCTTAGTGACTTCACGAGATTCTTGCCTATTTTCCTGATCAGTAACTTGAAAGAACAAATTTCAGCTGCAAATACCATAACTTCCTACTCAAAATATTAGTGACTCAAAGATGACTTCTGCAAATTTATCTGAAAATTTGCTTTGTATAAAAGTATACACAAGTTATTGATTCCCAAGCTTTGTGGCACCGAATCTTGCTACATCTTTCTCAAAAGAGAAAACAAAAAAATCATCTGCTTCGGAATCTCATTAATGTTACGCAGGATAATGTCACCCTTTGTACTCCTTCAAAACAACTTTCACTGTCCCTGAGAACCTACATCTTAAAAACATCATATGCATTCGTATGTCGAAGTTTCAATTCACCTTCTACCCCCACCCCTGGCTGGTGGAAATTCTTGGATAAGGTTTCCCAGCGAACGAAGATCTGTTGTCCAGTCTTAACGTGGTAATCAGAAGCTTCCCAAGGCTGCATGAGCAACAGTTGGCGATGACAGTGTTAATCATGCAGTCTTGAGGAGCTCCGAACAACCAACAAGGTGTCTTCTTTCTGTGTGAAATTCTGACTGCAACCTCCCTCCAGGTGAGAGGGTCAGCAGAAGCAATGGCTAATGAGTGCACCTTGAACACATTAATTCTTCACTGCTTATAATAATAACTAAAGAAATAAATAAAAAATAAAGAATAAATCAGTCGCTTAAGACTTCTTAACTAACTTAGGGACATTACTGTATTTTCTTAGATAACATTTTCTTAAATAACCTTTCAATTAAAAACTATGAACTATTGCGCTTTTTTTATACTTACACATTCAATCTGTTGATAAAAATTTCCTATTAGCAAATGTAATTTGCAAACAAATAACTAAAAGTATAATCTAGGACATTAAATATTTTATTTTTTTCGCGATATTTTTTCTAATTAGGCAAAAAAAAAAAAAAAGCAAAAAGACGAAAACTATTACTTAACGCGTTTCAACAAACATTGCAAAAATCCTCTGCAAATGAAATATTTCACCATAAAAGAATAATTAGACGCGTTATCACGTTCATGACATTCATTTCACTGAAATAAGAGTCCAATAATATGCTCTAGGTAGAATTAGAACAACCGACAAATACGCAAATAAGACCATCTTCAAGTGGGTGAAGGTTAAGATGATGAGTATGAGGAAGCGTCAGGGATAGTGATGGTGTAGCTGGCGATATCATGAAAAAAGACTAAAGAAATACAAAGTTTGCACCTTGTGGTCTCTCATTCAGCATATAAAGAAATAATATAACCAATTCTCTCTCTCTCTCTCTCTCTCTCTCTCTCTCTCTCTCTTTTACTATATACTGTAGACACACACACACACACTCGGAAAAACGACCCGTACACCCATAAATATCGCCCCATACTACACACCAATATTTATATACAATCCAAAGCCAACAGGTATCGATGTTTCCCTTGAACTCCTGGGTCATGTATGGGCCCATTCACATAACGCTCCTCCCCCCTCCCTCTCTCTCTCTCTCTCTCTCTCTCTCTCTCTCTCACTCAAACTCCCTACACACACCCTCTCCACTCTCTCACCTTACCCACCCACCATCTCTCTCTCTCTCTCTCTCTCTCTCTCTCTCTCTCTCTCTCTCTCTCTCTCTCTCTCTCCCATATGGATGTACCAATTTCCGACTTTAAATGTGCCAACAGCGAGGGATGACGTATATGGTCCATTACGTCATACGCTAAAACACAACCAACCGGCCCATTCACCCTGTCCATTCACAGTGAGAGAGAGAGAGAGAGAGAGAGAGAGAGAGAGAGAGAGAGAGAGAGAGAGAGAGAGAGAGAGAGAGAGAGAGAGAGAGAGAGAGAGAAACTGACAGCCGACGGAAATCTTGCAGTCAAAATTTTTTTCGCATTAAAGCAGATCATTCATTACTCCCATAAAGGCGTGTCTGGCATTCCTCTTTTTATATAATAAGCGAGTACATATATCTGTATATATATTAATGACGGAGAATATAACGGAGGGGTTACTAAAAAAATATTACGCTCGTGACACGCTATAGGCCATACCTCAATATATACGTATATTTACAACAAAACACTGAATATTTATATAGGTCAGTGATCCCATAATGCTTTGTTGCTCCATCAGCCCCTCCATCCCCGTCCCTCCCCTCTCCTTTCATCCCCTCTCCCCTTCCCTCTCCCTTCATCCCCTCCCTCCCTCCAATCCTCCCACACCCCGACCTTGAAAAAAAAAAACATGAATGAATAAATAAATAGTGTCATTTTATAGGAAGCATATGATTTTCAGCCTTTTGATTCTGGTGTGCCATTACTCTGGCGGTAGTGGCTGGGGTTACGTGATTATTATTGTTGTTGTCGGGCCACGTGGATATTTGTTGACACCCTCCCCCTTCCTCCCACGTGGTTTTGTTTACAACTTGTCATACCACGTGGTTTATTGTTGACACCTCACGTGGGCGCTGTTGTTGTTACTACTGTTGTTGGTGATGATGGGAGGGCTGCTGACAGGGCATTTGGAACAGTGGATTTTACTGCTTTATCGTGTGAGTATATATATATATATATATATATATATATATATATATATATATATATATATATATATATATATATATATATATTAAAGTGTGGATATTTTGTCATACATACGTGGTTATTGTTTACAGCTGTTTATTCTGTGGTGAACTATTGTTTTGAGGAGGACGTTTGTATAATACTATCACTAATATACTCTAATTTCTTAACTCCTTCACAACGTCTGTCTTCTTTGTTGCAAATATGTGTTCTTAATTACATTTTTGTCACCTCCAGATTATTTTATCAAGTTTTCGGAAGACCTCGTAATGAAACGGTAAAAACAATCCTCATTAATCTCTATCGTGCGATGATGATAAAAAAAAAAAGTAGGTCACTGATACCTTGTAATTATTTCATTTAATTGTGGGAAAGACCTGTCCGTAGTGAAGGTGTTGACGCTATTTTTACTATCCACAAAATAATTGGCGCTTGGAGAGTGGTGAAACTATGTGACTGACTGGAAAAGGAATAATTCATAACCATTTGATTGCGTTCATTGTTTCCAGCCATAATTTCAAGCACTTCGTCCCCAGTGATAATTTCAGACACAGTCTTCATTTCTATCTTTGTTTCCAGTGATAATTTCAGATTTCCTTGCCGGTGCTAGTGATAATTTCAAATATTCTCGTCATTCTCAGTGATAATTCCAAATATTCTCATCGTCCTCACTGACAGTTCCAAATATTCTCATCGTCCTCAGTGATAATACCAAATATTCTCATCGTCCTCAGTGATAATTCCAAATATTCTCATCGTCCTCAGTGATAATTCCAAATATTCTCATCGTCCTCAGTGACAATTCCAAATATTCTCATCGTCCTCAGTGATAATTCCAAATATTCTCATCGTCCTCAGTGACAATTCCAAATATTCTCGTCGTCCTCTGTGATAATTCCAAATATTCTCATCGTCCTCAGTGACAATTCCAAATATTCTCGTCGTCCTCAGTGACAATTCCAAATATTCTCATCGTGCTCAGTGATAATTCCAAATATTCTCGCGATTACCTGTGATAATTCCAAATATTCCCGTCACTCACCGTCATAATTCCAAATAATCTCGTCGTCCTCAGAGATAATTCCAAGTATTATCGCCATTCTCAGTGACAGTTTCCAGCACCTATAGTTTTCAGCGATAGATAAATGCAGTCCCATCAACACCAATGATATTCCCAGACACTGACGTTCTTCCCAGCGATAATTCCAAGCACTTTCTATGTCTCGGTGATAAGTCCAGATATTCCTGTCATTCCTAATGGCAATTCCACATATCCTGTCGCTTCTATTGGTAACTGCGAATATTCTTTCATGTTCAGTGATAATTTCAAGAAGTGATCGTGCCTGATACTTTCAAATATTTCGTACTGAAAATTTAAAATATTTCCTCGTGTCCAGTGATAATAATAAATACCTTCGTCATCTACGGTGATTATTTCAAATGGTTTCGTCACCCACAGTGATAATTATAGGCATTTCCATCGTGCACAGTGATAATTCCAGTTATTTCCTTGTGTCCAGTGATAATATTAAATAACCTTCGTCGTCTCCAGTATCAGCGACAAGTGAAGGCCAAGAACTCTAGTCCTTCCCAGTGATAATTCAGTTTCATGCAGTCAAATCACCATAATTCCCTCAGCAGAGAGACAGAAAGGATTATTAAAGATTATCACCGACCCCACACAAAATAAATAAATAAATAAATAAATAAACACTCGTAAATAAATCCTTCTCTTTCGATACTTTTTTTTAAACTGAGAACTTTCTCTATTAAAAAAAAAAAAGTCTGTAGCTATGAATGTGGGTGTTGTTAATAGTGTTGTTAATGCCGCGTGAAATATAATTAGAACGTCCCTTTTGAACCCACCCTCTCTCTCTCTTTCCTCACTCACTCACTCACTCTCTCGTAAGCGGGATGTCAACGCAAATTACTGCAATGCTTGGAAGAAAAGGTGCCTCTGCATGTGCTTATTTGATTTTTTCGGGAGATGCCAAAAAAGTGCCTAAAGGGAAGAAGGGAAGATGGTGTAACTCTTAAGTTTTACATTACTAGTTTCTATAATATTAGTATTTTTAACACTACCCAAATGTAAGCTAATATGGTTGTAAAGCGTTCACACTATTATTATTTATATTACTTTATTTTTTTAAAGTAGGCAGAATGATCAAAGTGTCCAAAAGTAAGATGATGTGGCCATGACGTTTCTTTAAAATACTTTTTCTACGCAGAAAAAAAGTAAGGAAGATGGAGCGGATATAATCAACTTTCATACTTTTTACATTCATATTTTTACCACGGAGAGACAGTACTCGGAAGAAAGAAACCTGGCGGCAATGTTCCAACTTTTTTTTACCCCTAGGATTTTCTCTTTTTTTCTGCTAAAAAGAAACCAAAAGAAGAATGTTACAGGTTTCCTCAAATATTTTTTTAAATATGACCAAAAGTACCTAGTTACCATTTTTCTTTTTACTAGACTCCAAGAAAAACCAAGCTTAAGCTGTGACTAATTTCCTGATAGTGGTTATTTTGTACTTTTTATTTTCGGCAGGCAGTTAAAAAATCATTATGAATTTTATAGTTTCTTATTTTAACACCAATAATTTTCAAAGTATATATTTTTTTACTGGCTACAATTCTCTAATTACCAATATCTTCGATTTTATTTTAGAGAAACTTTTTCATTAACTTTTTTTTTTTTTCAACATACACAGGTTATATTAATTTGCGTTATTCTAATATTCTCACAAGTTACAATTTTCATTCTGCGATTTCTGTACTGTTTTCACTAGTTATACTTAATAATAATTTTTATGTTAACAGTATTTTCATCAGCTAGTTTTCTTATCAGGATTTTTTACATTTTATTTTTACCACCTACATTTCCTAACTGTTACCTTTAGTTTATTTTCACCACCTACACTTACTAATTATTTTTTCATACATTATTTCCTACGGCTACAATTTTCCTGCATAAATTTGGCTTAACTTTTATTTTCGCCACAGGGGAAAAATCTCAGGACTGTTATGTAAATGCGTTTCTCGCCGCGGAAGAGATTTGGCTTCGAAGGCAGAGTGACACTGCATATGCATAGAAATTTTCCTGCTGAGTGAAAAATGTGTTGTTGCCATGATATTATATTTAGTGGGAACAATATTTTTACAATTTTATTCCAGATTAATATTGCACTTTAAACAACTGAAGTCCCAAAATAGCTCCCCATATAAATAAACACACAAAGGGGGTGAAAACTTCAAGCAGTGTACGTACAGCAAACCACATCATTGAAACATATATAAATTCCGTTAATCCATCTGAACTACAGCACGCTTTTGAAAACCTCAAGATTTTTAATATTTCTTCTGGCTAACGTAAGAATAAACTAAAATGAAATCTTATAGAGTCGCTAAAAACAGGATAAGAAAAGGAGAGATCGCTGAAATGCATAAATAATCTAATCCTCCTAAATATATTAAGACGAAATCTAAAAATATCCTAAAACTCTTCATACTCCTCCTGGCTAAACCTGAGACTATATTAAATAATTCCGTCAGCGTGGAGGGAGAGAGAGGGAGCGAATGGTCGTGTCGGTAAGGCCTCAAGCACACAAGCACGGGGACGTCTCTCTCTCTCCCTCTCCCTTTCTCCCTCTTTCTCTCTCCCCGCTAGCCACTCCGCGCGTCGGACAGAATGCACAACGGCGAACCTCACCACACCATACCTAATTTCACCACACCTCACCACACCATCCCTAATTTTACCACAGCTCACCACACCATGACGAAGTTCACCACACCACACCTCACTACACTGCTCCTGGACCCTACCAAACCATCCCTGCACCATACTACAGCTTAATTCGACACTTCTCTGTTTTAGCAAAATAGCGAACCTCACCACACACCACATCATACCCTATTTTATCACCATGAACCACCTCACGCCCTACCTGTATCACATCATGCCTCCAACACATCATCTCTTCACCAAACTACAAGTGAACATATCGGAAAAACCTTCAACGCTATTCTGCACACACACACATACACACACACACACACACACACACACACACACACACACACACACACACACACACACACACAAACTCCCATAATGTCATAAATGTATCATATTACATCTCAACAAACGGGTATGACCTTCACCACCTCGCTGCATACATGCACCGTTTCTGTATTGATCTGTATACCCTAGCATCACCACACTGTGCCTCATTTTACCACTCTACACAGCATCTCACCAGAATCACGACACTACTACACGCCACCTCTGTATCACGCACCACACCACTCTACTGTACACCCATACATACCTATTCCACATTCAGTCACACCTGCATGCACTTACTACCAATTTGTATTCCATCACACAGCGTGACCAAACATCACACTACTATTTGGCTAGCATTATACAACACGACACCAAAGTTACACAAGGCACATTATACATACACTAAGTAGCACCAGGAAACCATTCAGTATACCCGTACCATCCATTATACAACACAACTATATAATTCACCTGACGAGAATAAAAAACATTTACAAGAATTTTGCGCGTTAATTTTGTTGTCACCGATATGAAACAAATCGAACTGCAGACTTACATGTGACTTAAATATGAATACGAACAATAATGAAAGAAAATGATGCTTACAATGCTATATAATCAATGCTCGCTATATATATTTTACCAAGGTATTTATATCCAGTAAATCAATATTGATGATATATTCTGGAGCCGAATATATCTCTCTTTATATTACTTATCGATTTTTAAAAGACATGCATAAAATAAAAGCATATTTTCTAAGGAACATATATCTACTTTATAAATGTACCGACAAATATTTCTTATGTGTAAAATAGTATATATCAGAACCAAATGACATCCAGAGCTACAAAAATACCAAGTACATTTTTTAAATCTACAAATCAACGCACATGATGTAAATTATGCGCTTTTCGATTCCATGAATTTATAGAAAATATATTAGCACCTAAAAATTATTCTTCGAGTAACGGATTTTTTTTCTTGTAATTAGATCTCAGGCTAACATGTTTTTAGTTTCACAGACGGACTGTCCAAAGCTTAACAATGTTTAACATTTATTAGAAAATAATCTGCGTGCCCATTTAATAATATATCTTCCTAAAACTGAATAATACTCGACCGTTCACTGTGCATCTTGAAGATAAATATTTTTATTGTCATTAAAATTCTATGAAGAACATTAGGTTACTAATAATGATTCAAATCACATACTTCCCATGCTACAGTTCAGAATTAAAGAACATTTGGTAACAGAAAGCAATGATATATTTTTAAAAATATGCAGCTCGGAACATCAACAATAGTAGTCACTGTAATTACACTTTACAATCAAGGTGTAATTAGTGGACGGTACGGATAAGTTGTGTACATGGCATGAATCTAAAAATATAAATGAAAATGAATACACTTACGGTAAGAATATACAAAGGAAGAAATGTGCAGCATGTCAGACTGTGCTAAGGGCAAAGTAAAATGAGTATATGGTAAGAAAATAATGTGTATAAGGGGTAAAGATGAAGTGCATGGATGATGGTGCCCTAGTGCTTGAGTACTGATGGCAGAGTGCGTGAACGAATTATACAGAGTGAAAGTATGTTGCGCTGGAAGTATGACGAAAGAGTAAAGAGTGCAAAAAGTATACTGCGATGAAAGCCTGGTTACACAGAACAGGAACAGAGTAAAGACAACTACTGTACCAGGTAAGTATATAGTTCACAGAAAGTATAGAAAGTGCACAGTGAACAGAAAGTATAGTGTGTTGAAAGTATAATTACAATAATAGTGAGTTCAGTGCACTGACAATAATGGTATTATGCATACAGAGCAAAATTACAGTGCGTTGAAATTATGGTTAAAGAGCTTAAAGCAAAAATAAAGCACTGAAAGGATAGGTGTATATAAGAGTGCAAAAGTAAAGCAGGTTGACACTAAGAGTTGGACTGCGAACAAGCCTACCCTCCACGCCATGACAATCGTGTACAAAGTGTTGGTTTAAAAAATGCCAATATGTAAATGAAGTTTTCAAAAGGAATTGATAAAGTAAACAGAAAAATGCTTCGCTTTCTTAATCACTAAACTGTACTACAACAAAAGAACCAAAAATTTCCGTATTCAATGAGGCAATTAGCTATAATAAGAGTGATATAATTTTTACCAATGGGACAAGTCTTTTGTTTTTCAATAATTCTGTTAGTCTGTTTCTGATATTCGCTATATTGGCTAATATATTTTTGTGAGCCTTACATTCCACACTTTGCTGATTCTGATTTAATTGGACTAACAAACAAATACCTGCCAGAAACTCAGACTGATACTTATGTGTTTACGTGGGATAAGGTTCTTCAAGTAGATATATACGCAGCTCCATGACTCACCCACCAATCATGCTGAGAGAGAGAGAGAGAGAGAGAGAGAGAGAGAGAGAGAGAGAGAGAGAGAGAGAGGTGAAGGAAGGGTTTGGGGGAGGGAAATGGGTGTAATGGAAAGGGAGGTGAAGGTAGAGGAATAGAGTAGTGAGGGTAAGGGATGAGAAGGAAAGACGGGTGAGGAAGAGGAGGTATGGAAGCGGGGCCAACGGGTAGGGGGTTTGAGAGAGAAAGGGGGTGAGGGAGAGGGGTGTATGGAAGAGAGAGGTGAGAGTGAGGTGAAAGCGACGGTAATAAAGATGTATAGTTGATCAGGTTACAGGAGGGATTGAGGTAAGAAGAGATGAGTGAGAAATGAGGCTGGGTAAGAACTGAAGTGTGAGGTAGGCAAGTAGGGTGAAGAAGGAAAGGGAAGAGGAAGTATGTCCTGGCAATAAGGAGGTGTGGGAATATAGCAAGGTTGGGGGGAAGGGGGGAGGGAGAGCTTGCGAGATTAAGACAGGAGTGGTATCTGAGAAGGTGTTCAGCAAGTGAGGTGAGAAGGGCTGAGGAACGGGGTGACAGGAAGTGCGATGAAGGAAGTAGCAGGGGTAATATAAGAAAAAGGGTGAGTGAGTGAATGAGGAAGTGAGTGAGTGAGGAAATGAGTGAGTGAGGAAGTGAGTGAGTATGACAGTAGAATTGCCGAGTGAGTGAGTGAGTAAGAAAGCGGGTTGGAGTGAGAGTGAGGGGAATAGTGCGTTGGTCCTCCCTGTGAATGTGACCATCCATGCATCTGCTTGCTTGATGTCGGCTATGGGACAACCCTGATGCATTGCATGTATTGATTAGTTCCCCTTACCCACCCCTCACTTCCCCCCACATTGCAAGCAGCGTTACCACCATGAGAGAGAGAGAGAGGAGGGGGGGGGGAGGCAGTCTGAGCAAGCACTTCTCTCCCCCAGCTGTTATCCATTTTAAGATTGATTTGAACGTGCCTGTCGATTTTTCCTTGTGCCTGTATTCTGAATGGTACACATTATAGGAAAAAAAACATCCTTACCAAGCAACTCTCTCTCTCTCTCTCTCTCTCTCTCTCTCTCTCTCTCTCTCTCTCTCTCTCTCTCAGTGATCCATGTTAAAGATTGATTCAGAAATGCCTGTGCATTTTTGTGGATGCCTGTCCGCTAACATGGGATATAATAAAGAACGAATGATATTCTGAACGAGCATTTCTCTCTCACTCCCAAAATCATTATTATTATTATCACCATCATCATCATCATCACCACCACCATCATCATCCCAACCTTTTTATCACCTTCATAGTAAGTCAGTTATGTTTGTTTTTTAAGGATCTACACACTTTTTTGCCTTAGGAAGTACTATCGAACTGGACAAACTGGACACATTAAATCTTTCTCTAACAGGGGTCTCCATCAAACTCAACAAAATCGTCCAACAGCAGCAAAAATAAAGTTTATTAAAGCGCAACGTTGTGTGTTACAGGGTGGGAGAAGGTGTTTACATACTGAAATTAGAAAAAAAGCAGGAATTATAAACAACGTGGCCTTCTAATCACAATATAAGGCAAAGTAGGAAAGGATTATTCTAAATGACCTTCACGTCTTCTGTCATTCACTCCTAAGCGTCTGTGTATCCCTGGCTGCCTACTCTCTGAAAGTCACATATCACAAGAGTACTTTGATGGGATATACAGAGTTGCTGTCGAAATGCATGAAGGTTATATAGTTGAGGCTACTGCCTACCTGCATGTATCGTCTGGGAATAAAGTGATACATGAATAGATAGATAAAAAGATAATTATGCTGATCCTTAACATCTGCTTTCGATTTCTACCTCTCTCTCTCTCTCTCTCTCTCTCTCTCTCACACACACACACACACACACACACACACACACACACACACACACACACACACACACACACACCACCCTTGCCCCAGCGTGCGTGTCACCATACTCGCATATTCCTGTCCCACCACCACCACCACCACCATCGCGTTCCACCGCCGTGTCTCTGTCCCTGAATAAATGCTCCTCTGTTCTTGCTACACGTTGTCTGGGCCGGCCGATATGTAGGTCCGTGCTTGGCAACAACAGGGAAGTGCGTGTGTCTGCTGGAGTGGGGTTGGGGGGGCCGATGGGAAAAAGTGAGTGCAAGTGGTACAGTATAGTGAGGGGAGAGAGGTGGTACAGTGTGTTTTGGAGGTACGGTGCAGGCAGAAGGAGCTGGATACCTAGGAACACTGTGTAGTTCGTTTGAGTGTTAAGGAGCGTGGATGGTAAGGGACGTGGTTGGTAAGTACAGTATTAAGGGGGAAAAGGAGGAGGTGCATGGTACAGTATGGTGAATGGAGTGTGGGTGGTGGTGGTACAGAATGTAGTGGTAGATGGTGCGTGGTTTACTATGGTGAGGGGAGAATGGTGGTGGTTCAGAATGTGGTGGTTCAAGGACATGGAGAGTTAAGAAGAGTTTGGGTTGTTGGTTAAGGTAAGAAGGGTGAGGAAATGGGCGTGGTTGGTAAGTGTGGTAAGTGCAAGAAATATACAGAGTGAGAGGTACAGGATGGTGAAGGGAAGGGTGAAGGTACAGTCTGGTGTGTGAGGTGGTACGGAAGTTCTGTAACTCTTCACAGTATGGACTGTACGTGTATAGTAAGTGAGATTTGATCACAGTGAGGTGGTACTATTAAGTGGTAGTGTTTTAAGGTAACTATAGAGTGCGTGAAGAGAGGTGGTATTTCAGGGCTAATGAAGAATGTGAAGTGTGGCGGTATTTTAACATACTGGTATAATGTGTGAATGGAAGTGGTACAGTGAGCCTAGTGTGATGGTATTATAAAGTAGTTGTACAGTGCTTGTAAACATGAGGCATGGGACCTGTGTATTTAGGTGATATGTGGGTATGGTATGATGTACGTGTATGCATACTGAAGTATTTGAACGTGTAGGAAGGTGGTCTGTTGGAGTGGGGGGAGCTGCTATATTACATTTGAGAAGGTAAGATTGGTGTGTGTGTGGTATTAGGTAATATAATATGCAGGGTAGTGCACATTTAGTTGGAGTGCTGTGGTTGGGATGAAGGGCTGTGATGCGTTGTGGTGTGCGTGTCGGGAGGTGGTATAGTGCGTGTAGGGTGGTTGTGTGGTGTGCGTGTGCTTGAAGGTCCAGTTTTTGCCGAGGCGAGGGGATGACAGAACTGAAAAGGGCGAGGCGGTGTTTTTTGGGGCTTCTACCGCTTGGGGGTGACGTGTGTGTGTGTGTGTGTGTGTGTGTGTGTGTGTGTGTGTGTGTGTGTGTGTGTGTGTGTGTGTGTGTGTGTGTGTGTGTGTGTGTGTGTGTGTGTGTGTGTGTGTGTGTGTGGTGACGGTGAATATCTTTTGGTATGTTTGGGGGAACTTTTGCCCATACACCTGGTGATGACTGCATGACTGGTGATGCTTCCCTGGTTTGATGTCATTAGGCAGAACATATTATCACGATACTATTAACCCATTCAAAACGATGACTTACTGTATTCGTTTCATCTGACTATTTTTTTTATCGACTTCAATATATTTCAGGAAGGACGCGAATATTGTAGAGTTTCATAGAGACTATATCTAATCCTTCCAGTAAGGAATTGCTCTCCTATGGTAAATTAATTGTACTTGAGGTAAAGAATGAACTGAAAATGTCATCAAAGTGAAAAGCCCATTTAAGGGTTATGATAAACTGACATACAGTTTAGTGAATCCTTGTGCATCGAAAGATACATCTATTTTATACAATACCCTTGTGGAAGAACAAATTATTTACATTATTTGTCGTTTGCGTGTATGGAAAAAAAATAATTATTATGTCCGTAAAAATTAGCTACACTTTTATGCACTTCGATAATTGAACTAGAATATAAATAGAAAGGAATAACCAAATTCCTTATCTTGACTACTAACTGTACATAATGAAACGATAACAGCAACTTAGACATGGTAAAAGAATGCATTTGTTTACTGCTGAAAATGTGATGTTACTGTGCATGGTGTGTGTGTGTGTGTGTGTGTGTGTGTGTGTGTGTGTGTGTGTGTGTGTGTGTGTGTGTGTGTGTGTGTGTGTTTATATGCACGAAAGTGTGTGGGATTCTGTAGATAAGGGTACATGCGAGTTCATGTGTGTGTGCGTGCACTGTTTCCATGAAAATGAGATAAATTATGACCCCTTACACACACACACACACACACACACACACACACACACACACACACACACACACACACACACACACACACACACACACATCTCAATCATCAACAACAAATCAGACAATGCTACTGAGGGCATTTTGCATTCAGGCATCAACTTTAAGAAATTTTTTTTGTCTCGTACCAAACCAGCCTTTCTTTTATAATTCACGATTTTATCTTTTTTAATACTGAGCCGAAAGAGAGCATAAAAGTATATATATATTTTGTTTTCATATAGGTTATTTTTCTGCCGGGAGTTTCATGGGTAAATTATGTATGCATGAACAAAGTACTTAATATTTTGGGTGGAACATAACACACTCGGGCAGGCGTGTGTGTGTGTGTGTGTGTGTGTGTGTGTGTGTGTGTGTGTGTGTGTGTGTGTGTGTGTGTGTGTGTGTGTGTGTGTGTGTGTGTGTCTCTCTCTCTCTCTCTCTCTCTCTCAATAATTACTTCCATCCCTCACTCTGGAATTCTTTCATATTTTCTCATGCTTTTTCCCTCTACCCTTATTATTCGCTCTCCATTTTTTTCCCTGCTTAATTACTTCCATCCTTCATTCTATCATTTTTTTCTCTTCTCCCTCTCTGCACATTTTCTGTCTTTTTTCTCTCTCTCTCCTTTCTCTCATTTCCTCTAATTTTTTTTTTCTCTTACTCTAACTCGAGATATCTCCTGCTTTCTCCCTCTCCTTAACCTTCCTCCAACTTTTTCTTTAATTGCTTTATAACTCACTCTCTCTCTCTCTTTCTCTCTCTCTCTCTCTCTCTCTCTCTCTCTCTCTCTCTCTCTCTCTCTGATGGAATTACCGCCAGTCTTAAAATTCTCTTGTTCTGGCTGTTCACTTTCCTGTATGTGTTGGCATTTTCTCTCTCCTCTCAAGTTTCATGAATCAATTAAAACTGAATTAACGCTGGTGCAGCATTTTTCCTTCCTCCCCGAGAGAAGTTGCAGACTCTCTCTCTCTGTGTGTGTGTGTGTGTGTGTGTGTGTGTGTGTGTGTGTGTGTGTGTGTGTGTGTGTGTGTGTGTGTGTGTGTGTGTGTGTGTGTGTGCCTGCCTGCTTCCCTTCCTGCCTGCCTGCCTCCCTGTTGACTGTCTGCCTGCTTGTCCGCTTCTCTCTCTCTGTCTCTCTCTCTCTCTCTCACATGCCTATTTACTCGGAATTTTTTTAATACATTTTAATCAAAACTTTCGTCCCTGTGGTCCAACACGGTATACGAACGCATTCTCGAAATTGGAAGAGTTTTTTCGTGACGGGCCATTCCACCTTCAACAGTCGCTGGACGGTGGGTGGGTGAGGTGAAGGTGGAGGTGGAGGTGTAGATGGAGGTGGAGTTGGTGGTGGGCTTGGTGGTGGGTCAGTACAGACAGACAGACAGACAGACACACGCAACACGCACAAGCATACACATATACAAATGCTCATACATACTTACTTATATACAGTACATACATACTCAAAGTAGATACATATACCAAAGATCCTGATAATTCATACGTTTTTTTATCTACGTAGACAGAAGGATGATGTCAGAGCAGCAAAGAGGGAACATGTACTGCATTGGCGTTAAGAAGGAGTGGTGATACAGGAAATTTAGATGTTTGATAAGGTTTAGTATAGGATAACTTTTAAAAATATACTGACATAGATAGATACAGATATAGAGAAAAACAGACACGTAGTTTATGGGTAAGTAATGGTTATTTGTGACCTAAACTGTGTGTGTACATACAGGTGAATGTTGTTTTTCTTTTATGTTAATATGTTTTGTACGTGTATGGGGTGTGTATGTGAAAATTTGAGGAAAAGGAAGATTACTGGAAGTGAGGGTATATTTTAGTGACCATAAAAATCACCTCTCTCTCTCTCTCTCTCTCTCTCTCTCTCTCTCTCTCTCTCTCTCTCTCTCTCTCTCTCATGCCTGCTTGCTTGCGTGTGTGCATACTACTTTCCTGGTGGGATGGTCGAAGTATGTAACGTCCGAGGTGTTGTACTCATCGCCGCTGTTGTATGTATAAGAGAACGGCATAACCTCTCTCTCTCTCTCTCTCTCTCTCTCTCTCTCTCTCTCTCTCTCTCTCTCCTGCCTGCCTGCTTGCGTGTGTGGATATTACTCTCCTCGTGGGGTGGTCGAGGTATGCAACGTCTGAGGTGTCGTATTCATCGACGCGGTTTTATGTATAAGGGAACGGCACAACCTCTCTCTCTCTCTCTCTCTCTCTCTCTCTCTCTCTCTCTCTCTCTCATTTTGTGTGACCCGCCCCGATAGGATATTTCACCTGTCTCTCGCATATTCCGTACTATGAGGAGAGAGAGAGAGAGAGAGAGAGAGAGAGAGAGAGAGAGAGAGAGAGAGAGAGAGAGAGCATAAGCGCTTGCGGTGGTGGTTGGTGACAGCGCCCCATATCAATTAATCTCTAATGAACCTGTGCCCCATATTTTATTTTATTTATGATCCCTGCAAATTTACCGTTCAGTGTTAATATTTTCAGCGGAAGGGAGGGGTGGGACTATAACAAAAACTGGGTGTAAGAATCCACGGGTATGTGTGTGCTTGTGTGCTTTTGAGGGGAAGGCGACGGCGGTGGTAGGTGGCGGCCGAGCGGATCTCTCTCTCACTCTCTCACTCCCTCTCTCACTTTCTCATGATCCGACGGAAGCGTGCGAGTGCCGACAATGTACGGACAAATATACCTTCCTGTCGCTTCCATGATAAAGGATTCCAATGATATTTTTCTATGTTATCGCCTGAGTTTTCGTGAGGCCTCCCCGTTCCTCTTGACGGATATCCGAAAGCACACGCATGCAAAAGCTCTTATGCATTCGCTGGTCAGGGTCCGGGAAGCGAGGCAGCGACGAAGAGACCCCCACCCTACCCTATCCTACCTCCCATCCCTCCTCCCGTTCTCCCTGGCTCTCTCTCCCTCTCTTCCTCCCTCCCTCTCATCGTCCCTCCCGTTCTCCCTGCCTCCCATCCTCCCTCCCGTTCTCCCTGCCCACCCTCCCACAGCCCTCCCAGGCCTCCCACCCCACAGTGCAATCAGAGCGTTGCCAGATGATCAGCGCGACCAAAAATGTTCCGTGTTGCTGCCATTAGTCTCCGCGGCAGTAACAGATCCCACTGACACTTTCCGTAATGTATGGGAGACGGACTGTGACCGGGAGAGCCATCGCCATAATTCATACAAAGTTTGATTTGATAGAATAAAGGAATTCGGAAATTGACCCTTGGCTACTCAGGCCTCGCAAATCAACAAAGGTTGCAAAACATTGCCGGCATGATTATACTTCAAACATGAAACTCATTTCTAAAGTTTCGGAAAAACAACAACTCCAATCATTTCCAAGTGCTCCGTTGTACACTGACATAAAATAACAGATAAAAAAGAGAGAGACGTCGCAGCCCAGCGCTAGGCAGATCATTGGAAGCCATTTTGGGCCGGCGGAAACTAAGGGAGCTCCTAAAAAATCGAGACTTTTGGTACAGGCGGGACTGGGCGGGTGGCTGGCTGGGAGGCACCTGGGATCACCTGCGCTACCAATTATTGCTTGCGGATTATTCTTAATGATAATTCGCCCACGGACGCCGGTGCTCCCGCCCTGTTATCCTTAGTAAATGTGACTCGCAAGAGGATAAGGAGTGCGGAGGGAATAAAAGCAGAGGCGGTAAAAAGGCACGAAAACTAAACTATTAAGACAAGACTGATAGACGATATAAATAATAAATGAAACAAGACAAATTACCTGAACAATAATTAGGACAAGGCACGCAGGCATTACAAACACTAATTAGTAGGAGACAGTCAGACAACACAAATAATAATTACGACGATACAGTAAAAAACTAAGCTGATGAAAAACTCGAGATATCACTATGATGGGAAAAGAGCAAAATACTGTACTCTAATCAAGGGTGGCACTGATTAAACTTTTAAACTTCGAGTGACTGCTTATCTGTTTAACTCTTGCCATCGCCAAATGATTTCACACGCCACTGACAAAACTCCCAAGGCTTGCACACACACACACACACACACACACACACACACACACACACACACACGTATAAATCGGACGAGACAGACTGACATACAGGGGCAGACTTCTCAATAACAGATTGTAAAGCGGACAAACAGGCAGGCAGACAGACAGACACCAGAAGAAGGCATTAAAAGTATCAGCAGATCTCTCTCTCTCTCTCTCTCTCTCTCTCTCTCTCTCTGCTGGACGGATCGATTCGGAATTCAGACATTTTTGAGTCGAGTGCTTGAGTGACGCCGAGGGAGACGATGCTTAAGGGAGGGTAGGGGGAAGGGGGGAGAGAGAGATGGGCTAAGGGAGAGTGGGAAGCAAAGGCATATTAAGGGAGAGTTTGAAAAGGGAGGCTAAAAGAGTAAGAAGGGTGGTTCGTTGAATGAAAGGGTGTGATGCAAGGGAGAGTAACGGTGGTATTTGAAGAGGGGAAAGTACAGTAATGTTTTAAGGGAGTGAAACAGCGGTGTATTAAGGGAGACGGAGAGATTTTAAAGGCTAGTGGAAAGAGGGAAGCTGACAGAGGAAAGCTGGTTGAGGGAGAATGAGTGAAAGGTGGTGCCTTAAGGGAGAGTGGTGGAGTGAAGTGATAAGTGGGAAAGGGGGATGTTGGTGGGGAGAGTAAGTAAACGAGAAAGGGATGATGTTACTTTAAGGGAGAGTGAGGGATGCTGACCGAGGAAAGCTGGTGGTATACTCAGGGGGAGTGGAGGGTAGTGGGAGAGAGGAGACACTGGGTAACCGAGAAAGAGAAAAAGTAACGGATCTGGGGAAAGTGGGTGGCATTTTGGGGGAGAAATGAAGAAAGAAACTATTACTCTCTTCAGCTCGAGGCCATTAATTACAGATTACTCTTGCCACTACCAGACGACTCAGTTCAGCTTAAAAGAACAACTTCGTGCTGAGTTGGTCAAAGACTCTAGACAACGCCCCCAGGTCAAAAAATTTCTTGTAACCTGAGTAGAACTGTCTGGTAGCTGCAAGAATAAGAAAATTTAGTACTCGTGCTGAAGGGGTGAATCATGGAATAGATCTTTGAAGTTAGGGCGGGAGGAAAATGGATGTTCAAAGGCTTGGGATAATTTGCTTCAGGATATAAGATTTGACCCATTAAATTCAGTTAAGCGTTTTTTAAATATATTCTTGCTACCTCCAAACGACTTATTTTCTTTTTACTGAGGAAAGAAAGGAGTTGGAGAAGACTGTAATTAATTTCCCCCCTTCAAAGTTTAATCTGATGAACATAGTACAAGATACGTCACTTTAATTGTAGGGCATAAAACGAAGCGAATCTATCCTTGAAAGGAAAGGAGGGAGTGGAGACAGACACAATAAAGAGAGGGGAAACGACTTGTAGGGAAAGAGAAGGCGAAAGGATGGGACGGGATAACATGCATGACGGGAAAGGCACGCTGAACTCACCCTAACCCCTTGATTACGAGGACCCTCTTTTTGGTTTACTTATTGATGTATTATTCTTTTATTGCCTGTTGCTATCAAACTGTTTTATTTAGCTATGAAGAAACCAACCTGCCACTGAATGAGCTCGTGAAGCCTATATTTTACCACTCAGTACACATAGCTCGACCTAAGTTGGCGACAGCAAAAACATCACATAATGAACGTCAGGGTGAAGGGACTAACTTCTTCACGGTCACACATATTCCTTCTTCTATATATGCCATGAAAATTATCGTCAAAAAATATGAGTTGTTGACACCTTCAAGCTCTCAGCTGTAATCACACGAATGTTGGTGGTTCGAGGGGAATATTAAAGAGGGTATAACAGAAACAAGCAACACAGAAAGAAAAACAATTTGGAGGAAGTTTAATGAAAAACAAAGTCGGGGGAAGAGAGGAAAAACAGGAAGTACAGATGGAAGAGAGGGAGGTAAGCAGGAGGGTGAGGAAGAAAAAGGAGTCTGGGAGAGGTGTTATGAGTGGAGGGTCAGGAAGGAAAGGCAAACAGGCTTGAAGCGGGAGGGAAGAACTGAAGAAGGAGAGAGACTTGGAGGAAAGGAAGGGGTGAGGAGGGATGGGAGGTAAATATGCTTGAAGGAAAGGATAACGAAGGAGTGTGACAAAAGAGAAAAAGGTACAGAATGGGAAGTAAACACGCTTCATAGGGGAGGAAAGGAGGAGACGAGAGAAACTCGATGGGAAGGAACCGGAAAGAAGGAATGGAAGATAAAAAAACAAATCTTGAAATGGGAAAGAATGGAGAACAGGGAGATATGAGGGATAGGGAAGAAAGGAGGAAAAGATATGGGAGGGTAAGTATGTCTGAAACGTAAGGAAAGGAAGGAAGGGTGCAGTGGGGGAGTTGGAGGGGACGGATGGGAAGGGAGGGTAGTGGGGATCAAAGGTAAACGTGCTTGAGCGGAGAGGGAATGTAGGGAAGGACTGGCGGGTCTGAGGGAGAGAGGTACGAAGGGGAGGGACGGGGTAGGAATGGGAAGTACATGTGCTTGAAGCAGGAGGGAACCAAGAGAAAAAGGTAAGGTCCTGGGGAGAAGTCGAAGGGATGGAAGTTGGGAGGGAAGAGAGTTTATCTTCTCCCTGAACTGTTTCTTCTAAGCCAGGAGAAATTGTATGGGGTTAGGAATAAAATACAAAGTACATCCTCGGGCTGAAGGATAAGGAAAAAAGGGGGGATAAAAAGGCTGAAAGGGGGCTATGGAGCGTTGGGAGGGGGGAAAGGGGTTAAGGAAGACTGGGAGAGGGGCTAAGGAATGAGGAGAGGAGTGGGGGAGAGTTAGGCAATGATGGGATGAGTGGGGGGTTGAGGAGAGATGAGAGGAGTGGGGGGTTAAGGAAGACTGAGAAGGGGAAAGGGCTAAGGCTGGGAGCAAGAGGGGGGGGGAGGGGAGGTTAAGGAAGGCGTGGAGGGTGTGGCGGCGGGGTGTTGCTAGGTAGCGGGTGGGGAGTGCTTGGCTTTGAGAGCCACACCAAGGCTTTTGTGGGAGGTGTCGGCCGGGGAGGGAAGGAGAGCAGGATGGGATGGTGAGGGAAGGACTGTGATAGTGAAGGAAAACCTGAAGAATGGTGAAGGAAAGATAGGAGAGGGATGGAGGAGTCTTGAAGGAAAGAACAACATCCTCTAGATATGAAAAGTTACAATGATTTATATCCATCCATCCATCTATCTATCTATTTAGCTACACACACACACACACACATTATAAAGAGAGAGAGAGAGAGAGAGAGAGAGAGAATCATACTGAGAAGGTGACGGAAACATGAGATGCATGTTGTGTAGCTGGAGGAAGGAAAAACAGGAAGGAAGGGAGGGGGGCTGCTTACCGTGAAGGTGAATAGGTCCTACATTTAAAAAGTTGCATGCCGTTCCTCGACTTGCTGCAATAATGCAATATTTTCAACAGCTTAATGGGAGCAGCATAAGTTTTACATCATGCAGCAGAGGAGACAAGGCATGACTCTGAGGAATATAATTAATTTCTGAAATACTGAGCAGAGTAATAACTTGAAGAAAACGTGGGAATACGAAAGACATCTATTATAATATGAAAAAAGAATGTGGGTGAGGAGATACAGCTGAACAAGTAGGAAAAAAGTGAGTGGGCAATATGCATGTGCTACGCTACAGTATGTGTGTTCCTGTTTCACCAGTACTGTTTCAAGCAAGTCTGGGTTTTTGGGAATGTGCTTAGCCGTTCGGGCTCTAAGATTTCCCTGGTTCACAAATACTGTTGTGCTGGAGAGGGACGCCTTCAAGTAGTGGCACCAATATAACCAGGCTTCTTGATTATACAAACGTCCCTTAACTCCCTCCCTATCCACAGGAAGTAGGATGGTGGACAGCAGAAGGTTAACAGTCTGCGGTCTACCGGGTTCACGTTCAAATGAGCGTGGGACACCAACAACTAATTCTACGATTCATGCACGGGATGGTGTTTGTGAATATATTGTGTTTCAAGCAAATAGGTGTGTCTGTGTGTTTAGTGTCTGTGTTGCTATGTTACGAGTTTCCCAGTATGACCCTTGTGTTTAGTAGGAGTATATGTGTGTTTAATATGGGTATTTGTCGTATTTGCGTGTTTAGCATGTGTGTCTGTGCGTGCTTGTGAGTGTGTATAGTACAGGTGTTTGTGGTATGTGTATTTAGTACAGGTGTTTGTGAAGTGTGAGTTTAGTACGGGTGTTTTTCGTCTTTGTGTGTGCTTAGCATGTTTGCTTGTGCTTGTGTTCATCGACTCTGCAAGTATTTAATAAGTGTGCTTAGTATGTTTGTGAATGCTTTGTAAGGGTGTTTGTGAGTGTTTAGTAAGGGTGTTTGTGAGTGTTTAGTAAGGGTGTTTGTTAGTGTTTAGTAAGGGTGTTTGTGAGTGTTTAGTAAGGGTGTTTGTGAGTGTGTTTAGTGGTTGTGTGGCTACGTTACGAGTCTGCCGGTGTGACCATTGTCCTGTTGTCCCCGGTTGTCTTACGGTCGGGTTTTTGCGAGTGTCGTGTGTTGACGGGAAGCGGGTCTGCCCAGGTGGCCCGCCCGCCCCTCCCAGTGCTCCTGTTTTCCTGTGTGCCTGCCTGCCTGTCTGGGTTCCTGAACTGGGTGTGGTAGTGCTTGTGAGCTTGAAATTACTGTGGTATCGTCTGCGCCATTGCTTGTGACGTAAAGTCTGATGTGATCCTGCTTGTTTGTCTCCTTGCGTGCCTAATTCTGATGCTGTTGTATGTCTGTCTGAAGATGCTTACACCGGATGTGCTACTGCTGTTAGTGATGAAGAATGTGCGCTGCTGGTGTCTGTGGTAGTGCTGTGCTTAAAATACTTGTGGTATGGCTCCATGTGCCTGAGGAAGTGTTTTGCTACTGTCTGTGTGCCTACGTCTAGTGTGTTGTTACTTTGTGGCATTACCAGTGTGCGTGAAATGAGTGTGGCTGTGCGACTGGTGTAAGCTTAGTACTTGTTTGCGTGCCTGAAGGAACTGAATTGGGGACCTGTATCTGTAAGACGGTGGTTGAATGTCCTAGTCTGGGGGAATGTTTGTTGTGGGTTTTCCTTGTCAATCAGCAGCATAAGCAAATATGAATGTGCTAGTGTGTCTATGAGCTTAGAATGAGAATCTAATGCTTCTGTGAAAATCAACTTATTTTGTGATGGATTTGAAGGCGATAGCTTATTAAATATTTCCAGATGAGTCATACACCAGATAAATGCACCTAAACCAAACATAAATACAAACGTGCATGAAGACAGACATGCAAACAGACTTTAACAGATACACATACATCCATTAATACTAAGCTCTCTCTCTCTCTCTCTCTCTCTCTCTCTCTCACACACACACACACACACACACACACACACACACACACACAAACAAACAAAACCACGTCTCGATTCCCCAAACCCCAAACCGGAAAGACAACCAAACAACCAAACAGACAGTCGACGTCAAAAACAAAGCAAAGAACACACACAAACACGAGGCGGGTTGACGCGGTTGTAACCTGTATTTGTGAATATAATATCGCGCTGGCATAAAGCTGAACGCCTGATATAAATTAAAGCTATTTTTATCACCGGGTAACGGGTTAAACAGTTGGCTGATGATCGGACGGGGTGGGGGGGGTGAGTGGGGGGGGGGAGCAGAAAGAGAGAAAGAGAGGGGGGGTTCAGGGTTCATAGGAAGGGGGGTAGGGAGTACATGGGAGGCTGGAGGTAAGGACGTTTGATGGGAAGGGGGATGTTGGGAGAAGAATGGGAAGGGGAAAGGAAAGAGGAGGGGGAGTGGAGGAGAAAAAGATGGGAAGATTAAGAAAGAAAATAAAAAAATACAGGGTCAGAGAAAGTAAAGGAAGGAGTGGATTTAGGAACAGGGGATTAAAGTAAGCAGGGGAGGAGAAGGGATGTAGGAGAATGAGAGGAAGGGGGAGAACAGGGGGGTTAGGAAAGAAGGATGCAGAGGGAGGAGAAAGAAGCAGGAGTAGTAGGTAGAGTAGGGATGGATGAGGGGGAATGAGTGGAAAAGAAGGGAGGGAGAGGGGAAAGTGAGGGGATAAGAGGGGTTGGGGGATCCATCACAGGCCGGTGGGAGTCACGTCGGTACTCCTGTCTTGCTTCTTTAAGGTCATGCACAGGCTAATTTAGTGTATTTTAATGGTGTTTATGTTTCTGTGCTATACTTATAGGGGTTTGTTTTGGATTTTATTACTTTCTATTTTTGGGGGTTCTTTGGAGTATGTTTTTTTTATTTTTTTAGTTTTCTTTTATTCATCACTCTGAAAAAATTGTTATGTACTTCATCTACAAGTGTTAATTTTTTTAGTCATGTTTGCTTGTTACCGTATCTTTGAAAAATGTTGTTTTACATGCCACTAAACACATTTTCCCCATAATTTTTCTTAACATTAAATCAGTTTAAATACATCTCTTTTATCATTCTTACTGATTTCACATATCGACGCAAAGTGCATTCGTTTAGCAGATGCTGATTTTATCTTAAGAAAAGTTTTGCTGATTTGAACGGTATACATACCTTTATACATTTTGCAGAATCCTGTGTTTTAAATACCACAGACCATCGTTATCGTTTATTAAATGATCTAAATACGTATATTTACTGTTTAAAAATTGCTTAAATTATCGGGTTTTACTTTTTCACGTTTGCTGCTTATCAATTATTTATGAATACTCTTTATCACTTTCATGATCCTTGATTCTGTCTGCATGTAATCCAATAACTTTCTCGCCTTTAAAAGTATTTAATATTTTATCTACTGGTTCATCTGATCAGACATAAAGCAGACTTATATTATGCACACACATATCAAAATGCCGTATTCTATCTTTTTACTTAATTACAAATTTTTCTGCTATTTGTACGTCATATACTGATTGCCTATATTATTGGTAGCAGTGCCTCTGCCTCAGTTTTCATGTGTTACTACTACTACTACTACTTCTATTTTTATTATTATTATTATTATTATTATTATTATTATCATTTTTATCTATTTCCTATTGTTCCTATTCTAGTGTCTTTTTTTTGGTTGGCTTGCCGTAATGTTCACTGGCTGCTATTCAGTCCTTTCTTTCTTTTAAGTTTTTCCCAATGTCAGTATTATTATTCTGTTTTGCTGACATATATACAGTATGGTCGTTTGTAGAAGATATCATTAATTGCTCTATATAACAATCATTAAAAAAAAAAAATCTCGCTGAACTTTACTCATGTGGTTTAACAATCGATAATCTTATTTTTTCACAATAATTGTTATCTTACTCTCATAATTTCTATGTATTAGTAATGTGGAACTTATTCAGATTTTTATTTTTTTTTATTTGCAGTTTAGTCGCTACTGTTTAAATATTTTTTCTGATTATTTTGTCACATTTACTTTAATGAGAAATTTAAAGGTAGTTTTGTGGTCTTTGTATTTATATATATATTTTTATATATTTTTTATTTTTTGTAGTTTTTCTTCTGTGTTCGTCATAAAGATGTCTATATGTTTTCCTATTTACCCTGCTGAGTTATCAACAATTTTATACTGTGTTTTATTATTTTTTCATTTTTTTTCTTTATAATTCATGCATATGTTTATATTTCTACTGGGTTATTTTTATGACTTAGTTCTCGGTCTATGTTCTAATATCCTTTATTTCCTGTATTTCCCTGGTTTCCGTGTAAAAGTCATTCACGGGTTATTTATATTTTTCATGTGTATGTCCGTGGCGTAGTTACCAGTCTGCATATCTCTCTATCTGTATTTATCTACATCTATCTATCTATCTATATATGGTCATTTTTTATTCTTTGTCTTAATTTATCTATCAGGACAGTCTGAAAATGAATTACTTTCCCCGTTGTGTCAAAAAGATTATTAAAAGTTTTGTGAAACGTAACCAGTCTTAGCCCACTCAGCCAGATAATGTATAATTTCATTTCGTTCTTGCTAATTCCACACGATTCTGTGTAAGGTAGGAATGATCTCTTGTCCAGAAGGGATAAATGAAGATTGTAGACTATCTATGTCCTCAAGATCGAAAAGTATCGCCGAAGCGGAATAAAACTCTCTGAAGACGGCAAGAATTAAATTATTAAACGAAAAATACGTCAGCAAAGTGAATGAGTTAAATGGACTCATGCGTAGCTCCGATGGTTTGATTTTTACGCTAGGCACTATGACATCTTTTTTCACTGTCATCAGGCTACTAACAACCTATCTATTCAACTCAGGTAGCATCTCCACTACATAAGAGGCTAGTGAAGACAATATTTAACCTACCTGCTTCGAAAGGTTAAATCAAGTCACCCGAAGGCAGTACCAATAAAGTAAATAATTGGTGATGATTTTGGCGATGTAATATCTATAAAATTATTTGTTCGTGCCAAAAATGGTAACTTACTGCACAGATTAGTGTTTTTTTTTTTTTATTATTATATTTTCCGACTAGTATCTTCTCTGTGCTGAGTTAATACTGGACCTGAGAGCGGAATAAAAAAAAAAAATTAACATACAATCAGTTCATATTCATTATAGAGATTATGTTTAGGCTACTCTAGGATTTTTTAAAGCTTTATTAACCTCTCGAATCCGGTGACGCCTTTTCCACTATATTTTTGTCATCTCACGACGATCCGAAGTGGAAGATGTACTTTAATAAACTTCCTTAACACAAGAGACATTTCCTAAGCTGAATAAAATCGAGAGGAACTGGTAGGATAAGTTGAAAATGGACGGAACCTGGCTTCAAGGGATTGAAAAGCTGGCACTGACCAAGAACAGATTATGAGATTACTGTATATGATTCCAAGAAAAATATCATCTCTTGCTATTTCAACATCTGTCCTAATATTGACAGCTTCAGTGCGAAACGTATTCCTACTGTGAAAAAACTTGTCTGGATGTAGCAAAATTAATAAAATAAATAAACAGATTAAAAAATAGACATAAGGGTGAATAAATTAGTAAGCAAATGAAATAAATCAATAATTAAATCAAACAATAAATATTATAGGGTTAAGAAACCGGTTTATAAGAAGTATTTGTAAAACTATATGCAACTGTGTGAGGCAGTCTCTCTCTCCCACTCTCTCTCTCCCCCTCTCTCTCTCTCTCTCTCTCTCTCTCTCATACGTAAAGAAAAGGGCAGCACAGAAAGCGCACATCACCACCCCATATTTTCACACACACACACACACACACACACACACACACACACACACACACACAAGCCACTAACAAACACACCTCCACCCGCCCGCCTGTCTGTTAAAAAAAAAAAAAAAAAAAATCACATAAAAGAAATGCTACTTTTCTTTGGGCGGCCGTAGCAAACAAGCGAGATGTTCAAAATATTATTGGAAACTGCAGTGAGTGAGGGACAGGGAGAGAGGGAGGGAAACCGGAGAAGGGAGGAAGTGGAACGATGGAGACGGTGGGAGACAGGAAAGTGTTGACGGTGAAAGAACGTAGGAAAGTGAGTGAGTAATGGTGATACTGGGAGAAAGGAAGCGTTGATGGTGATACAAACGGCAGAGTAGGGGAGAATGAATGAATGTGTGTGTGTGTGTGTGTGTGTGTGTGTGTGTGTGTGTGTGTGTGTGTGTGTGTGTGTGTGTGTGTGTGTGTGTGTGTGTGTGTGAGAGAGAGAGAGAGAGAGAGAGAGAGAGAGAGAGAGAGAGAGAGAGAGAGAGAGAGAGAAATAAAACAGAGATATTACATGAAATTAGAGAATTCTTGAGATACAGGATACGAGAAAGAGAAACTAGCTGAGGTAAAACGTGATTTAAAAAATAAATAAATTCGGAAATGCTTGAGTGACACATAAAACAAGCCTGAATGATAAAGAGACTTGACAATGATGTGAATATGTTAGGGACTAGATAAAAGAGGTTGTGAGTAACCAATATGGTGATAAAAGGACACAGAGATTTTAAGGAATAATAGGTGGGTGAGAGTGCAGCATGAATGGAACTGAAGGAAAGGGGACATGCGAGTCTGAGAATACGAGAGTCAGTAAGAGTGTGAGATAAGAGATATGAACAATGCACAAGGGCTATGAATATCGTGAAGAAGAGGGAGCTTAAGAATTTAGTATTAATGCTTGAGGTGTTGTGGAAGATGGTAAGTGTGTGGGAAGGAAGCGGTTGTAAGGAAGTATGTGAGATACAGACTGTGGAAGTGAGAAACAGTGTGGACAACTGGAAGAAAGGCTGGGAGGACTGAAAGAAAAAAATAAAGTTTTGTTGTACAAGGGAGGTGGCGAAGGGGAGAGCGTGTTGATGAAGTGTGTGTGATTGAGGTGGTGCGAGTGAGGGTGAGTGTGGGTTGGAGGGATAGGTGAGTGATGGAGTGTGAGGTACGGTGGAAGTGCATGAATGGGAGAGGTGGAATGGACTAAAGCAAAGAAGAATACGAGTGTGAGAGAGTGTAGGTAAGAGAGAGAGAGAGAGTGAAAAAGAATACCTAAGGGACGTGGTGTGGTGAGGATAAAAGCAGGAATGAAGAATACTGTCATAGTGAGCAGTGATGGTAGTATAAATGTGTGTGTGTGTGTGTGTGTGTGTGTGTGTGTGTGTGTGTGTGTGTGTGTGTGTGTGTGTGTGTGTGTGTGTGTGTGTGTGTGTGTGTGTGTGTGTGTGTGTGTGTGTGTGTAAGAATGAACATCAACATTTAACTGCACATCAATAGTACCTTGTGTTACACTGCAATTATTATCTTTTATTGTTGTCAGGGAGTTCATGTTCTGATATTACATTTTTTGTGTACACCACATTCTTTATAGCCCACGAGATCTACAGAGTTCATGCATATCTAAATCTGTACCTATATTTACTGTACTATATATATATATATATATATATATATATATATATATATATATATATATATATATATATATATATATATATATATATATATATATATATATATATATATATATATATATATATATATATATATATATATATATACACAAACACTCTCTCTCTCTCAGTAAATAATCGTGACTGCCACCATCGATATTTTTCAGCTTGTCTTCCCCTTCTCCCCAACAGATTAGCGGTAGATTGTGGCCGAGGGAGAAGAAGGGAAGCTGTCTGGTATGCTGTCTTAAGCTGAGGTTCCTCCCCACGCCTCACATGCTGTCTACAGAGCTCCTTCACCTCTCATAATAGTGAAAGGAAGGGCCAGATACGACAGGCATGCCTAATAAATGTGAAGAACTGAAAGCTTTCCGTAAGAGCTTTTCAAACAGCTTTATGTATTCAATGTCTTAAGAGCTTTTACACCACAAAAAAAAAAAAGCTTATCGAAAGAGCAGATTTACCTATGGAATATGAATCTTTCACGAATTTTATCAGATTTTCATGTATTGCCTTTTCTCAGTTCTCCCCCCCTCCTTTTTGTGTGTAGAGAATGGTTAGCTAAGCCTAAAAAAAAATATTCGTACCAACAGAACTGGCTTTGATGAGAGGTAATAGAAGGAGTTGATCTTCTTCGAGTTATTACACATACTAGCGACATTATCCCATACATATCTAAGAACACGCAAAGAAACGCTAGCTACTCCTATGAAATATTAGAATCTAGAAATGCATGACTAGAAAACTGGTAGAGAAAGGCTCCTGTTACTTTAACGTAAAGAAAAGGGTAGCTAATCCTAATAATCACAAGGTTGTAACTAAAAAAGCTGGTACGTTACTCTTGTTGATGTAGGAACGGTTTGCTATTTCCTCTACTGACTTTATGTACTGAATGTCTAGAGATGTTTCATTCATCTTGATTAAAGCAGAGACAGGTTATGTACTACTGCATATAAGAAGTAATTAAACAGTTTATCAAGAGACAATACGTATGTGGTGATGGTCAGAACTAAGTAACAACATAGCTGACAGTTATAATACTCTGATAAATACTGATAATCCAATAAATCTGCTGTGTCAAAAATGGTCAGAACTGATCCTCATGACAGCTGACAACCCTCTAAGTTTCCAAGTAAAGAATGGTTAAGTCACTGTCATGAAATAATATAGAAAGCTCTCTATGCTTAGTCTTTTTAGTAAGATGACATTTTTTATTATATTCTTATTAATGCTAACGATTTCATTCAGCTTAGGGGAGACTTTTCCGAACTGAGGAGGTTTAGATAAAACCTTAATTACCATGTCCACTAATGAAAGTTTCGCATAAGATGAATATAAACGTCTTGGGGTAGCCAAAGCAAACTACAAAAGGAGTCATCAAATAAAATGGGTTAGAGCTGGTGTTTGTTTTGACTTTTTTTCAATTCGACAGCGTAATTTATTCTGTATTCTTGCTATCTCTGGGTGACTTTAGCTCAGAAAAGATCTCTACGAGTGAAGTGGTTAAAACTGCTGTATATCTAACCCCTCTACTTCAAAATCTCTACTAAGATGAATAAAAGTTTGTGAAAATAGCAAGAATAAAAAAGAATCTTCACTACAATCCCTGTTTTTTTTTTCTCTTGTATTCTGGACTCTCCAAGGTTATTTTATAAATTACAAAGGACCCCTCGCACCCAGAAAATATGAACGATCTCCCTCTCCTACACACAGAGAGAGGTCTTCCTTAAACCAAGTAAAATCGTCTCTCTGGTGGAGGTGAAAATAAAATAAAAGCGGAGACATCATTCTGAAGAGGATGCTGTTCAGAATACTATAACTCAAACAAAATTACTCAAGCCATGTCGCTATTCTGATAGCTGTTGTATCACTCTTTATATGGAATTCTCATCCACAGGAGCAAATATTTTACTCCAGGAAATATTTAAGTTCGAGTCACTAGAAATACGCTCATAAGCACTGTAAAACTTGCTTTGTACAGTAAGTCGTGATATATCACTATGTATTATGTTGAAAATAAAATGACACTGTTAATGACTTGTTTGATTTACACCATCGTATATTATAATGTTACCTTATCACTGCTGAATATAATCTACAAAGGGATTAAAACAAAGCACCTACAACATATTAGAAAAAAATGCATAAATGAAATAATCATGATCTATATGTTACCAATGACCACTCTGGAATGAACAAAATCATCAAGTGTCTGCCTAAATGTAATACTTAAGCGGACCAATGGCTGAGAAGGGGTGAAACTCAAGACAGTTTCAAAGCTTTCTACAGCTAGGATTTCTTTCAGCCAACAAAATCATTTGGTGTTAGCCAAATTAATATACGGTACCCATAAACACCAAAAACAGGGAGATGGATTAACATGTGGGACAAAAAATAATACTAACACTAATAATAATAATAAAATTAAGCCATGCTCGTGTTCCTGTGTTATAACTGACTCAAGGTAAACATTACATTTTTTAAGACGATATCCAATCCTTGTAGTTCCAAAAGCAATCCCTAAGAAGAATACACACATAATCGTCTAGAGACAGCAATAACAACAAAACTAAAAGAAATATAAGTACTGCAGGAGGTTAAATAAAAATTAATAAAAGCAAGGGGGGGAAAAATCAAAGCACGTCCTTGCCCATAGCGGAAATAGATCGATTTTAGAGAGCTACATTACGATTGTATTTATCAACTCCGGCTTGCACAGCTGTGAATAATGATAATGATCGGCAAACACGGGATATTTCGTTTCCGCACACTCTGTTGACCCAAACGCAACCCGGATTTATATTCCAGACGACCTAAACGGTGTGTGTGTGTGTGTGTGTGTGTGTGTGTGTGTGTGTGTGTGTGTGTGTGTGTGTGTGTGTGTGTGTGTGTGTGTGTGTGTGTGTGTGTTTTATGTCTGCCTGTGTGTCTGTGTCTGTGTCGTAACTTCTAAGCTATCTGATGGAATTAAATGAAACTTCCCAGGTGAGATCGTCTGGTTACTCCAAAAGTCTTCACTGTATACAATTTTCTAACCATGATTTTAAGGGGTGTCATCCCCCCTCCCCCTTTCCCAAATTAAAACATATCAAAAACAGTGAAAAGAGGGCAGATATGGATTTGATATCTTAGTGTACGCTGAACATTGGACTATCAATCGTAGTGCCACATTCGGCATGCGTGATCCCCTCCCCAGTAATTCTTAGAGGGGTCTGCCCCCCAAAAAATAAATAAATAAATAAATAAATAAATAAAAATAAAGCGATCAGAAACAGGAGAAAAAGAGCCCATGGTTTTGAACGATGCTTCTCGGGTCAGTTCGTCTGGTCCCTTGATTATGTCTTGCAGTATATAAACTTTTCCATCATTATTTTTAACGGGGTCAGCCCCCCTTCAACATTTATGGACACAAAACAGCGGGAGGGCAAATAACGCTTTTGATAGCTTAGTACGTGTAGACTGGGCTCCCATCCGCTAACTACTAATACCACCACCACCACCACCACTACCACCACCAATACCACCACTACCACCACCAATACCACCACTACTACTACTACTACTATTCCCGCTGCTACTACTACTTTCACCACTACTATTACTACCACCACCATCACCACTACTACTACTACTACTACTCAGTGAGTGTATCCTGTTAGACATCATCCCTTCACATATTCCACCACTGCAATCCTGTGACTTTTACATCGGGATACTACCTTCTTTTATGACGCAGTAATATTATTTTGTAATGCTTTCAAATCCGGATCCATATCGAGGACTGGGTATGCAGTTTCCATATCTTTACTTCATGCACAGGAAGAAACTACACATCTATATTATTATTATTATTATTATCATTATTTATTATTATTATTATTATTATTATTATTATTATTATTATTATTACAGCAACTACAAAGGTATCCCCAGGAAACAAACATAAAACCTCAAGCATCAAAATATCACTCTCCCCATTGTGCATTTTCATAAAGGTTAAAGTACGAAAAAAAATATATGCAATTATAATCACGGCGGAAGTGACTGACGCCTCTCAGGACGGGACCAAGAGAATTCTACTTTTTATGTATTTCCAAATACAGTGATACCATTTTTAATATTTGCGAAATTTTACGAAAAAATATGTAAGAGTATTAGAAGAGGAGAGGTGCACGGTGGCCATTTTAATTCATATTATTTTTATCTGTGTAGATTTTTTTACCAGTAAGCTATATTTATTTACGCATGACTTTTATTTACTTATAAACTTCTTTTTCATTATTACTTTTGAAGTCTGAAATAACCATATTGCACGGTGGACACATTTAGCAAAATAACATTAAGGCGTTTAGAAAAAAACAAAAAAAAATTTACAAAAACTACGTGAGTTGGGATAAGAATGAAAAAAAAAAAAAAAAAAAAAGGTAACCAGAAGGCTATTTCAAAAACGGCAAACTAGTATAGAATAAAGCCATCAATTTCGTACCACAGAATAGGGATACACAGGAATAAAAACTCGTGGAACAGGGTGACATCAACGCCGAATGATTTTACTTAGTTGTGAGTTGGTCACATAAACATGAATGTTAACACTGGCACCCATCGCCCTCTCATGGACGGGACTATTCTAGTACTCTTCCACTCTCCACCAGATTTTATTCAGTTTGAGTGTGAGTCAGTGGATCCTACGGGTTTATCTTTACGCTTCCTGATTTCTGTGTCACTAACTGTTAAAAAAAAAAAAAATGCGGTCTTACTGAAGCTGTTGATCCTGTTCACAAAACGCACAACTTCAGGAAGGGTATAATTTCTTCTGTTTACATTTTCTTGCTTTCTCCAGACTTAATTTATTCGGGTACGGAGGTATCTTTCAAATTGGAGAAATTATATATATCCTTCATTAGCACATTCACTACGAGAGAGAGAGAGAGAGAGAGAGAGAGAGAGAGAGAGAGAGAGAGAGAGAGCGTGCTGAAAATATCAGCAGCAAGAGCCAACACACAGTCACATTTTCACACCTAATACCAAAATACGGATAATACATTAGCAAATGACATGGAGAGACACTGAACCTTTTTTCTTTTCTTTTTTTTAATTTCCAGTTTGAGAAGGAGAAAAATTATATAAAACCACACCGGACAAGAGAGAAACAAAAGTCGGACCGGCATTAATCTGAGTTGGCAATGGGGGACGTAAGGAAGAAGGGTGGCGGTGGTGGTGATGGTGGTGGTGGTAATAGTGGTGCTGTGGTGGTGGTGCTGATGGGTGTGGACTAATATTGGTGTTGGTGGTTATATAGTGTTAGATGAAATGGTGACGGGTGTTGGTGTAACAGTGTTTGTATTGAAGGTGTTGCTGACTGTAGTGGTGGTGTTGGTGCTGGTGTAGAGGTGTGCAAATGACTCAAAACCACGTTGCATCAAAGAAATACGAGCTGGACAGGTGTGTGTCGAGCTGGTAATGGGAAATGTAAATGAGACTGGTGGTGGTGGTTGTGCTGGTAAGGATGGTGAGAAGGGTAGGGAATGTATGGTAAAGGTGGTAACGATGGTAAGAAGGGTAGGGAATGTATGGTAATGGTAGTAAGGATGGTTAGAAGGGTGGAGAATGTATGGTAATGGTGGAAACGATGGTGAGAAGGGTAGGGAATGTATGGTAATGGTGGTAAGGATGGTGAAAAGGGTAGGGAAGGTATGGTTATAGTGCTATGGGATGGTGACAAAAGAGAACAGGTGGAATGGTAGGGGATAATAAAGACACTAAATTCCTCACTAATTAATAAATGCCCTGTTATATGGAAGGTGTGGTGAGACAGAACCAAGAAAAGCAAGAAAAGGGGAAAGGATGGAGGTGACAAAAGGGTGGGGAAAAGAGGAAGGGGAAACGAAGAAAGCAGGGGAAAAAGGGAATGGTAAATTGGTAGCATATTCCACTGTAAATCAGAAAAACACTGCCACGGCTCGCCCTTCCACACGCACCTATATCCCCTCACATTCAATATCTCACCTGTAACTACAACTGTAATCTGAAGCAGGCCATAGTTACATGCGACTAGGTTACACTGTGGAGGTATGAGTAGGTGTTGATTATAGTAGTGGTGGTGGCATGAATGTGTGGTGAAGCAGCAGCAACCTCACCGAAGTGGTACTGGAATTTCTGTGGTTATTATATGACTGGTGAGGTGAGACAGTGCAAAGAATAAAGAGGGAACTGCTACCTACATCCGCACTGCCACCCCGTCGCATAATCTCAACTCATCTCACTGTATGGTAGTGTGAGGGCGAGGTGAAGCAGTATTAACACCCAAAGAGTTGACAAATAATGGGTAGCAGTTACGTGGAAGGTGAGATGAGACAGTGCCAAGAGAGGAAGGGAGAGAGGGAGGGGAGTGCCACCTACGCCCAAAGTGTCATCCAATTTCATAATATCCTCTTATCAGGACCACTGCTGGTGAGGTGAAACATGAGTAGCAACACCAGCGAAACACGACAAATAATGATAGCGGTTATGTGAGAGATGAGGCGAGACAGTGCCAGGTGAGGCGGAGGGAGGGGAGTGCCACCTACTCCCTCAGTGCCATCCAGCCTCATAATCTCCTCTCCTCAGGGCCATTGTCGGTGTAATTGTGGCGGCTATCACGGTCGCCATTGTGTCTCGCTCCTACCATCTTTTGTGGGGAGGCTCGCTCTGAAAATGATACCCGGGGGCGGATAAACGTTGCATGTATCCGGTATGTGTGTGTGTGTGTGTGTGTGTGTGTGTGTGTGTGTGTGTGTGTGTGTGTGTGTGTGTGTGTGTGTGTGTGTGTGTGTGTGTGTGTGTGTGTGTGTGTGTGTGTGTGTGTGTGTGTGTGTGTGTGTGTGTGTGTGTGTGTGTGTGTGTGTGTGTGTGGTTAGTACGGTATGGCATTATGCTATGCTGTGCGATGCTGTGCAGTTCTGTGCTGTGTTATGCGTTGTTGTATGTTGTGTATGTATGTATGCTGATCTGGGCAGATTTTACCTAGGGGACTGACTGTGACTCTGTGAGATACAGAAGTCTCATATGAACAAGTATGATCAACCCTGTAAATGGACATGTTTTTGTTTCACACCGCCCATCTCCACCTCACTTCACTACATCAAACCACGACACGCCATACCACACCACCTGAACATATCACACCACCTCACCTCATCTTTAACACACCATAGCACACCACCTGAACATATCACACCACCTCACCTCATCTTTAACACACCATACCACACCACCTGAACATATCACACCACCTCACCTCATCTTTAACACACCATAGCACACCACCTCATCTTTAACACACCATATCACACCACCTCATCTTTAACACACCATACCACACCACCTCACTTCACCACAGCAATCCACACCAGACGACACCACTTCATCTTACCTCAGTTCATCTTACTACACCACATCCTGGCACATCATACCATACCATACTACACCATACCAAACAACACCATGCCACACCACAGAGCACCTTACCACACTGCATTACACCACCACCTAGCCTCTCTTCATAGCAAAAGTGCAGACTGTCAGTGTCACTATTTCAAGAATATGCCATACCTTGTGTAACATAATCAGCCTTATTAATTAGACGACGTATTTATTATCTTATTGTCGCTACCTGTTATGATTTTATAAGTTAAGGGGAACCGCACGGTGATGGAGTTAATGAAGGATATATAAAATGCCTACAGCTCGGCAGGTCAAAATTTCATAAAAATCGAATAGAGACAGTAACACACACACACACACACACACACACACACACACACACACACAAAGCAATCATAGCTGGGAAAGAGAGAGAGAGAGAGAGAGAGAGACGCGCCAGGCCCCCTCTATCCACTAATAATATGCAGAGAAGGTAATTAATAGGACCTGACTAGACCGATGGCAGGACTCAAAGAAAAAAAGAAAAGAAAAAAAAAAGAAACAAAAAGAAAGCTAAAATGAAAAACAGCTAACGCAGTCTTGTCCCGGGAGACTATCGGTAAAGTATTCATTTTTCATCGTTTATTGCCTAATGTAAAAAATAGCCAGTTTGCTTCATTTTTGTTCTGCTCAGCCAGCGCCATCGTAATTAATTTCAGATATTTTTCAATGCAGTCAATGTGTATTTTCCCTATTTTTCTCTTCAGCTGTCGTATGTTGGAACACTTATTTTTCTTTCTCTTTTTTTTTCTTTTCTTTTTGGGTCGGCATCCCCCACACTCTTTTTTTTTTCCCCTCTTCCAGGCGAAGGTTTAGGTGTAGTTACAATACGAATCTTTTTCTTCGCTTATTTTCACCCCCTCCCCTCCCCCCATCACTACCCCCTTTCGCCTCCCTTTCCCCCTCCCCCACGTAAGAGTAAATAATTAACTTGATCATTTGTTGAACGATACCGACTCAATCCCTTCAGTACAATGACCCTTCTAATTTGCCCTTGCTGTCACCAAACGAGTGTACTTAATTCAGAAAAGTCTTTTATTATTATTATTATTATTATTATTTTTATTATTACCTACAGCCCTTAAAACCTGAACTTAAAAAGGTCCCCTCACCTCCTAAAGCTGAATAAAATCGACTAAGTGGATACAAGAAATATACATAAATAAAAAAATTCGTATTCGTGCTTTCAGTGTTCAAATTACTGTCGGGTTTAAAAAGTTATCAAAGAGAACAATATCAGCAACGAGGAAAGAAGCCACATAATTGCAGAATATTTAAACTGAACTCATAACAATAAACAATGCAAATTCTTACACGAAACCAGTATATGTAAAGTAACTATTGTGCCCATTTTATACATTTACGATACCACTTACAATACATAAGGAAAGCTAACACATACAATAACTATACATAAAAACACAAATATAATCAATGAATACTACAAATGTTCAAAATATAACAACTACAGCCAAAGGAAACGAGGAACAAAAAACGGGAATCAACCATGGATGACTGAAGTAAATAACTCAGACATGAAGGGATGGAAGGAAATTTACTTTGAGGTGCACTGCAGTTAAAAATGAGGTTCTCTCTCTCTCTCTCTCTCTCTCCATGCAGTTAGGGGCCCGCAAGCCGGATGGAAACTGCATTATTTCTCAAAATGAATCTCCGTTTTTTTTTTTTCCCTCAGTGTTGTTGGTTCCTTTTATCAGCCACCGCGATTTTAAAACACTGCTTTTGTGATGCCCAGCTATTTCCACTCTTAATTATACTTTTGTTTAGGGGATGGTGGGCTATTGTTTGTGGGGTTGCGCAGGTAGGCATTCCAGTTCTCCACCTGTCTGGATCAACGCTAGGAATAATATCAGGCTGAGAATGTGTCTATCACTGAATTCAACTGGAAGGAAGGAGGGGGACTGAGGAAGAACTTGATGGTGAGGAGGTGGACGTCAGAGGAATTTGTCTGACAAGGAAAGCACCCTGAAACTCTTTAGACAACGAGACACAATCATTTCATTTACAGTCCAGGTCCCCTTTTTATCGTAGCTGGTAGAGGAGACTGGGCTAAATAAGGGAATGCTTCTGGGTTGGGGGTTCTACTTTTACTTGGGCGTTCAGGTGCTATCATGTGCTACGCCTTACTGGACCAATGGTAAGAGGTCCAACACACTAAGAATCTGTATATTAGTGATTTCAAGTGTGACTGACAATGACACAGCCAGTGATGAATTGGGGCCTGCTGCTGGAGGAGATAAGAGCAACAGAGGAAGTATTACGTGTGTGTGTGTGTGTGTGTGTGTGTGTGTGTGTGTGTGTGTGTGTGTGTGTGTGTGTGTGTGTGTGTGTGTGTGTGTGTGTGTGTGTGTGTGTGAGAGAGAGAGAGAGAGAGAGAGAGAGAGAGAGAGAGAGAGAGAGAGAGAGAGAGAGAGAGAGAGATTAAATACAATCGTCATTAAGCTACTAACAAGTAAACTGATTTGTTCTCAGGCCTGTCCTCTCATATCCACCCCTTCCTTTCTTATCTCTCTGTAAATGCCACCACAAAATTTGAAAGTTAACCCCATTATGTCAATGTTAACAAGATTACATTATAAATACACCAATTTTTACTACTTCTACTAACTACTACTACTCCTACTACTACTGCTACTAATACACAGCATGCCCAAATGCCATCCAGTTTCCAGCCAGTCACAAAATCCCTGAGTGTAAATGTGAAAGTTCAACATAATGAATAAAACAGCACTGCCAGGCGGGGGTCGCATACACAAATCAGGGCCATTTAAGTAGGTGTTAATCTGACACTCACACATCGTTCGGGATTACCGGAAATCAGCGGCGCGGTGGCCAGTTATATGGTTAATGGACTGGTGACAACGAGGTACAGTTAGATGCAAAAATTATCCTGGTTAAATGGTGAAGAGGGTGGTGATAATAAGGTACAGTAAGGGACAAAATTTCGCCTGATTATTTGGTGAAGAGAATGGTGATAACAAGGTACAATCAGATGCAAAATTTCGCCTGCGATTTCTCTACCTTCATCTCACACTTTGGACATGTTCATCAACTTCTATATTCGTAAGCTATTCCACTGCGTCCATTTCAAACACAGAGCATGTCCATCACTTTCCTACCTGACACACCATTTCAAAGACAGTCATCTACGGGCCTAGAATCACACCAAACCTTTCTCAGCTAAGGAATATCAATCAGCAAAGGAAAGAAGTAGGAAAGGTGAAATATCAGAGGTGAAATATCAGACTATACACAGATACAAAACGCAACACCGTTACCATCCTGCCAGTCACTTTCACATAGTCACTAGCAAAACAGATGTGTCGCTGCTGCCAGGGAAGAATCAGACATGTCCAAAACGAAAATAATAATAATGATCCTCTTAAAGTTCTACAGAATTCTGGCTTCGCCTCACAGACCTATCTCCACAATATTTGTTTACTTCATAGATGAAAAAAAACTCTCCCCCTTTCAAAGTATATTCAGATGGTTAGGCCTGTAACGCAGAGCTTGGATTCCGGGGCATGCATGATGTGACTGATTCTGGATCGTTACATTTATATTACAGTACTAGAAAAAAAACATATAGACAAATATGCATTTGTTTTTTGCATATATACAGATAAAATCCCTGTTCACCTTTATATTACTTCTACAGTTAGTTGTACGATTTAAAAAAAAAAATGGAATCATAGAGGATAAAATAATCCATTAACATACCAGTACTTTTCGCGAATATATAACTTTCAGCTAAGTCACAGATTAACACTGCATTCCAGGGAGCTCTTCTTTTAAGTGAAAAATGAAGCTCAAATAATGTCTTCAGTGTAAGAGAAAGTAACGCTGAACTTCTCCTTCACCTTACACTCTCCCTTCCATTAATGACATACATTGTTTTTCGATATATTTATTTTCTTCTGAACCACCTCATTCCAATGGCATGTATTACTGTTTTGTTCTTGGTACCTCCAGACGATTTTATTAGGCTCTGAAGAGACATGTTTGGGTAGTGGGTAATTGAAGTCTACATTTACAATATCCCTTTCACATCGAAAATTCTCCCCCCAAAGCTGAATCAAACGGTCTGGAGACAGCAACTATAATATGAAAATATGTCATTGGACTGAAAGGATAAGTGGATCTAGAGTACCCGTTCGACACCTTCCTGTTCCCCTCCCTCCCTCCCTCCAGTCCCCCCTCTTACCTCTGCCCCCTCCAAGCAAGAGGTGAGGCGAGGGAATGTAGGGGGAGAGAGGAGAGAGGGAGGGAGGGAAGGGAGAAGGGGGGAGAAACGGCTAGAGGGAAGGAAGGCTAACAGGTTTGAAAGGGGTGACCAAGTATGCTTTATTAATTATTATTATTATTATTATTATTAATTATTATTATTATTATTCACGTCCTCATTCACAGCATATAGTGGTTCCTATTTTACTCCCACATACTCTCCAATTCTTTTTTTAATTATCTCCATCACTCAAGCAGTAAAATCAACACATCACCATACGTTCAACTGTAACAGCTAACTATATCCTTCCCTAATTCTGCTTGTTTTCTCTCCAATTAATGTGATTTCGGTTTAGATAGATCAAGCACCGTAAACTATTCTTGATAAATCCCTGTAATACTATTTAAAGCATATTCTGCAATTGCATGAAACCTTGCGAAAAAAAATGGTCTCTGGAATGTGGGTATAGTTTGTGTCCACGGTGAGTTTAAATGTAATTCATGTGTTGAAATGCTGCTGTGTTGTTGTCTCCCTGGGCGACTGTGACGGCAGGCAAGCATAGGTAAAAATACAGGAATCATCATCACTCTCACTTCCATGTTCAGTTTTGTTTCTGCGGTAAAGCCTTTCGTGATTGTGGACACGGTTTTCGGTAAATAGTGCTAAGACACCCAGTAGATAAGTTTTGGATTTATCTGTTTTCGAAGCTTCACAATAAAACTGACTGGTCTCAAACTGAAATGGACGAGCTGTAATTCACTCAGGTCCCCATTAATTATTATATACTGTTATGTTATTCAGCTGAGTGAATTCTCTCCCTTCCTAAGGTTTGAAATTAGTTTTCATAAACGCTCTCAGAAGTTTAGGTGCATTCATGAAATTCATTCACGCTAACGATAAACGATTTTTTTTTCTCAACTGAGGGAAACCTATGAAACACTTATCAATTATTATGATTTCGCAAAAAAAAAAAAAAAAAGGACGTGTGTTCTTTTCCTTTTGCTATTATGGTGATAACTGAACTGCAGTGTGTGTGTGTGTGTGTGTGTGTGTGTGTGTGTGTGTGTGTGTGTGTGTGTGTGTGTGTGTGTGTGTGTGTGTGTGTGTGTGTGTGTGTGTGTGTGTGTGTGTGTGTGTGTGTGTGTGTGTGTGTGTGTGTGTGTGTGTGTGTGTGTGTGTGTGTGTGTGTGTGTGTGTGTGTGTGTGTGTGTGTGTGTGTGTGTGTGTGTGTGTGTGTGTGTGTGTGTGTGTGTGTGTGTGTGTGTGTGTGTGTGTGTGTGTGTGTGTGTGTGTGTGTGTGTGTGTGTGTGTGTGTGTGTGTGTGTGTGTGTGTGTGTGTGTGTGTGTGTGTGTGTGTGTGTGTGTGTGTGTGTGTGTGTGTGTGTGTGTGTGTGTGTGTGTGTGTGTGTGTGTGTGTGTGTGTGTGTGTGTGCAGTAAGGTTGCAATGCCAGTTCTTGCCCTGCAACACGGACACAATAATTCCCATGGCATTGAGGTAAGGCAGTGACCCAAGCCCCACCGCCATCAATCTCGGTGACAGAGCAGTGTCCCAAAGACTCACCATTCATCATCTCACACAATACCAGCCAGACGCCCTCCCTACACCACGCTCACTACACCATACCACACCATGCCACAGCACACCAAACTATAATTTCCTAAAACACACCATACCACACATGCCAAACTCTATACTTCCGAAACAATTCATACCCCCACCAAGCAACGCCACACCATTCCATCATAAAAACACACCACACCATACCACACTACACCACACTAAGTTCTCTTATCCGTTCACACTACACACCACACCAAGCTACGCAATGCCATATCATTCATAAAAGATACCACACCACACCACACCACAAAATATTAAATTAGACATCGCCATGTAGCAGACAACACCATACCATGCCACTCATTTTAGCGACACATATCTCGGTACCTCCTCTACACCAGGCCACTTTTTCACACCACATCAAACCACACTTTACTTACACCACAAATAACACATCACTCTAAATACTTCACCACAGCATACCACACCCTCCATTCCCATCACATTCCACTGCTTCCTAGACACAAATTATACCTTTTCTTTTCATTGCCAAAGTACAAGGAAACAGTAGAAATCATGTTCTAGTGAAAACCCTTGCAGAAAGATTTAAAAAGAAAAATGATCTACTATCTTAAATCCTCCTCTTGCGAGCAACCTTCAGGTAATAGCTACATCCTACAGGTAAAGCTTAAACTAATACATCCTTCAGGTAAAGCTTAAATTACTGTCCATCACTATCGAGGTAAGTATCTACGTAGTTGTATGATATCTATTATTATCATGATTTTTATCTCCCATTATTATACTGTACATTTTTTCCCTTGAATTCATCTCGTCTTTCAGCTTATAACGCCACTCTTGTTCTGCTCCTACTTTTTGCTTAGTCGTCTCATTTCCTCTCCTGATATTTTTTTCTGATTTATTACCCTTCCTAACTCTCTCTCTCTCTCTCTCTCTCTCCCCCTGGATCTAAACCTCATCAACTACAATCCCCAGCTCGTCCCTTCTCTTATCTCTCCCCCTTCCAAACTATTACTCTTCTCCTTACTTCCTTCCCCACTGCCTCTCACTTACTTCCTCTGTTCTTTCTTCTACATCTCCATTTGATCTTCAACCTCCCCTATCTCTGTTTCTTACTTATCATCGTCATCATTTTCCGTTTTCTATCCTATTCTCCCGTGTTTCTTTCACTTTCCCTACAAGCAATCACCACCACCACCACCACCACGTCTCTACCACAGTTGTTGCTATTTCCAACCTGTCATTAAAATATCAGCTTCTATTTTGTCCCAGAAACCAAGTACTGCAAGAAACCATCACCATTAACAATACCTCGTCCACCAATGCACCACCACAGCCACCAATTACCACCATCAAACCCACTCCTATCGTTACTTACCACAACCACAACAGAAACCAGCTTAAACTACCACAGTCAGAACCACACTTTTTACCGCCTACCACAACAACCTCCCCCTACCACTGCAAGCATCACCTACCACATTTACCACCTCCACTGCAGCCATCCTCACCACCCACCAAAATAACTGCACCTTACACCACCACCACCACCACCACCACCATCCTCACCACAACCACCAAAACGGGGTGAGGGGGGAGGGGGGGTTGTTGCTAGGGGGCAGGGGGGTTGGGGAGTTAAGAGGACCATCTGCTACAGCTTTCATGACGGGCCAAAATAAACAGTTCCGAATTTTCCTTGCAAAGATGCGATATTATTCCAGGCAAAAGTTGTGCCCGGTGGCGGCGACCCCTTTTTTGCATATCCTCTCTCTCTCGCTGTCCTTGTCTGTCTGTCTGTCTGTCTATGTCACTCCCTCTCTCTCTCTCTCTCTCTCTCTCTCTCTCTGGTCACATCATTATCAACATATTGACCTACATAAACACAGTCATTACTACACATACATATGCAATCAGATGTGAATAATTATATGCACGAGCGAAATAAAAAAAAGTAAGATCATACGTACTTTTCACATTAAAGCGGTTGGAATGTTATTTTGCATTTTGTCTGTGTCGTATTTCCAAACCCTCTCAGTGACAACAGATCTCCTTAATATTTTTCCCTTGCTACTGCCAGACGAATTTACTCAGCCTGGGAGTGGGTCTCATCGCCCAAGCGTTAAGAAATGAAGTAAATAATAAAATAAACAACATACCTTAAAACTAACTAACACCTCCAAGCCCCTAACGACCAAAGATATATTTTTTCTCCTCGCAACAGCCAGACGATTTTCAGTATGGAGAGGCCTCATGTCTTCATACGTATTTTTTTCCGGCGACTACCAGACGATTTTCTGTTGGGTTAATCAAAGCGATACCTGCCCCTCCGGTTGGAGAAAATCACTGTGAATAAAATCGTGTGGGATTAAGGAAGAACGATCCAATTTGTGATAGGATTAAGAAATGATTTATCTATCACCGGCTTGAAAAAATCTATCGTGAGGTGATTAAAGTTATTTAGGCCCAGCAAGAATAAAAAAAAATGTCACCGGACTGAAGGGGATAATCGCTGCTTCTCACGAACTTTGCATGATTCTGTATTTGCCCGGTTCCAAAAATGCCTGGGATCTTTATCATGAAAACGATTTTATTCTGTTTTAGGGAAGGAAAGCCTCGTTGTTATGGTCGGATTATAAACGTAATTTAATAAGCTTTTATGATAATCAAATCTGAAACAAAAGCTAAGCATTTTTAAACGGCACAGTTGTAGTCGGTATAATAATATTCTGCTCTTGTGTTCATTGGCTAAATGTTCTTCGGAGTTATGCAAAAATCGGAAAATATTTAAAACTCTAGTAGGGCAATACGTTGTCTAGAAAAGCGGTGGACACTGTACATGCAGAGTATTAATCAACATTATTACGAAAAATTCTTCGGAGTACGACTGATACAACTAAATTTATTATGTCCATTATTTTAACTTACGCAGCATCTATGCACATATAAAAAAATTTTGTTCGCACGTCTCTTACTAACCAGACGGATGTGTTACCCATGAGTATTGTTACGAAGGGTTGGCTTTAAGGGGTGTCTTGGGGTGGGATTGGGTTTGGACAGGTTAGGTTAAAGTAAGGTCAGGTCAGGTTTAGATTTAGGTTACTCTCTCTCTCTCTCTCTCTCTCTCTCTCTCTCTCTCTTCTTTTTTCATGTCTACGTCAGTGTTCCAGGGAATCTCACCCCTACCTCCCCCATCTCTATCCATATCCACACGCACATCCAAACCGACATCCACGCCCCCACACCTCCCATGGTTCAGTCAAGTGCGGGGCTTACTTTGAAATGCTTCACGGATATTATATAGCGATACTTTGGTAGCGAGCAATCCAATATTAGTCACTACGAGATACACCATACAGGTTCGAGTCAGCAAGAGGAGGTTGGAGGTATTTCGATCCTGCAGAGCCACCAGGAGCTTGGGCCAATATCCTAACCACTGATAAATTATTTAGATTATCATAATATTGGCTCAGGTCGCTTAGCCTAAAAGAGTGTAATACAAGGTTGACTGTTGCCTTTTTATTATCAAGACAAAACATTTGAATGAAAGAGAATGATTTTACCCTTCTTTTATAGTTTACTGCGCCATCAGATAAAGCATTTAACATACAGTAGGGATATACTGGACAGACGAATGTACCAACCACAATTTATAACATGGAGGAAAGGATTGCCAACAGAATCATAACACTTGGTAATTACAAACACACAAAAAAACAAGGGACATTACGGGCGGATGAATAAACCAATCTCAGTTTTCAGCACAGAGAAGAGAATTAACAACAGAATCATAACACTCAGCAACTGCACAAGAATATATACATATGATCTTGGCTACACTGTACAGCTAAACGCAAAGTTAGTCCTAACAGCTAAAGAACGTCATTTCTGTTTATTCTTGTTATCTCCACACGATTTCAATCAGGTTGGGAGTGACTGTTGGAACTGGGAGGGGATTGAATATATCTTTCAATAGCCTTTTCACTACAAGAAGACTTCCTTAAGTAGAATAAAATCGTCTCAATAGCAATAAGAAAAAATATAAAATATTATTATGACTGCACTGAAAGAGTACAACATGATTTCCGTTCCCTACTACCCTCAATAACGTTTGTGAAATTACTGAGGATGGTGCCATTTACAACTGCCACTTAATACGTAACCGCTGACTTGTCTATTTTCATTTTATTCAGACGACGATGATTTTGATGATGACTGATGGATGATGACGACGACGACGCCGACAACCATCATCAACATCATTATCATCAATAATACAGTTTTTATCAGTCGAAAGATTTCACAATACTAAAAACAATAATAATATCTATAACTCTAACAGTATTAAAATAATAATAATAATAATAATAATAATAATAATAATAATAATAATAATAATAATAACAGTAAAATTAATAAATTATTTTTATTATTATAACTGTAGTTAAAAGAAACATTACTGCCATTATAATCACGATTTCAATGGCCCACAACTACTGTATATAAGTGCATTACTACCATAATATTTTTACTCTTTCTAACATTGTGCTGCAAGGATAATTAGCACTGCCACTACTATCATCAACAGTACCTTCATCATAATAACAAATCATCATCATCAACATTATCATCATCATCTTTATATCCACCATCATTACTGTGATCAGAATCACCATCCTAGTCATTGTAATAGAAATTATCCTCCTCCTCATAACCTACATTCCTGTCATCATGGATATCACCGTCAGTCACCAGAATCATCATAAACCATCATAATCAATATAACTGTGATTATAATTCTCACCAGTTATCATCATAATCAAAACAGTAATCACCGCCACCACCAACACCACCCATTTACTTTATATAATATATATTTTTCTCATATTCCTTGAAGAAGTCCCTCACAACTGCATGACGCACCTTTCCCTGGTAACTCGTCTAAGAAGCTTAACAACATCCCAAGGTACACACACACATAAAAGACACTCAAAAGACTCTTCATTATGCCTAACGAAAAAAAAAAAAAAAAAAAATCCCCTGACATGCTCTTCCGCGTTATGCTGTCATTCTTCAGGCTCTTGGTATTATTTGCATAACTCGGCATAAACAGTTTTCGGTCAGGTTTCTCACAGGAAGACTTAATTACTGTGGCAATTTTACAAGCTGCGTTTACAGACTACTACAATTATTATTATTATTATTATTATTATTATTATTATTTTTATTATTATTATTACTATTATTATTTCTGCTGCACTAGTAATGAGGAAGAGTCTACTGCGGTACAGAAGGGAGGCCAGTACATGGAGGAGAGATTGATACAGAGAGTAAATCGGGAGGTAGATGAAATAAATAAAAGGTTGGTACGGTACGCAAAGAGATAAAGGCAGATAAAGTACAGGTAAACAACGCAGCACCCGTTTAACTACACACTGTCAGCCCTTTTCTGTTTTTCATGTATGCAGCTGGTCACCTCAGTCCGTTTCTCCTAACACTTATAACATCCAGTTTTTTTTAATACGATGTGACAAGCCATAATGAAGTGAAAGGATCTTGATTTTGGCCTATAATCTTTTAGGCAACAAGTTTTTCAGGCTGTGTCTTGGATTCTTTCAATTTTGCTTAAGAAATGGAAAGACGTCTGTGAGTAAAATATAATAAAGTGAGGTAGACAGGTACGTAAGCAGACAGTAGGTAAAAAGTTAGACAAGTACTTAGATGAGACAGGTAATGAAATATGTGTGGAAGATGCGAGACGGCAAGAAAAGTACAGTAAGTAGGAGGGAACGTTGGCACATGACGTAAATTCAGGTAGGCAGATAAGGGAGATATATGTAAGGCAGCTAGATACAGTAAATGCTTGGGTGGCTAGGTGTAAACGGTTAACCAGGTGAATGTATGCTGGCAGGTGGACAGGTGAAAGGGTGTAAATAGGTGACAAATTAAGGCAATAAGAAAGTTGGTTGTCTGTAAGTGTAGGTGAATATTAAATGTGTAATAAAACAATATCAAACAAAATCCCTACCAAAATCACACCTTCACAACCTGAGAATGCCACTAAGCCTGACAAAGTAACTATATACAAATTTGACTGTGTGTGTGTGTGTGTGTGTGTGTGTGTGTGTGTGTGTGTGTGTGTGTGTGTGTGTGTGTGTGTGTGTGTGTGTGTGTGTGTGTAAATGAAAGTGGAGGTATAAATTTACGTTCATACTTTACGTATATAATGGGTATGTACTAGTGAAATACGCCTGTGCATATAATTATACCTATTTCTACATATGTGTGAATGTGTTTATATTAATGTGTATAAGTGCGTGTGTTTGCATGTGCATGTGTGTACGTGTACACATGTGTGTGTGTACACGTGCGTCCGTGCGTATATTCATGTGCGTGTATGTGACGTTAAACGAGAACCAGAAAAGTGTGAGAAAAAAAGGGTGTTGCATCTATGGTGAAAGCAGGAAAGCAGGCAAACGCACTGCCCCCTCCCCACAGTTCCCCGTTCACCCCTTCCCTCCTTGCTTTCATGGCGTGGGAAAATTAGGGGAGCCTGCAAGCAACCAAGCACACCTACCTCCCCATTACACCACTACCACATCAACCCTGCCACTACCACCACCACCACCACCATCAGTGTCACCTGCAACATCACTACCTTATCTACGGTCTTAATATCACCACAGCCACCACCACCATTACTACCATAACTATCACTACCACCAGCATCACTATCTACATCATGTCTATCACTCCCAACCACTACTTTCACTACGACCACTACCACAATTTATATCACTATGTAGCACTACTAGCACATTAATTTTGCTACTGTTACCACAATCACCTCCACTACCACGATTATTAAGGTCACTACCACCATCATCAATGCCACTGCTTTAGCAACGTTTTTGTGTTATCACAGTCTCTACTACCATCACTACCATCACTACAACCACCATCATTATCAGCTACACTACCGTCTTATCAACGCTGCCTCTACTACAACAACAACTACCATCACAACTACCATCATCACTTATCTAAATCAACATCACAACTTTACCAACGCTGCCTTTGTTATCACCACCAATACCACCACATCACCAGCACTTTCATCACTACCAGAAACACCAAAACCACAATCATCACACCACCACTAGGCCCTATCACCATCACCATTACCACCACCACCACCACATTCATCATTATCACCACCATCACCACCACTAATATCACCACCAGCACCACCTCCAGCACAATTATGGCAAGCAATTTTCTCATCACAAGTTTCACCACCAGTGTCATAATTACAACAACGCATTATAGTTACAACACACATCACAACTTTTTTCCACTCCAACTCGTGCCATAACCATTACTCTCTCACCTGCACGTCTCCCGGGCTACTACGACAACCACCACCACCACCACCACCACCACCACCACCACTACTACTACTACTACTATTACTACTACTACTACCATCACCATCACTATGCTACTACTATTACTGCTACTACTAAAACCATCGTCATTATTACTTCAACTACCAACATTAGCATCAAAACTATCACCGACCGAACATACTATTAATACCACTACTACTATTACCACCATTATCACCACTATTCCTTTACCATGCTGACGTCTAGTTAAACTACTTTGTTCTGCCACGGTAGGACGATTTTATTCAGCTGGGGGTGGTCTCTCGAAGGGGAAGGGTTGGAAATTATCTCCATTAATTCCCTCTTTAAAAGAGGTCTATACAAAGTTGAAGGAAATCGTCTGGTAATGAGAGTAATAAGACAGGGAAAATCAAAGTACTGGAAGAAATAAACCTCACTCTATCATTGTTCTACCTTAACAACATTTTACACCACAACAATTGGCTTATATATATATATATATATCCTATTTTATGTCCCCCACTAACACCACTATAACCCATTCCTCCAACATAATTACTTACCATGAAATTGCATCATCAGATTCTCACACACACACACACACACACACACACACACACACACAATATCATAGCATCCTGAATTAGTATTAACATCTAAAAAAAAAGGCAAATATCATCTTAATAATACCTGCCACAAACACTGCATTCTGGTGCCAAATAAAGATTTTACACCAGCATCAGTCATTAACATTTTAACATAACCTACATTAACTTATTACCAACATCACAACTTAGACTCTAATCATAATGCTGAAAAAATTAAGAATTAACTGAGCACTACGATCTGCATCACCACTGATCATTATCACTTCAACTTTATCCGTACAAAAACTTTTACCAACACCACACTCAAATAATACATCAGGAGAAGCAATACTGAATCCAGAAGATTTATATCACCATCAGTACAAAACATCTTAATATATCCAACATCATTTATCACAGACACATCACAACAGCATCCCATCACACCTTACTTATATATTTAAACATAAGGCACACCTACTCCATTAAACGAGAATCCTAACACTTCGAACACACCAACAACAATTATCATCATTTTACATTACCCACATCACACTACTGTATTACCTTGGCTTCGGCATCCCAAACACCATAACATCACCATTTGTTTAACCACCTACACATTTTATAGTTGAAGTATTTAGTCACTGAGTTTAAACCAGCTATACCAACAAGAAAAATGGTATCAAAATCTTCCGAACACGTCAGCATCCAAAGTATAGGGGTAGCATTATAATATATGTAGTACTGTATCTAAATTTCAAACACAGCTAACTTCAAGGAGTAATAACTACTTATCTCCTACCGACGATATCACCAGAAAATAATAATCAATATTTTAATAAACTGTAATTCATATCAACAATTACCAAAACCTTAACAGCCCAAAAGTATACCAACGTATTTGCATAACCCATCCAAAATCAGGCACATCTAACCTTACAAAACCACAAAACCCATCCACTTAGTTCATGTCACAAGCAAAAAACTCAACAACAGTCATCTACAAACACATCAGCATGGTACACAACATTTCAGCACAACTTATTCATCTGAACACGAGGCGCAGCTAACGGCAGAAAAGAAAAAGAAAAAAGAGAAATACCCAACCACTTAACTAATATCAATACTATCATTAGCAACAATATATCAGAATTTTAATATAAACTACACCAAAACGACATTCAATCTCAGCTTATTTATCCACTTTAACATCAAATACAACTAAGTTTATAAATGAAAATAAATTATGAATAAACCTAGGCACTTAGCTCCCACCAACACTTTCGTCGGCAAACCACTGCTAATATCATAACCACTAAAGAATTACTGTCGCGAAAAAATGTTATCACAAAACACACTCCCTGAAAACCACCACCACCACCACCATCGGGACACACACACACACACACACACACACACACACACACACACACCTAAACTGTATTACACCCAGCAAAGCAATTATAATACCTATACATTTAACAGCCAGTAATTAATGAACACCTGTACAGCAAATATTATAACCACGAGACTAATATTCCTGAACCCCCAACCCCCTCCCTCCATTCACACACTGTCATGCCATCATCAACAATCACTGTTATACGGGAAAGGCTATAATCAGTGACATGACGAATCTCATTTACAAGTCACTTCTATCATCAGCACTATCACAAGTCACTTCACTCTCTAAATTTATATAAAACATGCACCATCACTACTACAGTTAAATTTATACAAACACATCAATGACATATACCATGACTAGTTACTTCACTTAGTAATATTGGAAAAAATCTCTCTTACCATCAGTACTGTCACCAACTACTTCGTCCCAACAATTTTAAAAACACAGTCTCAGTGACAAACATCACTAGTATAACTGTCATCAGTATCACTGTTTTTTAACTACAGACAACAGAACACACACACACACACACACACACACACACACACACACACACACACACACACACACACACACACACACAATATTATCACCAGACACTTCACCCACTGACATGAAGAACACACACACACACACACACACACACACACACACAATATTATCACCAGACACTTCACCCACTGACATGAAGAACACACACACACACACACACACACACACACACACACACACAATATTATCACCAGACACTTCACCCATTGACATGAAGAAAACGCGCACACACACACACACACACACACACACACACACACACACACACACACACACACACACACATACCAAAATCACTCACCATTAACCTTTGCAGCCAATGGGCTTTATTTCTTTTTCTTTTTTTGCTACCTACAGACGATTTTTTAATAGTTCAGGGCAGACTTTAGATGGTGAGGGGATTTATGAAGTGCATACGTGACTCCTTTAACCTGAAAAATCTCTCCTAAACCGAACAAAATCGTCTGTGGGTAACAAGGAAAAATGTCAACTGTAGGATTTAATAGCTCACATACCATTGGCATTTTCACCATCACCATGACCACTCGACTCCCTAACTCCTTCAGTACGATGACTTCTACTTATTCATACAATTAACAAAAACTTGATACTTATGTGAACACCCTAATAGTGAAGGGATTATTGAAGGTTGCGTCTGCCCACCCCCATCATTACTGGAAGCCTCCTCTATGTTGTATATAATCGTACAAAGGTGACAAGAATATACTGCAGTAAGACGTTATCATAATAAAGAGGCTTAATTATCGCTGTTAAGACAGTCGTAAGGCTGCCATCACTGACACGTTTTTCTTCTAAGGACGTACTAGGTTAATTTGCTCTGACTATCACAAGACTATTACGTTCAGGTGAGGGAATTTCTAATAGACTATGGGTTGAAAACTGAAATAATCTCCTTTCTTGGACGACGTGTTTTTCATGTTAAGCTACCTTCAGATACTACGGAGAGACTTTTCGAACTGCAGGGATTAGAAATAGACTTCATTAATTCCTTCACAACTACACGTCCTCCACAAGGGGGATAGAATCGTCTGGAGGGAGCAAGAATATGGAAAATAAGTCATTAGACCGAGGGGGTTATCTCTTGGACTACCTACAACTCCCATCAGTTTAACAAAATGGTCTGGATTTGGCCCGAAGAAAATACACAGGCGCGTTCATGGCATCGAAAGGATGTATTACCGCCATACACCATTACTGCACCGCCGTTAACCCATCAGAACGAGGACGCCCATCTTTAATTTTTGCTACCATGAGACTTATTATTATTTTTCTTTTTCTGCTGGAGGGGTTGGGAACTTGAGTTAGATCCTGCCTTTACTAATCTCTCCACTACGAAAGCACTCTCCCAAAGTATAATAACTGGTAGCAGCAAGATTAAGATATGCAGATGACACCATATCATGGGGGTAAAGCCCACCATAGATAAGTAAACTAACAGATAAGCAGATCATATATAGACAGATAGAGACACCCAGTTCACTGACCACAGATGAACAAAATTACATTAGAACACAAAAAATTTGAACTTAACTACAAAATTAACATACCAAATAATTAATAAATAGTTCTAGAATATTCGAAACAACAGAACACTGCACCGGTACAATACTTGACTCTATTCTTTATCTTAATCCTTCAACTGTGCCGTGTTACCTTGAGCTGAATAAAATCGTCTATAATTAATCCAAAAAAGGTAGCCTACAAGATTAGTAATTAGCATGGTAAATATCCTGCCTTTACACTGCTGTCATTGTTATCACTAACCGGTTCTTATCTCTGCATATCCTCACGTATCACCGATTTCCAGTATCATAACTCAGCATCACCATTAATACCCAAATGACCACCAAACTACAGTAAAAAATACAGCTATTACAATTATCTCTACTACTTTTACTGTTTCTACTACTGCTGCTACTACTACTACTTCTCCTACTACTATTACTACTGCTAACGTACCTCAACAATAATTCTTCAGCATTGCTACAACTGATGCTGCTATTCTTACTTCTACCACTGCTTTCACCACAATTAATCCAACAACAACTACTATTACATAACATTAATCATCATTATTGCTGCTACTGCTACCACTATATTTCTACTTCAGCTTGCACTATCCTCACATCACTATATCATAACAATCATTCCCAACACAACTTGTTTTACCACTTTACTACTACCATTCATTACCACTACCATTCACTACCACTGCCATTCTCACCACCAATCATTCTCATACACCCAACACGCTCCACCAAGCAACCCCACAAGCAGTCAAGCAAGCAGGCTAGCAGGCAGGCATCACTTTACCCACTAGGAGGACCAAGGCAGCACACCACAAGACAGGATGGAGAGAGGGTAAGCTCACAACACAATACTGGAAGACATGAGTCAGCTTTTGTATAATAATATTACACGAATTTTCATACTTCCCATTTCTTTTCAGATTTTATTTAAGGAATGCATCTTTCTCCCTTGAAGTATAATCCTCTGGATCTATGTTACACAAAACAGCTAATTCTTATTGGGCTATACGTTAGTCGATACTGAAGTACTTTTGCAATATTCTTCGTTCATTAGAAGTAACATTTTGTTTAAGATTTTAGACGTTCCCATCAACAAACAGAATAAAAAAACGTGTGCGGCTGTGCACTGCTTGATTAGGTACCTATAGACGGCGAGTTTAAGAATAAAACTATAATTACAACAGTATACTGCTTCTCACCCAATCCTAAGATATTAAAAGATTTCATTTATTGCTTACTATCATCACTTTTTTTTACATCAAATGAACACACACACACACACACACACACACACACTCTCTCTCTCTCTCTCCCTCTCTGTATATATATATATATATATATATATATATATATATATATATATATATATATATATATATATATATATATATATATATATATATTTCTATGCACATTTATTATCATACTGACGCAAATTAAACGTCCGTAACATGAAGCTTGTGGGTGCAGACAGTCGCAGAATTACACGTCATTTTATTAAATGCCAGGAAAACAATGAAGACAGCGACATTAATAACAATCTAGCCTTAACGTAAAGTGTGTAATTTTTGGACAAACACAAGTGCTAACCAAAATAAACTGTATTCATAATCACTCACATACAGATTAGCAGCAGCCGGCATCAGGTGTCTGCAGCCAAGTAAAAAAATATTTTAAAAAAGGCCTAAAACCAGCAGCACTAATATTATTCCTGACTTACCCAAATAAAGAACATTACAATTTTTTTCCAACGACCGGCGCCAGAACCTAGTTTGTTATTGTTTGCGAGTCAGGCAGATGAGCATTACTCTTGTGTATAAATATTTTGGGACACCTACATTTTAACAGCGGGGTCAGGGCTGGAGTTCTTTAGAATAAGCTGGCACGAGTCAAAGAAACAGAGAGAATGATAAAAGCAATGTTAATTCGCTGTGTTATTTTACAAAAACGCTGAGAGATTTAATTTTAGAGCTATACACAGCTTTTCTCGTAAGGAATTTGGGTAGCTGATTTGGTACAAGGGAATGAGAATAACATGAATTTAGCTGACTTCCTGTGTTATTTTATAGAGACACAAAGATGCTTAATTTTCTGTGCTTAAGTTCAATCCGTCTCTTCCGAAGATAAATGTATTTCATTACTGCAAACCACATACGATTAACACTGAAACCAGGAAAGGCTTTTGTTAATAATGGGATTAATAAAGGTAGTTATCTAACCTCTTCAGTTCGAAATTCTCTCCAAAGCTGAACAACGTCATATGGCTGTAACATAAATAAGTAAATAAATAAATACACTAAATAAATATTGCATGACCGGATGCAGAAGGTTCATGACTCAATGATCAGGGTTTTTAAAATGTAGAGAAGATAAGGCGAGTGAAGGAGGGACAGTACTGTAGTATAGTTGGATGTCAATTATTATTTTTATAAAGCAAAGATGGCAGACTTTCCGAGCTTATACTTATTTCATCGAAGGGAAGTGGCATACATATTTCCTTAGTATTTTGGATAGTTGGATACATAGATGCGAGTCAGACTGGCACTGGCACAGTTTATTTTCAGCGTTATTCTACGGAGATACACAGACGGTTGATTTTCCGGTCTCACATTCAGCGTAAGGATGTTTTCTGTCACCTTTCTCTTATCAGTTTATATCTTCACACAGCACGTCATTATTGTCTTCTATGTTATGTACGGAATCTATAAGTCGTACTCTCGCAAGCCTGCAATTCTTCTGCACTAGTTAACTTCTGCAAACGGCCTGTAAATACCACCTTTCATGTTATTTATGCAACCCATGTTGGTAATACATAGACATAAAAGGGATAAGAAAATACCGTACTGAGGTGTAACATTCAAGAAGCATCACTGAGAGAAGAGTGCTATAAAAGCCTTCAAGGTTCACGAGGATATGATTCAAAGTTGGTAGTGAAAAGACATGGACGCGAAACAAAACAGTTCTTAGGTGTAATAAATCGCTAAAGAAGGGGTGAAAACAGCCTCCTGAGACCGCGGGAATACGTTCCCAGGAAAATCAGCCAACTATAATTTTCATCACAAGATACTGAAAAATGCAGTTCCCTTTAGACACATGTATCTATGCAGTCGGTCGTATGGCATGTAATATGGTACATGGATGATCAACCCCAGTACACGGATGACTAAAACATTATTAAGCTATTCAGTACGATGACATCTGTATTTTACTGTCGTTGCCACCAAATGATTACACTCTGTTTAGGAGTGATCTCTTGTAGTGAAATGGTTAGACTCTCTCTCCATTACTCCTTTATCAGTAAGACGTCATAAGAACATAATCTTACTACCGACAGAAGATAATATTTATTCCAACATTCTCGCTGTAAAATGATTAAAACTCTTTACGAGGTACAACAGGTCATTGCTCTTGTTTACGTCCCCGAGAGTGATAATACGCTGACCTTTTTTTCATTTATTTCTTGCTTCTATAATCAGCCTAGGGGATATCTTTCGTAGTAAAATGGTTAGAAAATAAAATTCGGTACAACAAAGGCGTCTACTAAAATTTAAATTCTTGCTATTGCCTGACGTTTATTTTCAGCTCAAGGAGAGGAAATTAAAAAAAAAAAATAGTAGTCTCGTGGGTTTAGGAAGTTCCATAACACCACTTCCTTAGAGATTTATTTTAGGTGTATTCACTCACTGTATAAGTATTTTGATTGAATATTATTTATTTATCTATTTATTTTTGTATTTACTTTTGCTGGGGTAGAGAATTCAACAGACTGCCTAATCACCACTGAAAAATATATTACTATCCATATACGAAAATTAACTATTATGGATGAGATGCATGGTAGCCTCAGTAAAATCAATTAACTACGGTCATGCCATAAACAGAGAGAACCTGGAAAGGAGGAGGAAATTTCAACATATGGCACGTTGACCCTTGCACTCAGACGACGTGTTTTCATTTTTTCTCTGTTTACGTTACTTTGTGTGTTGGTATCAAGAAGACAAAAACATACAAGGGAATCTTTAACTTCTGCAATAAAGTCACGTCTGTCACGTCTTCTTTATTTTATTTTATTCTTATTACGTTCATATAATCCTGTTCAGCTTTGGGAGGCTTTCGATAAGAAGGGGTTTGATGTAGCCTACAATAATGATCTCGAAATGCGTGGTCTCTCCTTAGCCGAGTAAAATCATCTAGGGACGACAAGAATAATGCATCACACACACACACACACACACACACACACACACACACACACACACACACACACACACACACACACACACACACACACACACACACACACACACAGTGAAATAGAGTGGTTGAGGTGAAATGATCAAACTAAATCGATAAGGAAGAGGTGTTAAGCAGACCTCCTAAGCCTGAAGACATTAACCCACTGAACTCAGAGGCGTCTTCTCCATTTATTCTTGCCATCCCCAGACGATTTTATTCAACTTAAGATAGATTATTCGAAGTGGAGGGTTTAGACAGATCATCAGTTACCCCCTTCAGTATGAGAGGCCTTTTAAAAGTATTACAAAATCGTCTGGTAGAGAGAACAATGAACTTAAAAGGCTATCCTGATTCCAGTGGTTAGAAGTAGTAGTAATAATAGTAGCTACAACCCCAGGCTTATCTGAACGTGAACCCAGTAGACTGCAGGCTGAAATTACCCTTCGTCGCAGTCCACCACCTTCCTCTTTACAGAGGTAGGGAGGAAGGTGATGACGTCTGTACAACCGGACAACGAAACAGCTCGGCTATGTCGGTGCCACCCCTGAAGGCGTCCCTCTCCACCATCTTCAAGGGGTTAAGGTCCATATTTTCGTCAGCGTACGAGACTCCCAAACACCCCTCTCTCTGTCAGCGATTTATTATGCATGTTACACCTCAGTATTCCTCTGTGTGTTTTTTTTCCCTTTCAAATTACAAATGGCAAATGGCTGACAAAATAACATGAAAGAGAATTCTCCTTGCCTGACGAGAATATAACCTCTAGGATAATCGTAGTCCCTTTTTCTCAGCGACTTATTTTGCTTATTATATCTCGATATTTTTTGTATTATATACATTTTTAATAATGAACTAATTTGCATCAATACCACACAGAAGGATAACGAGGTGTAACGCACAGAATAAATCGCTATGGAAGAGATGTTACGAAATCTCGACAGCCACGCAGAAAGAGACGCTAAGATATCAACCCTCCTAAACCCTGAAGACATAACAGTGGAGAGGCATATTATAACCCCATTGCGAGTATGTCCTTTTTTAATTCTTGCTACCTCCAGACGATTTACAAGACAGGCGATTAGTACACGAACGATTTATAAACAATTTCCTAGTAACCTCTTGAAACCCTAGGACGTCCTTTTTGCTTCATCCTTGCTGCTATCAGGCCTTTTTTTTTTTTTTTTTTTTTTTTTAGCACAGGAGGGGCTACATAGGACTGATGGGGTCTGAAAAAAAAAAAATCCAATAATCCATTCAGTCCAAGGACGTCTTATTATATTCTTGACCCATTCGTGGTCGTGTTTCTTCTCGTACAATTCCAAACACCGCCACACGATTTTCTTCAGCCGAGCGTGAATGTTAAAACAGGTATCATTACACCCCTCATGGTCGGAACATCTCTAGTATATATTCCGGTTATCGTCAGGCGATTTTATTCCGCAGAGAGAGAGAGAGAGAGAGAGAGAGAGAGAGAGAGAGTTATATGGTAATGTCTGAAAATTCTTCATGCCGTGGTGAAGAATACTACCAGTCACTCCTGAGATATACGCATTTACTCCCCAATAAACAAGATCAGTTATTCCCCCGATCATCAACTCCATTTACTCCCGATAAATAACACCACTTAATCATCCGATAAATAATACCAGTAATTCCTCGAACAATTACTAGAACTCCCCAATCTGTAATACCGGTTACTCTCCAATAAATAATACTAGTTACTCCGCCGATAAATACTACCAATTATTTCCCGATGAATCATACCATTTACCCCACGATAAATAATACCACTTACTCCACGATAAATAATACCAGTTTCTCCCCCCCCCAACGCTAAATGGCAACAGGTCACAGAGCACCAAGAAAGAGGTGGAGAGGTATAAAAGAAGTACATGAAGGAGGACAGCTTGGATTGGCATGAGATAGTGGCAACGCCTGCTTGGCTCTGGGACTGGACGTGACAATATACTGTAGAAAGCTAAAGACAGGTCCACTTGTTATAGAAACTGGTGAGAAATGCCACGGTGATCTATCGAAATGTATCAACTCTGCCCTCAGTCACATGTAGTATTAGTTTTTTGCTACCTCCAGACGATTTCATTCAGTTCAGGACAGATTAGAAACATAGACAGGTCCCCATGTTAAGGAAACTGATGAGAAACACCATTAGCCGCATTCTCGTCAGTTAAAGAAGCCCTCTAACACCTCTTCCTAGGCGATTCAGTTTGCTTATTATATATTACCATCCTCTTCTGTGTTGCTTAAATCATGCTAATATCGTCATACTCTGCATAAGTAAGACATAAAATTGTATCACCGAGCAGGATCCAAAAGTATATCGCTTAGGAAGAGGTGTTAGGGAGCCTGCTTGACCACCAAGAATGCAAGCTGTGATCTATCTGAATTCAATATATTACCTACTTAAGTAAAAGGACGTAATACTCATTTTCTTTTTGCTATCTCCTTACGATTCTATTCACCTTGGGACAGATTCCTGGAACTGGATGGCTTAAATATCACCTTCCTTAGCCCCTTCGCTACAAGAGGAGTCACCTCATCTGAATCAAATTAACTAGTAGTAGCAAATAGTAAACTATATAGTACACTGCCATAAGGAAGGATACAGAAAAGAAAAAAAAGAGCTTCCAAACTCTCTGCGTAACATATGCCTACTTTTCCTGCCACTCCAAACAGCCTATCATCATGTACTCTTTCACTGTATCCTTCCACCTTTTAACGCCTCATCCCTCTACATATCCCAATCAACATTCCTTGGACTGACTGGTAGAGTGTACGTGAGTATGGTGGAGGGGGAGAAGGGGAAGGGGAGACCGATGATGAGCTGAGGGGATGGGGCAGAGATATACTACAAGAGCGTGTGATGTTAGGTGGAGGGAAGGAACAGAGTGGAGGGGTACATGAGTTAGGGTGGTGTGAGCTGGAGGTGTCGGATGAGTGAAGATGTATATGATTTAGGACGGTGTTAGTTGACGGAAGTGCAACTTGATGACGGAAGACTGGATGACATGCAAGCGATCTGTTCGACGCCACCTCTTCCGGAATTAACTCGTCTGGCTATAGACAGATAGCCAGATAGAGATGGTACATAGACAGAGAGAAAGAATGACAGGCTGATGGACCATCGCCCACCCTTCCACAAAATTTCATTCAAATTCATTGAGAACTTTTGGAGATATCGTGTGGATAAACAAACAACAAACAGACAAACATAAATGAGTACATAACCTCCTCAACTTCGTTGGCGGAGGTATTAATACCATATATACAAAGATACCAAATACTCAAAGAATGACATCACATACTAAGGGAAGAAATATCAAATACCCATGTAATAATTACCAAACAATTACCAAGTGACCATGAAATAAATAACAAATAATAAAGCAACAATACCAAACACCCAAGCAATAAACACCACATACCTAAGTTCCAAGTATCAAGTAGTGGTTAATAAATACCAGGTAATCAGTTACTATCCAATACTCAGCAATAAATACAAAAAATGCCAAGTACTTACGCAATTATTATCAAATGTTCATAAATGCCTAATAAACATGCAAATCATATACCGGGTAAACACTGAAACAATATAAAGAATATATCCAAAGCCATAAATAAATAAATGCGTATACAAATAATACCAAATGCCCAGTCGACATAAATCAATCACTGATGAAAGTAATACCAACATATAATGTAATACTAGATACCAACACCAAGTTAATAAGACTAATGCCCACCTAGCAGCTACCAAATACCCACGTAACATACCAAATATTTATCCTATTATTATTATTACTATTATTATTATTATTATTATTATTATTATTTCATCATCATCATCATCACCATTCGGGCTAACAGTGGAAGGTTTAGTTTAATTCAGATATATCCTACCAGTCAAATGCTTCCAAAATAATTCGACTAACTCTCTGGTAAGCCTAGGAATATAATTTAGGTTGCCCCCAGGCCAGGCGATTCCCTTAACTTGAGAAAGTTCCAAAAGGGTTTCAAGGCAGTGTCCAAGCAATTATGAGAAAAATTATTTAAACTTTCACAGTGAAAATAACAAGGATTATGGCAATACTATAAATTGACCTGAAAAATAAGTGAATTAAAGTTATAAAAGCAAAAATGTAAAAACAGCCACAATACCTCATTCGAAGGCAAAATTATATTCAAATTAATGGTGCTATATACAAAATACACAAAGTTTTTTTTTTTTTTTAATTGTAAAAATTAAGAATCCTAGATAAATCCACCCACCATGGTACCCAACTCTAGGACGGTAAATTAAAGAATGGAAGAAAGAAAATAGTAATAATACCAATCACCCCAGAAAATCACATATACATCACTTCACACCACATTCCAAGGCACTACATCTAACAGATTAATAAAATCGTTTAATACCAGAATTACGGGAGCTATTACACGTCAAAACTTACAGGTGGGCAATAATAACAAAATCGCTTAATAGCAACTTTAAAGGAGCTTCTTAATAATAACAGCGCTTACCATCAAATACAGCTGTCATTTAATACCCAGGATCAGTGTAATTAACTTCTTCGGCAGTGTGAGTTTTCTATCATATATTTCTAAAGGTGAAGATGTTAAATCATGCAATACAAGGACATAATTATTTTGCTTTAATTATCATCAGGTGATTTTATCCGATTTAGAAAATATCCCTGAAAGTGAGAGTGATGATAACATTTGTTTCTAATGCCCTACAGTACAAGATATATACACATAAACAAAATCGTCTGAAGGGAGAGAAATAAAATACTCTCAACACTGTACCATAGCAGTTTGTAAAGACCGAAAAAAAATAATGTGGCTAACCCCTTCAGTCAAAGAAGACAATTTATATATTTCTAATTTATACAGTTATACTTATATTCATTTTTTTAAATTCCATTCCTTATTTCTACTACATTACCAGAAGATACGAATCAGATTAACGGAGCAACCTTATAGCGAAGAGGTTAAGGAAAGCAATACTTAACCCTTCCAACACAGTGTATCTCATCAGTTACATATAATCAGATGGTTAGAGCAGGAATTATTGTAAAAATACGTCCTCATTGTGCAGACGTTGAGAAATAATGTCTGTGAATGCAATTGTGCAACAGGGCAAGCAAACAACGCACATGCAATATTGAATGAAGGCTTGATTCTCTCTCTCTCTCTCTCTCTCTCTCTCTCTCGAACATATAAACACACTCACACATACATTTGATGACCAGTGCCGATGGGGAGTGGTGAGTGTGCTGTTGTGGTGAGTGTGCTGGTGTGGTGAGTGTGTTCGTGTGGTGACGAGTGTGTTGGTGTGGTGAGTGAGTGTTGGTGTGGTGAGTGAGTCTGTTGGTGTGGTGAGCTGAGTGTGTTGGTGTGGTCTGGTGGGTGAGTGTGTTGGTGTGATGAGCTGAGCCAGTTGGTTCGACAAGTATCACGGTTGAGGGTAGTCGTGAGCTGAAGAGCGTGCTGGTGTAGTCTGAGTGCTGGTGTCATGAGTGAGTGTAATGGTGTGGTGAATGTGTTGGCATGGTATGGGAAACACCAGATGTATAGTTAACGCACAGTATCATGTAAACATATTATATAACAATATATATGCAGCGAAAGCATTACAATTAGTGAAAAAATCATCAGATTTCCAAAAAAATACAAATTACATTCAAGTTATACTGGAGGAATTACCGCAACTTTGCTTAATTCCTAACAATAAACAGTTACCAATAATTTCAGTTTTTTACTAAAAGAAGAAAATATTTCTTCTCCAGTGACCCTAGGGATTAATAAAAATAAAATATAGCAATATATTGCATCCCCCTTCTCAAAAAATAAAGGCATATTATTTTTTTGTATGAGGAATTACCTTACAAAAGGCATAAAATTCTGTCTTTTAATATACATCTTAAACTACCTCCAAACAATATATAATAGCATATATTACTGTGCTATCCACTTTACCAAGCATGAGGGGTATAGATTCCTTAAAGGAGGAAATATTTAAGACAGCTCATGAAATCATCTTTCAAATGTATATCTTAAGCTACAAATCGCCTTCAAATAATGGTAAAATGTTGCAATCCACTGCAACTTGTTAAGATGGGAAAAAACATTTACCGTAACAATAATAATTCACATACTGGACGCCCCTCAAATTTTTCACCATATACACGTCTCTAATTGCAGAATCTTAAACTACATAAAAGTCTCCGAAAAACATCTCGTTAGTGCACATGTTCCAATACCCGTATTAAGCAAACAATGGAGATTTGTTCAATAAGACAGATGAGCAGGCTTTTTTCCCCAGCCACAAAGAGTACGAAATTAGGTTTATAAGTAACAATGCTCCTAAATTACATACTATTATTTAGGAGCAATGACAGATAGAAGATAGAAGAGCTGGGAGAAGGAGAGGTGGAATTATTTACTGCCATTAAGTGCTATCTGAGTAACCATTATCTCGAATAATTTTAAGAAAGTGAAAAATTCTTGAAAGTACAGTTAAATACAAATGACAGAACAGAAACCTCCTTGTTTTAGATGTAAGTCAACGAAGCTTAAACAACTGTCACGACTGCTATTTATTTTCCGAATGAATTATGCTCTCTAATTTTTTTAAGTGTACACACTATAATAAGTCACATACAGCTATAGAACTAAATTTATATTTGCCAGCCAACTAAGCCCACCGTAGTTATTTATTCCTAAGGCTTTTACAATATACTTTTTAAAGATTGTGTTCTCTGGAAAAAAAAAAAAAATGAAGAGCGTGAAAAATATCACCAAGTCCCATGCAGCATTAAGAACAGGCACCCACATGTTAAATATCAAAACCCAAAAGCTAAATTACTGCCATAAAAGATTCATATAAATTTCTTTAATTTATGCTCTCTGATATAATTAAGAAAGTGTGCACACTCGCAAAAACATGTGACATACGAAAAGAGAAATCTTATTGTTTTATACAAAAGCCAACAGAGCCTAATCACTGGCAAAGCTTCTATGACTGTATGTTATCTGGAAAACATTGTGTTCTCTGGAATAAATTAACAGAATACGGGTAATATCACAAGAAAATAAGTTACACACAGCGAGTGAACAGAAACCCAAGTGTCATGCACCAGAGTGAATATGACATGTGATATATTTCATTCATGCTACCTCTAGACGATTTTTTTTACCTAGTAAGAGAGTTCAAATGAATGACAAAGTTGAGATTTCACCCTTAAAAAAAAAAAAAAAAAAAATCCCTCTCTTAAGGAATATAAAATCGTCTAGAGATAAGAACAAAGTAGCTGTAACATCGTCCAGCTAAACAAAATCGTCTAGAGATACCAAGAGTAAGAGTGAAAAAGAAGTCACCGTATAGAAGAGGTTTAATCAGATGGCATACAGGCTATACCACAAGAAAATATGACCGCAGGTAGGGAAATATTAAAATGTCAGCGCGATACGGTGCGAGGGAGAGAATGGCTTGGGCGATTCAATTAAAGGCAAGAAATGTAGAGGGGTGGAAAAATTATTTACCAGGATTAATATATACCTAGATATGAGAATAAAAAAAATAAAGTTTCATTCTTGCACTCTGGGTCAATATAAACGGAGATTAACAAAAAAGAAAAAAATGATACGTTTTAAAAAGTCTGTCTTGGAATTAATAATGCACGTAGGAGGACTAAATTAATCCAATAAATAATTCAAGACACGTGCGCTGAATAAGAACGAAGAAATTACTACCCAGAATTCGACAACACACATAGCGACGCAGACGCATATATTAATACGCCGGGAAAAAATACTAGTAAAAAAAATAAACAGCAAAAGTCAAGCAAGAGATGAAGGCAAAAAAGGAAAAAAAAAGTCCGAAAAATGAAAAAAGTCGATGGGAGCGATAGAGAAGCTGGAAAAATTAGACATCGGGTCGGGTGAGGGAAAAAAAAAAATAGCGAGAGGAAAAGTGCGCCCGTGTATCGCAAGGGACATTATGTAGATGGAGCTATTGCTGCTAATACTACGGCCGCTGCAATGGTAGTCAATAACACTACGACTCTTATTGCTGCCCTGGCTAGCTCTCACACACGCCCCTCTCTTTCCCTCGGCCTCTCTCTCTCTCATACACACGCACGGGCTGAAAAAAAAATGGCTGGCGTAAGAGGAAGAGGAGCAGTAGGAGGAAGGAGAGGAGAGAGAGAGAGGTAGAGGAAGACAGTGCCAGTGGAAAGGCAGGCAGGCAGGTAGGGCAGGTAGGTAGGTAGGTGAGAAGGGAGGACGGCTAGAGGTGGGAGCGCGGGACAGCAGCTCTCTTTGCCCTCATTGGTCTAGGAGCCGGAGCCATTTCTGCGCATGAGCCGCCCAAGGCCCGGGAGAGCTCTTTCTTTTTAACCCGTCATGTATAGCGAGCAAGGCCTTGTGATTTTTAATTTTCCGTTCATAATTTTTATTAGCTTTGCCATTTTTTAAGTCCACTTCACAAGACTTTTTTCCATCGGTAATGCGAGATTTTGAGTAATAGCGGGAAATGAGTATAAAAAACTGGCGCATGGTCTTCTGGAGCTGCCGGGGCATTTCGGTATTTCGGCCCTGAAATGCATTATACAAATTGGAAACAATGTAGTGACGTTATATGAGCCTTTGGCCGACGAATATAAAAGCAGTGAGGCAGCGCCATTGGACTACATTAAGAGAAATATTACGTTTTCTAGCCGAATTAGGAATAATGCACCATCTACTTGGTAATTCCCCTTCAGTTATGCGATTAAGGTGCGTCTCTACCTTGCTGAACCCTTCCAAACCTGTCAGATAACTTGCCGCCGAAAAGTAAATATGTCAAAGAAAAATCTTGTTCTAAAGTTAAGAGTATATTATCGTCAGTAACTCTCTGGGCACTTCTCTGCATGGCTCACTACCTATACCTTTTCCCAGCTCATAATATTCAGTTTATCATAATTTAAAAAATTCTTAGCTGGTTTCTTTACTACAAGAAAGTAGCACTGTCTATAAAAATTGCTTACAGTTTTGTTTCTAATACTACATGTACGGAATCTTTTGAAGTATACCCATGAAGTTCAGCCTATTTATTTCTCCATATCGCCGCGCACGCGCGCGTACGTGCGTGTGTGTGTGTGTGTGTGTGTGTGTGTGTGTGTGTGTGTGTGTGTGTGTGTGTGTGTGTGTGTGTGTGTGTGTGTGTGTGTGTATTATATAAAAGCGCTTCTCTGTGTTAAGACAGAATGGTCTATGCTCTTGACGGTTTTTTTCTTCAGAGATTGCTTCCTCATACCTAATTATTAATACCACCGCATGCAACACATACTGATGAGCAATTTTATATAGACCGGTATTACAAAATTCACCATGTCATTGCTTATTACTTGCCACGTCATTAACGAGTCTGGTCCTGCTTGTTCACCTCATTAAGTAATTTCTCATCAAATAAGCTGGTGAAGGTGGAAGGTAATTAGGTATCTTAAGTGACGCTCTACTCCATTAAGCAATTTATTACTTCCGATTATTACTTGCAGTATTTCAAAATTATTCCACCATGTGACATATTTGTGATTTAGACAAAATTTGTATCTACCTAATCCCAAAACACAATTATAAAGGAATTAAAAATATTATAGATAATATATTATAATGTCAGGAAGCAAGCTGGCATTCTTCACTACTGGCTATATGCTCGTTGCCACAGGGGACATCGTAGTACTTCTTCCTTAGCGATTTATTTTGATTATTAAACCTTAACATAGCAATGCATGATAATGATATTTTAATATCAACCTAGTTTGCCCGGCTAATATATAAGAGGGCTTTAATATGTGGCAGGAGATATAAACTGCTAAGGAAGGGATGCTGCGACCTGCGGAATCGCCAAAGAGTACGACCATATACTGTATTAATGGTTTTTTCTTGTAACAACCAAGTATAAACGACCTTCAGACTCATACTCTTTAAGAGGTTTTGCAGCACCTCTTCCTGAGCGACTTATTATGAATAGTACATCTCAGTATTCTAATTTATGTTATTTATACATTCTTTTTAAACAGACAAATTCCATACATCATATACACGAAATTATCAATACGACAGTGCAGAAACAACCTAGTAAGGAAGAAGTGCTAGAAAGCCTCCTCCGCTGACGAGAATAGGACCCTTAGGAGCATGTGGAATGCGTAAGAATATCCCTTTGGCTCTTCATTACCTACGAGTAATTTGTGCTTCATAAGGACAGACGATTTTTCTGTACGCTCAGGAAAGCCCAGGCAACTAAGTATTAAGAAAAATAACCATATTTATATATATTGGCTAAAGATAACTTTTTATTCCAACTTGCAACGAGCAATTTCATTTAGCTCAAAGAAACTCACATGAAATTCTAAAAACAAAGACACAATGCCATGATTATTTCTTATTTGTTCACAAAATCAATTTTTGTGCCCTCTCCTTCTATCCCTAGGTATATTTTCCTGGTATATCTGGTGTATTTTCCTTGTGTATCTGATGTACTTTCCTTGTTTAACTGGGTATAATTTCCAACTGTATCTAGGCGTATTTTCCTTCTATACCTGGGAGTATTTTCCTTCTATACCTGGGAGTATTTTCCTTCTATACCTGGGAGTATCTTCCTTCTATATCAGAGTATATTTTCCTTCTTTATTTGGGTAAATTTTCCTTGCATGTATGGGTACTTTGTCTTGTAAGGATATATTTACCGTAGAGTTTTACAAGCTTCGGGCGACCTGTTAGAAATTATCCAAACAAGAAATTATCCGTCCATCCATCCATCAATCCAATATCTAAACTCGTGTTGCCTCATACGGAGAGTAGGGTCCCAAGGCTAGGTCACTAAACTCAGTATTCTCGTCGATTAAGGAAGATCCCTAACACCACTTCCTAAGTGATTTTTCTTTTTTGCTTATTACACATTATCGTCCTCATATGTGTTTTATAAATCCTTCCAATATCACACTGTCTATATAAATAATGTACAAAAGGATATTAGCCAACCATATAAAAAAATAAGTCACTGAGGATGAAGTGTTAGGGGGCTTCCTTAACCGAGGAGAATAAAAGCCAAGTCCAAACGTTAAACCCTTCAATATGATAATGCATTTTTATTTTATTTAGCACATCACGAGACGATTTTCTGCAACCTAAGAAGGATCTCTGGTAGTGATGGGGTTAATGAAGGTTACATCAAACACACCCATCTGGAAAACTCCCACGATAAAGAAAAAAAATCGCTCAAAATTATTATGGATAAAATTAAAATGATGTCCTGTGGCTGTAGGTTTGACGTCATGTTCTAGGTGGCATTGGAGGATTTGCTGAACCTCCTCCTCAGCGATTTATATTGCATATTTCACCTCAACTTCCACTTTCTATGCTATTCATATTTCCAACAGTAGCCTACGTGAGAATACTGAGGTGTAATGTGCACAATCAATCCCGAAGGAAGAGGTGTTAAGACTTCTCCAAAAGCCACTTAAAACAGACCCTGAAGCGAAGGGAACCGAAACTGCCCACATGCGATAATGAACCCTTTCGATTTCATGACGATATTTTATTATTTCATCCAAGCTCCTGCGAGCGATTTTATTCAACTTGGAGGAAATCTTTTGTACTGAAAGATTAATCAGATAGGCTTTAGTTTAGCTCTTTTTATTTTTATTTATAGATTGTTGTTTATTTCTTCGTTTATCATTTCATTTTTATTTATTTATTTTGGCTTGTGTTTTGTTCTTTTTATTTCTATTTACTTCTTTATTTTATTCATTTTTTTAAATTATTTATTTTGCTGGATCCTACCTCACCCCATTCATAGGTGAGAAAGGAGGCATAGATGATGATGATCATGATGATGATGATATAGTCTCTCTTAAGTTGAATAAATGCGTCTTGACCTAGCACGAGAAAAATACATCACTGTAGGAAAAATTATGATTATTCGTCTACTAGTCTGGACAGTCTTTAAGATGAACAAAACTGTATAGAGATACGAAGGACGAAATTAAAGACCACCTCGTTATGGCTTAGTTACTGATCAAGTGCAGTCAGACAGGAGGGCCGATTTGACTGGTAACTAAGAAGACTCATTCCTACCTCAAGTTGGGTTCATTAAATTTCTTACAACCACAAAACAGTATTCAAGGTATGGGAGTGGACCAGTTCCCTCAGGTGAAAACAAACCTACTATAGCTCTTAGGACAACCATCAACCCTTGTGCTGGGTAGGGAAGCTCACAGTTGAATTTAATCGTCTGTCATAATTAAGATCACTAATTTCATCCATCACTGCCAATAATCACATACTTAGGTAGGTATTTTCAGCTGAATAAAACTGTCTGCTATATCCGAGAAAAATTTCCCAAGTACAGTGAAAGGTTTATAGGGACGGTTTAGCTATTAGTAAGGAACTTCTCAGATGAATAAAATCGTCTGTCAACAACTAGAACCCAAGTTAAACCACTGCGATTAAAAGGGTTGAGGGAACTACTTATATACTCTAGGTGGATACCGGTACGATTTCTCTCAGCCACATAAAATCGTCTGGCATTACCGAGAAAGAAATATCCAAGTTTTGGCACGACACTGAAATAATTAATTCCTTATAAAAGGCTGACGTAATTTTATTGTTGTTCTTGCTACTCATGGATGATATTATGTACGCTTGGAGTCCTCATACTGAAGGGGTTGACGACGGCTAAATCTATCCCTTACATTTCGAAAAATCTCTCCATAATTGACATATCTACTGAAGGCTGCAAAAACACAGAAGTTTCATCATCTCACTGAAGGAAATGGTGAAAGGCGAAAAATAAGGTTAACTAAATATTATATTAATACTGTATTAATAATAACAACCATCATCATCATCATCATCATCCAATCCAGTTTCGCCCGACCAAGAACCCAGGAGACCCGCACTCACGTCGGTTAGGAAGGCTACCTGGCGCCTCTTCCTTAATAGCAAGGCTAATTCAAGGTTCAATAAAACCATTTGGGAGTAAAAAAATAAGTGGATAAATAAAAAAATTACTGAATTCGGATCGAAGGAGAAATTTTTGCATCAATTCGCACAATGCTACAACCACATAACTGAGTCAATTTTGAAACGATCTCTACAACTCAAGCACCTCCATTTCAGAAAATTCTCTCCTCAAATGATGAAGAAAATCGTCTGGTGGTTGAAAGAACACAAATAAAAATGCCACTATACTCAATGTGTTAACCCTTTGAATACGCTGACGTCTTTATTTCAGTGTTTTACTTTATTCAGCTTCGAGTGACATAGTGAAGGGCTTAATAATCATTTTATTTCCTTCAGTCTGCGGACGTAATTAACTTTTCTTCTTGCTATATCCAGACAATTTTATTCAACTCACGCGATATCCTACAAGTTATATAGATTTTAGCCTTGATGCGATCAGACGATTTTATTCAACTTAGGAATGCCCTTTATTAGTCAAAGAGTAAACGAAGGCTGTATCTAACCCCTGCAGTACGAAATATCTCACCCAATTTGAAAAAAAAAAGTGATCGTTTGAGGCAAGACTAACTTAGGTATGTAAATAGCAGCGTAAGAAGTCGATCAAGTCCTTTCCTAGCTGCATAAAACTGTCTTGTGGTAACCAGAAAGAAGCAGAAAAACCGTCGTCATGGTGAAGAGATTGAAGATGAATGTTAGTTAACCCCCTCACTACGATGTCCTATGCTAAATATCATTCTCTTTTATTTGTTCAGCTCAGGGGATACCTCTTGTTTTGAAGAGGTTAACCCACTGAGCCTTGCGACGTCTTTTTATATCTTTTTTCTTGCCATATTCTAAGGATTTCATTCAGCTCAGGATGGACTTCTCGATTTGGAGGAGTTTGATAAAGACCTAAGACATGCCTTCAATACGAGAGGCCTTTCCTATGTAGAATCAAATCGTCTGGCAGTAACACGAATTACTGTAATTGAAAAAAGACGTCACCAGGATTCGTAGAAGTTATGAAAGGCCACACCTAACCCCTACAGTTCAAGTCTCCCTCTATGCTCAAGAAAATCATCTAGTAACCTTCCTATGCTCAAGAAAATCACTCCTAACCCCCTATGCGCAAGAAAATCACCTGCTAGCTCCCTTATGCTCAAGAAAATCACCTCCTAACCCCCTATGCGCAAGAAAATCACCTGCTAACTCCCTTATGCTCAAGAAAATCACTTGGCAGCCACTTCATGCTCAAGAAAATCATCTGGTAATCCCTTTATGCTCAAGAAAATCACCTGGTAACCCCCCTGTGCTCAAGAAAATCACCTGCTAACTCCCTTATACTCAAGAAAAAATCATTTGGCATTCCTTTTATGCTCATGAAAATCACCTGGTAACCCCCATATATTCAAGAAAATCACTTGGCTACAACAGAAATGAAACAAATATTATTAAATAGTTCACCCTTTCACCCCCAACATGTCTTTCCTTAGCTGATTAAGACAGTCCAGTGATAGCCAGAATGAAACAGAAAAAATCGTCGTGTTGGTGAAAGGAGGTGTAAATAATATAAATAAATAAAAATTAATAAATAACCTCAACGACATGATACCAAGCTGGAGTATATTTTTGCTACACCAAGACGATTTTCTTCATTTTACGAAACGCCTCTCAAAATGACAGGGATTAGTGAAGGCTGTATCTATCGCTTCCACTTCGAAGTTGTTTTACAAGCTGAATAAAATCGTCTGGAGATAGCAAGAACATTTAACAATCTTCCACTTCAATTATGTCTTTAGGTCAGTCTTCCCATTATCAGGCTCAATTCTGAAATCTCCCGTACTGCAGGAGTTCGTGGAGTCTATAGGTGGCTTCTAAGATTAATAAAGTCGTCTTGATTAAGCATGAATAAAATATAAGTCACCACTGGGAAAGGACAAAGGCATTTTACTCACGTCCTGTCGGAAAAAAAAAAAAAAAAAACTATGCCATCTTCACCCTTCAGCACGAGAACACCATTATTTTTCTTTATCTTGCTACCGTTAAGTGATTTCATTCCGCTTAACAAACACCTTCAACCAGAATGATTTTACAGCCTTTACTAATTTCTTGGCGTCCTGTGAGCGTTTCTAGCTATGGACAAAAACGTCGGTGGCATGACTAACATAGAAAAGGCATGATCGTACTGGAGGCGTCATGGAGGCAAAGAGATAGTAGTTATATGTATGTACCTAATATATAATTTGTTCCGTTAACCCATTCAACCCGAGAACTGAATACAATGTTTTTCTTCTAAGGCACGAGTCTCTCTCTCTCTCTCTCTCTCTCTCTCTCTCTCTCTCTCTCTCTCTCTCTCTCTCTCTCTTTCTAACATAGGAAGGAGCCTCTTATACTGAAGGGGTCAATGAAGGCTATATCGAATTCCTCTACTTCGATTAACCTCCCCTGAGCCAAAAATAAAATGGTCTCGCAACAGCAGGAGTAAAAATGAAGATGACCTACTTGAACAGAAGGGTTATCTTTAATTTAATCTTACCGCTAAAATTATCTTTCAGTACGATGACGCCAGTTCAGGGATTTTCATGTTCAGGTTGAAGGAACTATAATAACATCTATCATCCTACCATTAATAATATTATATATTTTTTCATTAGTAACGCTACCGTCAGACTATTTTTTTTACTCCTTCAATACGATGACGCATTATTAAGTTTATTTTTTACCACCTCCAGACGATTCTATGAAAGTAAGGGTTAATTAAGGCTAATATTACCCCTTAAGTCAAAAATTCCTTCCGAAGTTGAATAAAATCGTCTGAAATTTCCAAGAATAGAATGGAAATGATTATTGTGTGGAAGAGGTTTGGTATATGAAAAACCTTTCGAAATGGAGGAGCTAAAATTTAGGAGAAGTAAGACGGTATTTTAACATTTTCTTAAGAAAGAAGCCAAGACGTAATCTTCTTAGTAACCTGGCTTCTAATATTTTCAAAGTAAGAATTCATTTACAAGCCTTCAACCAATGCATCTACGGGCCCATCCCTAACCCGAATAAAATCGTCTGTCGGTAGTAGGAACGACATAAAATAAAAATCTGGGTGATCAAAATGCTTCGGGAAAATTATCAAAAAACAATCGTCATATCCTCCACCTTCACCCTGTTAGATAAAGGACTTCGTTTAAATTTTATTCTTGTTGCTATCAGACGACTTCTATTAATATTTGCAGATCTGTCTGGTAGCAAAACAGTCGGTGAAAGCAATATCTACCCCTAAGTGGAGAAAGAAACAGCTCTATAGTGAAGCGCTTAATGAAATCTGTATTTAATCCATCCAACTCAAAAATTCTCCCATACGCTGAATAAAATAAAGTTTTGACAAAGAAATTGATCACTTTTCATAGAGAAGAGGCTGACCTCTTTGCGTTGAAAAGACACATAAAAAGTCGTGTGGTGGTCAAAATCCAATATTCAATTAATCCATTAATACATGTTAAGAGCTTCAGTCAGCTGATTTTTTTTTTAAATCCTGCTTACGTTCAAACGAATTTATTCAATGCAAAATGTTATTCAGACCGAAATAGTTGAATTTCATTGCATTCATTATGTCACTCACTAGAGAGTCATCCTAACACTGAGTGAAAACGTCTGGTAGCAATAAAAAACAAAATACAGAAGCAATCAGCTTCCTCATTGAAGTTACCATAAACCTCATATGACTCAGGGACAGAATTTCACACAGATTACTTTTTTATATATTTTTTTCTTTTAATTTTTCTAAAATCCTCTCACGGTTCTTCCAAAGGAGTATCTTACAAATGTCCCTGTTTCTTCATTTGAATTGTCACAGACTTGAAAAAGAATAGGCTCCTAGAATATATATATATATATATATATATATATATATATGTATATATATATATATATATATATATATATATATATGGAGCCTCTGTGGTACAGTGGTAGAGTGTGCGTTTCGTACACGGGTGAACCAGGGTTCGCGCCCCGCCAGGGTAATAAACTTTGGGAGTGTTCACCCGGCCACGTACTGCATTGGCGGACACAAGGGGTCCCGTGGTTGAACCAGTGTTCCTTACTATAAAGTATGCTTGCACCCAGTCGGATTGAGCGGGCCGATTACACTTGGTTCACAGACTACACACACATCCAAAGCCACTACAATTACACTTACAAGCGCTTTTCACCCTACATACAATCTCTACCAGACAGCCTAAGCCACTTGGTAGAGATACATTGGCTGTATCGTACCAACTTCGGTCGGAATAGGCCGGTCCTGCAGTGGATACTCAAACGGCTGATGATATATATGTATATATATATATATATATATATATATATATATATATATATATAAACTTTCCTCCTTTAGGATTATATTAAACTTTACATTATTGGTTCTCCACATGCAAACTTCCGAACTTCAAAATCCATAAGCTAGAATCTATGTGCGTGTGTGAAGGAAATATCGTCCCTTCCCCGTCCACACACTGGCGCACCTTAGTATGGCGATCAACATGTGCGCGACACGTAGTAACTCCTCCTGCACATGTCCCCCCACGCCGCCCTCTGCCAAACTTCTTCGATATGACCACGGATAAAAGCTGGAGGCGGAAAGTAATTGCTTCAGGATATATGTCTCTCCCTCGGGAGTGTCGAGAAAGAAGAAACGACGATGCAAAACAGACACGAAACTTTTGTTCTCCCCTCCCATTCAGCGTCTCCGTCTGGGTCCCCCAATGTGACTTGTCATAGATGTTTCCGGATGCCCTATCACCGCTTCAGGCGTTCTCCCGAGGCGGGTGTGGGAGTTGAGGAGTGATGTTCTCAGGCTGCCACTCAAAGAAAAGTTTGCGACTATAGACATCGATGCATGCTAAAGTCTGCGGCAAAAGTTAGCGTTATCTCGAAGTATCATAACCTATGCGTCAAATGCTAGCGAAAATATATTTACATTTATACACAGCCACAGAGAGAAAGTTAGCGGCCGTAGATCTCCATATAAGATAACCTCCACAGGGAAAGTTTGTGAGCTGTAGATACCAAACCGTTGTCAACCCTGAATATGTAACTTTCGTCCGGAAAAGTTAGCAGCAATAGGCTCTCGAAGTATGCTAACTTCTGCGGCAAAAGTTAGCGACTATAAATCTCGTTACACGTCAAATACTGTGGCAAAAGCAAGCGGTTGTAAATTTCAAAGTCCGCTAATACCTGCGGCAGAAGTTATTAGTGGGAGATCCAGAGACGCAAACACTTCAGAAATACGGAACTTGCGTTGCGGTGAAGGGCATCTCAAACTAAACAGTCTCTTTTTCAGTGAGATGGTAACTTTGTAGTAATTCTGTGGTAACCGTTCTAATAATGCTAATGTCAATGGCTCGGACGCTCATTAATATTACCGTGGTAACTAAGCAGCGAGAATGAAGAAATTAAGGCTTCGTCGCTCACCATCTTAACAAAAGGCAGGAGTTGTGAAAGATGCTTGTTGTCTCTTAACGCCAGGATTAGGCAAAAGTATAAGAGGGGCTGTTTTAGGTATGGATGTGCGGTCTAAACACAATGGAAAAAATACCATAAAGATAAATTACCCTCAGCAGGTCAAGACTTCTCTTCGTAAACCAATCGACAAGTTTCTTAACACTGAATTTTTAACTAAGAGTAGTAGGCAGCCGAACGCCAGACTCCTGTCAGCACAAATTGGTTACGTTAATGAAAGAAATTTAAGTCTTCTTTGCATCAAAAAAAGAAAAAAACAGAAAAAGGAAAAGAAAAAGAATATACAATCCGTTCTTCTTCTATGCACAAATTAAACCGTAACTGAATCTTGAACAATACGGTAATATTTAGTTGACTGAAATTCTGGTAGTTAATTGGTTCAAAACTGTGTCTATTAAAGTTCAGACTGCTCGAATTTTCTTCTGAATAAAAGTCCGGATTTAGCATGACTAAAAAACCCAAGTATGGCCATGGCAATAAATTCAAAGAATATATAAGTAATGAACCAGATTTTACTGCCAAAAGAATCCACTGATACGCCAGACTATATTTTCTTGATAATTAATCCGCTCAGTTCAGGAACGTCCTTTTATTTATTCTTGGTATAACTAAAAGATTTAATTTAGCTTTAGGGAGACATCTCGGACTGGAAGAACTTATGAACGACTTTTACTAATTTAGTAAAAAAAAAAAAAAATGGATAGCAAAGCAAAATCAAACAAATACGTGATCGCTGTGAAGAGGTTAAGTACGACATTTAACTTGTTACTCCAAAAAATCATTCAGATAAAATCGTTCCATAGCAACAAGAATAATACCAAAAATCTTTCACGACGCGAAAGGATTACTGACAATAATATCCAACAACTTCAGCAAAAAAATAAAAAAAATAAAGAAAATAATGGTTCTTTGCAAGCAGAGTAAAATATTCTGAAAGATGCAAGAACAAAATCTAAAAGAAGCCATTGCAGTGAAGGGGTTTAAGAATGCGATCAAGCAGGTTTCTCTTTGCATCATGGGGCATAAAGGGCATCAGTCAGGAGGGAGACAGATGGTCGCAGTATAAGTGGACCTGGGGAATTCGTAATACATCAACCTTACCGATTTATTTACACATGAAGACTCACTAATATCTTGTGTGTGGGCAAACTAGGTCACTATTAAAATATGAACTTCGTCTAAGAAGGCGTTAAGATGTAATATGCAAAAATAAATCGCCATGGAAAAGGTGCAATGAAATCTCCTAGGCCACCTAAAATACGGTTTAAGAAGTGATAAATTCTTCAGGTACCGTGCGGTGTAGATAAATCGCATCGATAAAAAATAAAATAAAAAACATCTGATGTTCTGACCTGTGAGCCGGAGGTAAAATTGTGAGGTCTTCAATTATGTGTGAATGATTCTGGCTCATTTCAAAAGACATGCTACTGACATTTCCCCAGCTTGCTTACTTTCTTTTGCAATGTTTCAGAAACCTACCTCATTCCATCCTTAGGTGGGAATGAAAGTGATGATGATGATGATGATGATGATATAGTTTTTGCAAAGTGTTTATTCTTTTCCATATTACAGAAAAAAAAAATGTAGTGCATCTCATAGTACAACTTCAAGTGCTCTCACTGACAGTCGCAATGCCTGTAGAACACACCTGTTCTCACCACATTAGTGAAATCAGATAATTCATGTTTTATATCACAATTCCACATGCCCTAAAATATATGCCAAGTGTTTGCAGGGTGTATTTTACATTTTGTAAAAATATATCAATCACATTTTATAGAGAGAATGAGTCTTAGCCGGGTGATAAATAGGTGCTAGTTAGTGCTAGGTAACCAGGTGCTAGCTATGACCTTCACATATATAACAAATCAGATTATAAACCCAATATCTCGTGAATAAACAATTACCTAAAGACAGCATCCCGTAATTATTTTATTTTTGGTAGAAATCCGCGATTACACTGGCTCATCAAATGGATTCTTAATCGGCGATCACCAATAATCTCTGTCGCTATGTGTATCATTTTTGTTTCTCACCAACTAGTCAGAAAATGTGTGTACAGTCTGGCACAAAAGTTCACCTAATTTTCACCCCTTTTTGCTTCTCACTTTCCTCTACTGGCCAATATTCTTTAGATGAGATAAGCTTTGTATGTGTGTGTGTTATTTTTTTCTACCCATAGATTTCTCTCTTTTATATGATGCGTAAGGGAGGAAAAATGACAGACATCCCTTAAGTATGAAAAAGACGCAGTGGAATTGCAGGGGAGCTTTTGTACCTAACTATGCCTGTAGCTCTATGATGTTAGGATTAAAATTCGACACTCCTTTCACTAAGGTTACTCATTCTGCAGTTTATTCTTACTGCCGCCCTGCGATTTTCTTCAACTTGGGTGAGGCACTTGGTGATAATAGGGTCAAGGTTTTATCCACCTCCAGCGCTTGAAAGTCAGTCTTAACCTTAATAAAATCGTCAGAAAATTGCAAGAATTTAACAGAAAAATAAAAATATGTCTTCGGATGATAGTCAATGGGTTTCCCTGAGAAAAATCTAATAACGTCTTTATTATGTATTTACTTCTGCTCATCAGGTAATTTCACTCAGCTTCGCAAATGCCTCAGGATGCTCATGAAATGAAATGAAGGTTATTTCTAAACCTGCGTTAGCTGAATGAATCCTGACGGCACCAGGTATAAAGCACTTATCTCAGTCAAATAGGTTACTGGAGTTCTAACCCATACACAACGAGAGTTCCCCATAAACGTCTAGTGGTAGCGAGAATAAAGATTTAAAAGATAACGTAGTGAAGGGGTGAAAAAAGTGTGAGAATGAAGGGGTTAGAAGGAATGGAAGATAGAAAAAAGACAGGATAGTGATAGGAAGAGAAGCAGGGAAAGGAGAAAGAAAGAAAGATCAAGACAAGAAGATTAGAGGATAAAGATAGTAAAGGGAAAAGAAGACCAAGACTAATGAGGAGAGCCGGAGACAAGAGAAGGAAAGAAATATAAGACAAGAGCGGGAGTGGAGAACGAAGACTTAGGATAAAAGATGAGGAAGGCTAACTCTAAAGAGGAGACAGGGATAGGAGAACGAGAAGGTCAATATAAAGGACCGGAGACAACAGAGAAACAAAAAAAATATGATAAGGAGGAGAGAAAGCAAAGGAGGACCGAAGCTAAGTAGAAGAATAGGAGAAGGATAGAAAGATAACGACAGGAGGAGTGGAAGATCAAGACAAATATAGGAGAAAGACAGAAGGAGTGGAAGATCAAGACAAATATAGAAGAAAGACAGAAGGATCAAGGCTAAAGACGGGAAAAGGAGCAGAACCCAAGAATAATAACAGGAGAAGGAAAGGAAACCAAGATTAAAGATATGAGAGAGAAAGGAAAATCAAGACTAAGACACGAGATGAAGAGGAAGACTAAAAATAAAGACAGGAGAAGGGCAGTAAGCTCAAGACCTATGATAAGAATAAAAGAGGAATACGACCGGGAATAAAGATACTCAAAAGTGAAAGATCATAAGAATAAAAATTTGAGAAAGAGTGAAAGACAAAGAATAAAGGAAGAATGAAATATGAGGAATATATGGAAGAGTGAAAGGCCAGGAATATGAAAAAAAGAGTGAAACACCAAAAAAATTAGAAAGACAAAAAAAAAAAAAAAAAAAAATACGCGGAGAAGAAAAAGAGCAAGACATAGGACAGTGAGAAAAATTACCTTATTCTCGATAGCTCAGAAGGAATTCCAGCACCTCTTCGTCACCAATTATTTTTGGATATGTTACGTTAATATTCTAGTGTAGGTTATTTATGCCATCTCTCTCAGCTCTAAAATAACAAATAGCTTAGACGAGAACAACAAGGGGTAGCAGATAATATACATTACTAGAAATATGTGCTAGAAAGTCTCCTACGTTGACTGAAGTACTGCTAAATGAGTAAGGTCCCTGTTCTATGTGGCTTTGAACGTTTCTTAGAACCTTTTTATTATCGATTTATTATGACCATTAAACCATTTTATTGTCTTCTGTGGTATTAATACATTTTTAGCTCCAACACTGCTTGCCTCAGTACTGTACAGGTGGTTAAAAAGGTGTAACATGCATAATAAATTGCTAAGAAGGGGGTGTTACGAAGCTCCTGTGATAATTACCATGCTGTCCCGAGGAGGAAAGTACATGGACGAGGAAAGTGTGTTGCTAAAAGAGTGGATCGGCATTATATAAGAGTGGAAATAACTAGAGACCCTTTCATGTCAAGCTGCTCCTCACTGGCTGGGGCGTCGGGCAACAGACAAGAACAGGAATGAAACTACTTCACAAACATGACGTAATATTTCCTTATTTGTTATTATTTATGTATTTATTTTGAAACTATTCTATTTATGCTGCTTTAAGACGACTTTTTTTTTTTTCTGCTAGGTCAGCCATCACGTACTGAAGGAAATAATGAACTTTGTCTTTAACCCTTCAGTATAATGAATATCCATCCTAGAGAATAAAACTGTCTGCAGGAAGCAATAAAGAACTACAGAAGACGTTACCATAATAAAGGGACTAAGTACTTCATAAGGAGATCTCGAGAAGTGAAGTCCCTGATGACTCCTTTTCTTTATATTCTTGCTATCAGCAGACGATTTTATTTAACTAAGTGAAGACTTCTTAAACTGGAGGAGTTAGATATACCCTTAAGTAACTCCTTCACTACTAGAGGTATTATAAAGATGAATATAATCGCCTGCTGGTAGCAACAATAAAAAAAATTGTCGGATTTGAACTAGCTACATTATCCTTGTATTTTTCCTGTTACCGGTCGAATTTATTCAGTCTTAACTGATTCCTTCTGGGGTAAAATTTGAATATACCACTTCAGTAACTTTTTTTCGTGACATTATCTTGTAACTGTCAGACGATTTTATTCAAATGACTTGAACATCCAGATAGTGAAGGGGTTAATGAAGGCTATATCCAAACCTTCAAGACTGAAAAGCCCCTTGAATTGAATTAAATCGTCTGGAGATGGCAAAAATAAAGCGAAAAACGTCATCATAGCTGAGGCTATGACATAACCCTATAAGTGAAGGATTAATGAAGCCTATATAGATTCCCTCAAATCTGAATATTCTGTAAGGCGAACACAGTCGTCTGGACATTGCAACAACTGTGAAAAATAAGTTATCGCAGGAAATAGGATGAACCAGTTGCCATGTAAAGGATTATTAGATGCTAATGTTTATAACTCTTTCAGTCCGTGGACGTCGTTTCTCTCTTCTTGCTACTACCTAACGTGCTAGTTCAGCTAAGGAATGCACCATAGTCGAGAACGAGGGAATGATGTAAACCCCTAACCTATCCAGTCCAGAATGTCCATATGGGATACGTCATTCATGGACTCCATCAGACTAAATCGACATCTATTTCTACAGCTTAGTAAGCACATTCTTCAAAATGTGTCAGTTAGGATCAAAAATAAAAGTCTTTAAATTCACAAATAATTATTTTTAACCCCTTGAATCCGGGTGACGTCTTATTCTGTTCTCCTAATGCTCCAGATAATTATATTTATTTCAGGAAAGGTCCCTCGCAGTGAAGGGGTTCATTATGCTGTGCCTAACCCCTCCAGCTTAAAGTGTCCATTCTTAGCTCAATAACATAATCAGGAATGACAAGCATGTACTACATAACATAACATCCCCTGACTCACCTAGTTAAGCATCCAGTTCGATCATCATATTTGTGAATTTTACTAGATGCAAACTAATCAATTGTACCAGCCAAGACCCATTTTTGCCTCTTTACTAGTTCAGTCTTGGTGAACTATATTGAAGACTTTGAGATGCTCATAACTGCCTTTTTAAAGCTCTAAATCTTATCATTTTTTTCTTTTTAAATCCTCGCTAGATCCAGACAACTATGTAACTCACGAGAGATTTTTAGAACTACAGATAATAGATTTAATCTTCACTAATACCTCCTCTACAATGGTCCCAAGATGAGTAACGTCGTCGGGAGGTAGTACGAATGAATAAGGATATTATACATGTTCGCTGGCTGAAAAAAGTTAATAATTTTCAAGGACAAAAATAGAAGAAACCAAAATAACCAACATATCACCTTCAATATATTTTTTTACGGCAGTCATATTTCGATATTTTTAATTTCTATATCAGTCAATGTACACTTATTAGACAGCTACTACAAAAATATTCCCATGAGTTAATCTGTCATTATAAATTTGCAAAAGAAATCCAAAACATACCACGTCACATCAAGAAGAAAATTTGTTAAAACCAATTATACTCCCACAAGCTACTCCGTAAATCACACTCAGAATCTAGTTTTTCACAAACCTGGCGTAATTCCACCTTTTCTCATGGGAATACAACTTCTGTGAAGGTAAACGTAACCAAAAACAACAACCATCAATCACCATCACCACCCAAGTAAATAAAAACACAAACACAACCTCACCCTAGACAAAAGAAAAGCCCCGAGAAAAGAAAATAAACTCAAAATGGCCCCCTTTTTTCCAGGTCGCTATCCTTTCTCTCTTTCACACTTCCCTATTTCTCTTTCTCCCCTCCCCTTCCCTCCCCACCCATCCTCTCTTTCTTCCCTTGTCGCCTGTGACCTTCCCTCCCCTTCCTTCTCCCCGTTCCTCTCTCACACTTCCCTATTTCTCTCTCCCCTCCCGTTCCCTCCCCTCCTCTTTCTTCCCTCCTTGCCTGTGACCTTCCCTCCCCTGCTCTCTCTCTCTCTCCTGCCTCCCTCTCCTGAAGCACGCCCCACGGGGATTGGGCAGACCTGGGGGAGAGCTGGCTAAGAGGGGAGCCGCCGCCTACCTGTTGCTGTCACTCCCACCACCAACACCTCAACTGCGACCAAAGGTAAAAAGAAACTCCGCTTGATTTTTGAGGATGACGTTCAAATTCTCTCTCTTTCCACCGCTTTTCTAGTTTATTTTGATATATATTCAAAGTTCACCCTAAATTTCCTTTCAGCTAGTAATGTATCGTTTTCTTGCGCTCACTCCTACCACCAACATATCGTCTGCGATCATAGATAACAAGAAACTCCTCTTGGTTTTTATAGATAACTTTCAAGTAGTCTCCTGTTTTCAAGTTTTTTTTTATTCTAATCATCCCCTAGGTCCTTCAAACTAACAATCTATAATTTTCTTGTTGTCACTCCCACCACCAACACTTCAACTGCGACCAAAGGTAAAATGGAACCCCTCTCGATTTTCGTGAATGACATTTGGATTCTCTCCTCCTGCCTCTCTTTTGGCTATTTTTTAACATATCTGTCAATCCCAATGTTGCCCCGAGCTTCCTTTCTATTAACAATTTATAGTTTTCTTGCTGTCATTCTCACCACCAACACTTACTACGACCATAGGTAAAAAGACATTTCCTTAATTTTCGTACATGACGCTCATAATCATCCTTTCCTTCTTTTGGCTAATATATTGTTTTTCACATAAGCTAATATCCCTCCCAGCTTCCTTTCTGTTAATTTGATGGTTCTGCAAAAATCCACATTCAACTAGTGATTGTTTTCCACTAATCCCACATTTTTCTTCTAGCATTCTCTCCTCTGGTAATGGAGCAGCTTTACAACATTTCCTCTGTATTGGGTAATTTATTTTTCTCTCAGTTATCTTTTTCTCCTAACTTTCTTTACCTGTATGCCTTGCAGTTTTGCAAAATTTCATTTCATAAAGATCTCTTTTTTTTTTTTTTTTTCTGATGATCCTTTTTCTTTCTTCTATACAGTTATTTAGAATTTTAGCAAAATTATCATTCACTTGCTTGATTTCCTTCCCTCTTCTTCTTTTTCAATTATGTCTTATCGCTCTTTTAATACTTAGCAGGCTTAGTAAGATACCTATGCTTTTCGTTTTTTTTCTTTATTTTCCACATATCCAGGCTTCCTCCTCTTCAGTAAGATTGTATTTCAGTAATATCTTCTTAACTCATGAACGTTACAAAATTTTATATTATCCCTGAATTCCTCCAAGTTTCATTTATTTAACATCCTGTAATTTAGCATTAAGTTTATTGTGGCCAACTTCATATTCTTCCTTCCCTAATTTTATCCTAGTTTTGTTTCTTATAACATCTTGCAGTTTTCGTAGAATATTCCTCTTATTCAGATAAATCCTTCTCTTCCCCAATTTTGACCCTCATCCTTCCTTTTTCTGTAACATATTTTTTTTCTTTTTTTTTGGGGGGGGGAGATGCTTCTTTTCCCTAGTTCCCCACATCAAATTACTTTTCTTGCTTCCAAGGATTTTTCTAATACTGTATTGTCGTTCTTGGATGATCTTTCATTGCTTAGTAGCTCTGAAAAAAAAAAAATGTTTTTTATCACTTTTATTATAGTCCTTTTCACTATTCTTTTCCACCAGTATCTATTGATTTTCGCAAATCAGTACTTTTTGCAGTATTTTCTTCCCGTCTTTCGTATATATTTCTCCCGTCGCTCGTTTCGTAATATAGTGCAGTGTTCAAGAAATTCTTCATTTTACATTATTTCTCCGCCGACTTCTTATATTTTTCTCTTACTTTTTTCCGAAAACCTGTATGGAAGATTTGGCACAGATTTTCATATTTTTTTTTTCCATGTTTTCTTATTTTTTCAATTTTACACTCCGATTCCTTCTCCTCCTTCTCTCATATTTTCATTCTGCAATACTTTTATCCTTTTGGCTATTATTTTCCCTTGTTTTATAATATTCGCTATGCTATTGTCTTCTGTACCATATTTTTTTCAGAAATTATCTCCTACGTTGCTGATTCCCCCTCTTTTACTGCTTCCTTTATTCCCTTGGCTTCCATTTACTCGCACAGCACCGACTCCAGCGAATTTCATGTTGTCTAATAAGCCTATATTTTCCCTTTATATTTCCTCCAGCTAAAATCCGCGTCTTTAAAGATCCCAGTCTCCTTGAAACTCTTCCTTTGGCAGACTATTTTTTATTTCTAACCTCTCCTGCAAGATGACATGTTATAATTTTTATTTCTGATGCCAAACAGATGATTTCATGCAGCTTAAGGAAGAATTCTTAAAGCAAAGGAGTAAATAGAGGCTATATTTGATCCCTCTATTATGAAAAAAAAAAACTCCGAAACGAAATAACAGTCTGAAGGTAGGATGAATGAACTGAAAAATACGCCATCAAACTAAAGGAATTCACATGTCTTTTCTCTTCCTTTATTTTTTTTTCTATACTGTGAGATGCTATTCAAAAACTCACCTCTACTCTACTCCCCCAACCCCCCTTCACTTTTTCCCTACCCGTCTTCCTTGTATCTTTCTTATCCTCTAATACTGTTCTCACCTGTTTTCCTATTTCTACTCTTTGGTTCAGTTTTTCTTTAACAACTTAAGCTCTCCGAAAAGCCTCTTCCTTTAATCTGATTTCCCTACCGCAATTTTTCCTAATATTTGTGAATGTCTTTCAGTTTTCTTGTATTCAGTTGCTTATAATCTTAATCACTCATTGCACTGTTGTCAGTAAATTCTCCATCATCTTACTGCCAGATTCCACATTCTTTTTCATTAAAAGTTTTTCTTCTTTCCTTCCTGTGACCTGTTTGGTAAATTTCGCAAAATTATCTCCATTTTGCGCGATTACTTTTTAAGCTTTACTTCGTTCTCCTCGCAACCGTTCCAATGTGTTATCGCTTTCAAATTCCTCCTCCTCCTACTATGATTATTCACCCCTTTTTCCTTATATACTTTCGAATTTGTTTGCTTTTCCCTGTACCTTGTTAATTACAATATATATATATATATATATATATATATATATATATATATATATATTTACCTAGGCTGCTTCCCCCAAGGAAAGGGAGGTAGCCGAGACAGGACGACACACTCCCCATTTACTCATCCATTCAAACACATTCATTCGCATCTTAGCCCCAAAGGGGAGAACGGACAGATCCTCACCGCACCACACCGCACAAGGGTCAACTGCGCAATGCAATCAGTGACATCCGCAGCAGGGCCCGACAGCAGAACTGGTTTACCCCTGCCACATCATAACAGACCCATCCCCCTTACCCGCACCTGACCTGACTAGCTGATCAGACCAAATGTGGGAGAATATCCCCTCAGGGCTGCGTCATCACCTATTCATTCACAATTTCTCTCCATTTATTTTTGTCACGCACAGCCACTCTTCCTTGCTCAACAGACATCCCTCTCGCATCCAACGCTCTCTTCACACTGTCCATCCATCCTATTCGTGGTCTTCCTCTCAGCCTTACACCTCTCACATCAGATCTAGTTATCTTTTTCACCAATATTCTTGCCTTCAGCATTACTTAATGGCAGATGATCAGCCAAGTTACTGTTACAAGTCAGATATAAAATTTTCTTCAAAATTATCACTGTGGATTATCTGAAAGAGTCAGCATGCCTGAATAATTGTGATGGCTACATATGGGTAGTATTATACTCCTAAATCAATTGTGTAAAAAAACAAATTGCTTTATTTGACAAAAAAATGTCCCTAGTTACTCAAATCCACGATGAAATATACCATCTGGACAAATTTTAGGTTACCACATTCTTTAATGACTTATCGAGAAACTTGCCTCTCTTGAACGATAAAAAACAGATCATTGTTCTAATTTCTGTCAATACTTTCATGAATTATAACACATCTATATCCTGTTCCAGTGGAATTTTCCTAATATCACCATCATCAAAACAGAGAGAGAGAGAGAGAGAGAGAGAGAGAGAGAGAGAGAGAGAGACTGAATACGCTAGTTTCATTGGATGTAGGACATGACTATCTCCACCCCCTATATTCTAGATACGCTCTTGGCAGTATTTTTCACCAATGTGCAATATTATACATGGGGAGGCTTAGGTCCAAGTGCTCGCTATACACAGAAACTTATTGGCGCGGCAGCATCGTAAACTAGTTGCAAAGTTTAATTCACCAAAATAATAATACTCATAATAAAAAAAATATGTATAAAAAAAGTATATATATTTCGGCGACAATAAAAGTTTTCTCGGGCACCACCCGTGGACGCATCCAAATAATTGTCAGCAGCTCCCTCCGTCTGTCCCCCCCCATCTCCCCCCCCCGACAACCTTCACCCCCTATACCCCCTCTGCCCTACTCCGGCCCCCTTCCTCCCCTCCTTCACCTCCCAGACCATCTCTCCCTTTCCTGCCCCCTTTCCTCCTGCCCCCCTGTGCCCCCCCCCCTTGCCGGCTGGTGCAGGTGATAGGGAGGCACACCGGGTATTCTCCTGTGTCCAACTCACTGGGCTGGTTTCAGACCTCTTGTTTTGTAGAATGTATCTTATAGACAGTCAGGCAGAGAGAGAGGGGCAGACGAATGGGAAAAAAATAATTGTTCATAGGCTAGGGTACCATATGTGTGTGTGTGTGTGTGTGTGTGTGTGTGTGTGTGTGTGTGTGTGTGTGTGTGTGTGTGTGTGTGTGTGTGTGTGTGTGTGTGTGTGTAACTGGATATACGTACGTATGTGTTTAGATATATGTATGAATGTATGTATGTCTGTATGTATGTGCAGTATGTATAAACACCAGCATGAAATTAAACAAGAGCTAAGTGATTTCTGTTAATCCTCTCGTTGCGACAGCTGTGTTCACGTTCACATCAGAAGGTTTTGTTCAGCTAAGAGCAAAATCAAAACATTACAGCAAAAATAAAAAAAAGATCCTGAGTAACCTTTTCCCTGCTTCTGGTACATTTTGGAGTTTTATTTTCGTTGACGCCAGACGATTTTCTTCAGTTAAGGGAAACATAGCAGTCAAGGGTTTAATGGCGTTTGGATGTGACACCGGTCCATGTTAGATATCCTATCGTGATGCCTTGAGGACTGCCTGTACATGAAAGGCAAAAACGCAGATGATTAATGACGCCTTTGACATCCAACATCACCCGTCCCAGATATAAAAATTTCTTAATCACTTCAAAAACACAATAGGTATACTGACACCTCTCAACGTTCCTCTCCGATCATCATCATAAACAGTTAAAACTTTCTAGATGAGAAACTAGAGGCGACTATATTTTCGCCCTAGGTAAGTTAAAAATCAATAATTTGTAGTAACTGCTTGCATGACCGAGACACCACATCATTTCTTGAAATGCACACAAGTGATACTATTTTCCTAAATCACTTTTATTAAATTCCATAGCTATCATAATCATCAATAATAATTCCAGTGATCCAAAAAGGCTTCATCGGGTACTGCAAGGTACTGATACACGTAACCACTTCATTATTCAATAGTTACAGGTATAATGAGGTACTGTACGGTCAGCGACCTTCTTCCCGATATCATCATTAACAGTTACGGTTTTCGTAATAAGCAAAATACCTTCGTCCTACTTAATTACTATTAAAAAAAAAAAACTGTCGTACATTTACTATAAATATGAAACCAAATACTGTCTGGGCTCAATGGTATTTCCTTCCTAAACAGTACGATAAAAGCAAAGGGTCTTCAGCCATCATCAACATTTAAAAAATTTCCAGAGATCCATGAAACTTCTTAAGGTGCTGGAAAAGTTGTATCTAAATGTAACCTATTCTTTTTCCCTTTTATTTTTCCTCCACCTACCAATAATTATGTGTATACTGATGCCCTGTCAACGCCTCTCTCCGAACCTCATCATTAGCAGTTAAGTCTTTCGAGATGAGAAGCAGGAGATGACAATGCTTTCCGCCCTAATTAGTTACAAAAATCAATCAGAAATGTGCAGCACGGAAACAGCAGCTGAAATTCGTACGTAGAGGGATTACGTGGCCTCTGATTTAATAAAATGGGAAATGTTTAATTTTTACTTCTTAACCTCTTTCAGCACGAGCATGATTTATATTTTATTTTTGCTACTCCCGATGATTTTTATTAAAGTGAGGAAAAACGTGGCGAAAGATTCTCAATTGACTCCATGAACCAGAAGACGTATTATTGATTTTATTCTTGCTATCTGCAGACGATTATATTCACCTTAATAAAGACTTATCAAACCGGGTGTCAAAAAAGGCCATCAGTAACATTTTCTTTTCTCAAGGTCATTGCGAAACTAACATTTTATTTTTTTAAGGTCATTCCGAAACTGAAGAAGAATGTCTGATGGCGGCAATAACCAAAAATAAGAATAAAAAATATATAAATGACAGAGACGTCACAAGACTTAAAAGGTTCATCGGTTTACTGCGAAGACATCGTTTACATTCTTCTTGTTACGTCGAGACGATTTTAAGCTAATGGTAAAGAGGGTCATCGCAGTCGGGGACATGTATCTTATTAATCATCTGTCGTGACTTCTGACGGAGCCCACGTTTCGTAACTATCTTCACTACGATTATTTCTATGTTACTTTATATTTGCAAAACAAATCCCTGACGAAGAAGTGCTACGAAGTCTCTTATGCCAACGAAAAATTGGCTCTTTATCAATACAGATGCTATTCTCAGCTGCTAGGGGGCTACAGTTATGGATGACCGTGGATGAAAATAATATCGTTCATTTTTCACCCACAAAGCCATCTGTAATTATAGCTCTGAGAAATGAAGCCATGTCGATAAATTGACACATTTACCACTTAAAACCAGCCTAAGAATAACCTGATATCAACACAGCATATTAGTGATATTTATTCCAAAGACCATACCTCAAAATTAGCCTAAAAAATAATCTGGTGTGACTGAGCAAGCATTTATTCCTCAAAATTAGCCTACAAAAAACCTTCTGATGTTGATATAGGATTATTACTCAGAACTAGCCCAAGACGAAGATGCTTAAGTTCACCTAACATTTATTACTGAAAATTGGGCCAAGCATAACCTAGTGATTCTGATGTATGGCACAACGAATTCCTCCAAACTCACCGATGAATAATCTCTTTTTGTTTATCTTTTCACGGGACTAGCCAAGAACACTGAATGAAAGACCATTACATTTTAAGACCAAGACATGAACGTGGATGTAAACGACAAAGACCAAGAACTCTCTCAAGCTCCTCATGACTCACTCAGCAGAATAATTTCGAACTAATTATACAGGACAGAGACCAAAAACCAACAGGTAGGCAAGACTCATCTTCAGCTATTGAATCTCGTAAATCGTTAGCTGGAATAGAATACCGCAGCTGTACCAACCATGAGAGGGTTAGCTTATACCAACAGAGATCATTAACCTACAAGTGAACGATAGAGACCTCCTGTAATCCCTGCAGCCAGAAAACGGTTTTATAATCTATGCACTATTCTTACTGTTATTCTTGCTTTCTCATGACGATCTTCTACTTACGAGATTTTATTTTTAACTGGAGGAGTGATATACAGCAATCAGAAATCTTTTCAAAACAAGAGTTTTTCGTAAGCTGAACAAAATCGTCTCTAAGTACCAAAAATAAAATATAGCTAAGTCATCAGAATGACCGGTTAGCCTTTAAAATATACACCTTTCTTCAGTTCCACTATTTTATTTTCTCCAAGCCGCTTACATCTGCCTATATTATATATATATATATATATATATATATATATATATATATATATATATATATATATATATATATATACCCCTTTCTGCATGAGGAAGTGTCTCCTAACGTTTTTCTGTCTCCATCTGATTATTTATCAGCTTAGGTGAGACTTATCATTTCGGATGGATTAGCTATAGCCTTTTCTAACCCTATCATTACTAGCACGCTCTGTTCAGCTGAATAAAAGAGTCTGGTCAAGATAGAAAATTAATATTAAAGACGTCATCGTGGGGCAATGAGTTAAGCTAATGATTAAAAATATGAAAAAATATGTAATGAGTAGGTGGCCTGACATTTAACCATTTCACTGCGATTAATTTTTCTTCTCTATTTATTCTGGCTGCAACAAGGCTATATGGAGCAGAAAAGACTACAATATTACAATAAGGTTTGATGCCCCTTTCAGACGATTTTATTTAGCATGAGGGATGGATGGATGAACAACTTCCCTCATACTGAACGAATTAATGGCGTCTAACCCTTCCAGTACGAAGTCTCTCTCTCTCAACCTGAATAAAATCATCTGAAGGTAAAGAATAAAACTGAAATACATAATCGGAATGATATGGTCAATCCTTTCTCTCTCTCGCCTCAGAGTTCCATAAAATCGCCTGGAGGTAACAGGAAGAATATGTAACACGCTTTCATACTGAAGTGGTTCTCTCTCGTTTAGATTATCAACCTCTTCATTACCAGTCTCTCTCTCTCTCTCTCTCTCTCTCTCTCCCTAAAATGAGTAAAATACGGCTGTGACGAAAATAATCTCCCTGTATTCAAGTCATTAGAAAAACAAAATCCTTAAACCTTTTTATTAATAACCCCATTACTTACAAGATGCATTGAGTATAAAATAAGGATTAAAGCAATAAAGAGAGAATCGTACTGAAGAGGGTAATATGCACCAGCCCTCCACCTTTGATTGTGCCAGGTGGAGGGCAAGCCAGGTGAGAGAATGACCTAAGGGGTGAATAATATTAGGGGGACGAGCGCAGGTGGAAAAGGAGAGGAAAGCAGAGAATGAGGTGGAAAAGGGGCAACAGCAGTGAATGATTGGAGGTACTGAATAAGGTGAAGGCATAATGTGGGAGAGAATAGGGTGAAAAAGGAAGAGAATGGGATGGAGGGATAATGTGGGAAAGACTGACGTGGAAGCATAATGTGGGAGATAAGAAGGTGGGTTAGAAATGTGAAAGAGGATGGAATGATGGAATAAAGTGGGAGAGAATGAGGTGAAGGCAGAATGTAGAAGAAAAAGTAAAGAGTGTTGTATCCATCTCACATTAACCTGACCGAGCATTTCCATCTCTTAATCTTGAATGCTAGGCTGTGCAAGACGACGACTTAAATGCGATGGTAGTCACGAATAAGTGCCGTGGTAAAGGATGTACAGCCGTAATACTGAGTCCGCCACAGACCTAAGAGAACTAGGCTGTAGAAGAATGAAAAACTCCGCTAAATTAAGATGGATGAACTGAAATGAAGCGGCGCTCACGGGCAGGCTAGAGTAAGGAGATCTGGCTATGTGGATAGAACGAGTGATTGGGATGAACCGCTGTACAGACCTGAACGTGGAATGAGCAGCCTTTTGAACGAGACCAAGGGAAACATGGAATGAGATCTAAAGATGACAGCTCATCGTTATAGGACTAGATTGGAATGCTGCAGCTTGTAAATCAGCCGTCAGGTGAAAGGAATTGGTTGGAGAGAATATGTGGAAGACAAGACAAGGTGCCAATGACTAAGACAGGGTGGGGGGGGGAGGGATAATCTGAAAGAGATTAACATTCTCAGGATCCTATACTCACTTTCAGCTGAATTAACTCATGCGAACTTAGCTGGAATAAAATACTGGAGAAGACGCGACCATGAGAGGTATGTGCCAATATTAATGCTCAAGCCCCCTATGATACACTCATCTGAACATTTTCATCTGGCACTGGCTAGAAGGAAATGCTAGACTTGTTCCGACCATGATAGAATTAAGCTGGGTAGACAGACTGGAAGAGAAAAGGCAAGAAGGTTAAGACAAAGCACAACGTGGAAGGAAAGAAAAGAGTAGGGGCATAATGTGGAGGAACCGTGGGATGAGGTGAACCATTAAGATGAAGACCCGGGAGCTCTCGGAGGAGAAGGAGGAGGAGGAAGGGGACAAGGAGGAGGAGGAGGACGTGGAGGAGGAGGAGAAGGGGAGGAGGAGGAGAAGGATTTTAATTAATATTTTGGGAGACATGATCAAATGACACATGAAAGAAAAGGAATGAACAAGAACTGGGTGAAAGGATGCAAGGGAGGAGAAGGGTGCACGACGACACAGAAAGAGTTGATGGTAGGAAAACATCGGAAAATTAAAGGAAATGAAAGCAGAAATGATGACAGAACTATGAAGTGTCTTGGGCTGAAAAAGTGACTAAGAAAAAGAAATGATACCGTGAAGAAATCGTGTTGGCAGCGAAGTTTGGGGTGTAAGGTGAAATATGTTGAGATTATGTAGTTAAGGTGGGGAAGAGCAAACCACATACAAGTGAGGATGAAGAGAAAGAAACTGTCAAGAAAGCTGTCTGTGAAATGATGCTGAAACGATGTAGAAAACCAAGAGTCAGTAAAGAATAAGGAGAGAAAAAATAAGAACTAAATCGAGAATACATGAGGAAGAGAACTTGTGCAGGGGGTGTGAGGGATAAACGATGGAGAGAGTGGAATACGTAGAATATACTAAGAGCTAAACATTGAATCTGCGTAGAAGGAAGGATAAGATGTAACTATAGAGCAGAACAAATGATGTTAAAAAATGAGAGGAGAGAGACGAGAAATAAGGGAAATAAAATAAGAGTTCAGTCAGAAGGTAAGGTTTTGCTAAAGTGACTAAGCAAATAGAATGAATAGATGGGATGTATTTTTCTTGCCACCGTCAGACGATTTTATCCTGAAAATATAGAGGCTGGAAATAATCCCCGGCAACCCCGACAATAACAGGACGTCTTGCATATTTTTGCTACCGCCAAACGATCTTACCGAGCCTGGGAAGAGACCGACGATAGGAAAAGGGCTGAGGAGAGTGATGGACGAGAAATAAATTGGAAGGAGAATGAGAGGGGAATAGAGAGGGATGATGGCAACAGGACGAGGAATGAGAAGGGAAGAGGGTTATAAAAAAGATTAATGAAAAAGGAATAGAAAAAGAAAGAAGGTAAAAGGAAGACGAAAGAAGAGGGGATAGGTAGGCCAGAAAAACGAACGAGAAAGTGGCAGAAAGGAAAGACGGTAGGAATTGTCGGAGTGTGGCGGGAAGGATATGGGTCGGCAAGAATTTTTTCACAGCGGCGACCTAGCGTCAACTCCCCGGGCAGGTGGAAGAGTGCATGAGGGAAGGCGGCTTGGATTGGCAGGACCGAGTGAAAATGAATAGTGACTGAACGGAAGTGCAACAGGGGAAGCGGTGAATGATATTAGAAGAGACTGGATTTTAGAAAAGTATGGTAATATCACATGGTCCCGTCGTCTCCAGCATTTAATTCCATTCAGTGCCCGACTGTTTTATTTCAGCTGACTGAGCACAGCAACCTGAGAGTGTTGATACTGTCACTATTAATCTGCTAATGGGTGGGACAACTCCAGAAGTCTATTCCAGCTAAAAGTAGACTAAGGTAATTTATTCCAGTGACTGTGCTTCAGAGGAGCCTAAGAGCGTTAAAGAAGATGACTTGAAGTGGCACGATAAACTGAAGATGTTTGGTGGAGAAGGAACTTGACAGAAAAGTAAATGATGAAGGGAGGCTTGGACTGGCACGCCAGAATTGAGATGGGTGTGTTAGAGATGCGTGAAAGAAAAGTACAGTACATAAAGGAAGACGGTCTGGACTGCTATGATATGAGTGAAGGTGAGTAATGATAGAGGTACTGGAAGAAAAATATAAAAAAAAGAAGGAGGTTTGGACTGGCGGGAGTAAGATAAGCGGTTGTAAGAATTTGGATGCAAAATATATGAAGGAAGGTGACAATAACAAGGGGGACAGAGTGGTGATGGAGGAGCTCGGAAGAAGAAGTGTCTCTTACATGTGGCAAGGCTGCCTGGAATAGGACGGAGTGATATAAGTGGTGAAAAAAGTAAAGTACGTGAAACATGGCCGCCTGAGTGATGATAGAAAGTACATGATGTAAGAAAGGAAGACTGCTGAAGTAAGGTGTATGAGGGAAACCCCTTGAGTGATTAGAGTGGAAAAGCACATGAAGGAAGGCTCCTTCAGTGGTGACTGAATTAAAGTACAAGAAGGTAGGACTGTGATGTGACAAAAGAAAAGTACATGAAGGAAGACTCCCTGACAGGTGACAGAATTTAAGTACATGAAGGAAAGCTGCTTGAGTGACGACAGAAGAAAAGTACATGAAGGAAGGCTGCTTGAGTAGTGACTGAAGAAAAGTACATGAAGGAAAGCTGCTTGAGTGGTTGGTAACAGAAGAAATGTACTTGAAGGAAGACTGCTTGTGTGGCGATAGAATAAAGTATGGCAAGATGTCTTGGACTGGCGGGAAGGAGTAATAATGAATATGACAGAATATTTGGTTGCATTTTCATATCGGTAACATGGGCGGAATTAGGTATCTGATACTACATACAGAAGATGACATTTACTGCGTTAATTACAACAGTCTTTTAGCACGTAATATTCCGAACGGCGGAGCGGAAAATACTTCAGATGTCTGCAATATACGATAAAAGGTTACTCATACGTTAATTCATTAGAGATTGCGTTGAAGGTGTGCTGAAATCAGTTGGAAATAAAGTCAGAATCCTGAATCCTGCAGTCACGATGGAAAGTTTTAAACAGAAATTATATATCGGAATAATATACACGCCCCAAAATAATAAGAATAGGAAGGGAAATAGAATGGTTATATATGAAACGAGGAAAAAAAAAAAGGTATCCACTGTTTATTACATGAATCATAATAAAGCTCTGTTACAATGCCTTAGGATTTCTAAAGGATAATCATCACACTGAGTTTAGGGACGTACATTTCATTTTATTTTCATCTCCTGACGATTTTACTGAATATAGAAAAGACTTTTCGAACTGGAGGAGGAGACATATTAATAGGCCACAGCTATGACAGGTGCCTGTGCTGAATAAAATCGTCTGCTATACGAATTAACTAAGAAGGTCATCACCCGAGTTCAAGGGGGAAAGAGACCCTAAAGTCAACTAAAAATTGTTGTCATAAAAATGTTAAGGTATTCACATAGTTATCATGAAGTCAAAGCAGCTAGATAAACCTTTCATTACGAGAAGTCTCAAACGAAAGAAAATAGTCTGACTGTAGGGTTAAAAAAATAAGAAAAAGGATGCGCTGTACCAGGGTAGCAATTAGATGGGTCTTTCTTAAGGGAAATATGAACGCCCACCTCTAGCAAAACAAATTAAGACGTCATCAAGCTGAACGAGTCATTACAGATTGTTTTATACTCCTTAACAACTACGCGTTTTTCTTGAGCTGTAAAACTGTCTGAACGTTGCAAGATTAGAATAAGACACCGGACTGAATGAGGTAAACTAAAGCATGATTAACAAAGACGTGATAAGCATGGTTCTGAAGCATGATTAACAAAAGACATGTTAGTATGGTTCTGAACTCTAGAGGAATGGATGCAAGACAAAAATTCATGTCGATAGTAAGCAAGACAAAAATTCATGTCGATAGTAAGAAGGACGAGTACAAATATGGCTGATCCTTGCAAGTTGCTGAAAAACTGATTTTTATCCTTAGAGGGCGGGTAGTCCCTCCTAAGCAAATAACATTGTCCCTCGTTACCAAGAATAAAGATTCATTTTTTTTCCATATTATGGAAGGGTTAGTGCTAAATGTAACCCTTAAAGAAAGGAATTCGTAAAACGAATAATACTCTCAGTCTGTGGAAAGAACACGATTAAGACGTCATCACAGAGTAGAGGTTAAACTGCTGGTGTACTGTCTTCTGATCGTCTCGGGGAAACTAACTATTACTGTAAAATCACAAGCTTACATACAACACAGTCTGCGAATAATTCGGTGCTGCAGGAGCCCCAAATTAAAAGACAGGTAACTCCAAGAATCTAGTGACCTTCCCTTGTTAAGTCTTGCTCCTGCAGACGATTTTATTCAACTTTGGAAAGGTTACTCATGCTGCAGTATTAATGAGGGCTGTATCTAAATGACACATGCCGAAAAAATATCTTCTAAAATTAATAAAGCCCCCTGAGGGTGACAAAAAAAAAAAAAAAGTCCTGTAATTTAATTGGTTACACGACTTTGTCTTATTCAGGAGAAGATTTACTAGTGAAGATCTATGTACCTGACCTTGATTAAAGTTACTATAAGTCGACCCACTCAAAGACTACATGGATATCTTGGTCTCTTTCTTAAAGCATGAAGTTTAGCTAGGTTACTTACCAGGCGATTAGAATAATGATAAAATAAGTGCAGTAAATAATGACTCCTTTAGTGGATTCTTAGTTGCTGCGATTACTAGTCAGATGAGGAAAAAATACTGACATGATTCTGTTATACAGTACATACAGTAGTAATAAAGTCTGACAGTAGTAAGCTAGACACATAGGTATTTAACCTGAACACCTCAGGTCAACTCTATCAGTATTTCCCAAACGAGTTTACTCAGGTGGCTGAGTTCAGTACAAGACTGTGTTAACACTATTACCATTAATTCTTATAACTGGAACAACCATAGAAAAGTAGTTGCTCTTTTGTGATCGGTACAGCCCTAATAATTTACCCCCGGCTGATATTGGACGACTTTATTCAGCTGATATTGAGTCCTGGGAACCTGACAGCGTTACGAAAAAAAAAAAAAAAAAAAAAAAAAACATTACCGTCAAGAATAGGCTTAAAGAGATATTAAAATCATCAGCAACCTCAAAAATACAAATCCCTGGGATGATTCTCCCACACGACATCCACACCTGAGGACAGAGGGATTTGCCACATGAACATCGATGCTAAAGGGCTTGAGGGAGTATCAGTAATTTTTATTGTGCCTGAACTACGTATAAGACTGATTATATATACTGTTCTTTTTTCTTTTTTTTTCTGTCTCACCTGGTCTAAAGCTACTCTATCTCCATCTTGAATGTCGAGTTGCAGCAATATATAAATACTGAAATATGGTGCTAGTCACAAAGAAGTGGTATGGAAAGGATATAGAAATGTAATATTGTCTTTGTCACAGAACTACGTGAAATATGACGCAAAAAGGAAAAAGAATATCTGGGCCAAATTAAGGTGAGGGAACCACATCTTCACTTATTCAACTACTTAATTTTAGAAAAAAGAAAAGAAAAGTACAGTGATTATTAAAAGTGAAGAGTACGATAAAACACGATTCCTGAAAACATCTCACTGTTACTGAGACTTCTTTATATTAGCTATTTGCTATGGAACCTTTATGAATACGACCCCAAAACGAGTGACAGATCCGAAGATGTACTTGATACCCAGGCTCCTATGACCCACTCATCCAAATAAAATCATCTGGGTCAAAGGGAACATTTTACAAGAGCTGTCCCGAATATATGAAGGTTTGCTTAAGAAATGAGCTCCACATGACAAAAAGGAAAATGTTTGTTTGGAACATATCGGACACTTCCTTCTGGCAATGAGTTATGAAATAATATCATCGTTATCTCCGACCTCCTTACTTGCAGTCTAAGGATCGTTTTCTTCTTATTAGGGTTACAACCAGACGATTTTCTTCAGTTTAGATGAGATCACTCGGGCTGAAAGGTAACTATATCTAAACTTGGATTTCTATCACTAGACGGAGAGGAAACGAACTACAAAATGTTGCCTATGTATTAACTTGTCTACAGTATTACCTGACGCGGTTATCTGAAAAAAGGAGCCACGACAATGGACCGCCAGGTATTTCTGTCCCTGTTCAGCAACGATCTCTCTTCGCACGACACACCACCCTCCCTTCACATACTCTCGCATCTTTTCTCACACTTTTTCCATCTATCTCGTAATAAGTTATTCTGTAAATACGAAGTACACTATTGCAATATTCAGTGGATTACGAGACACACAAAACCTCGTAAGGACATCAAGGTGTCCCAAGAGGGTCCAGAAACAGACACGCCATTCGTCAGCGTAGAAAGAGGCAAACTCGGAAACAGATGAGACAGAACAATTTGACCACTTTGACGAGAGATGTCAATCATATATACTAACACTGACATACTGCGTTACCGCACTTAGGCCATAATAATTACCAAAACTTCTTGTCTGTCAAATTTACTAACAAATGCACAAAACCTTGGTACGGGTGACCCATAATAATAATGATGAGTCAGTTGTAAAAGGAAATATTAGACAGGGGGATACCTGAAGCTCTGGTGACTAATGAGAAGAAAAGCCCTAAAAAATGAGTTTGCTTATTGCTTATCCCCAGAGTGATATCACCCGCTTACACAACCACCTGTATGCACAACTCTGTAATATGTAGTGAGGACTGATTCCGAACATTATCTGTAGAACTAGTTTAAAGTTTCCATGAATTATCAGAAATTATCTGGCAAGAACCTACACTACATATGGTAGAAAGACATACTTCAGAATTTATAACACATATGGAAGAGAGACATACTTCAGAATTTACGACACAGAGGCTCATCTCGACTGACTAGGAAAGCACCAAATTACTGTGCGCTTTGCCACCAACTGAGAAGGATGGAAGCGGGAAGAAAAATGATAAGTAGGCGAGGAACTGAATTTCTGGAGAGAGATAAAGCGTCGGGAAGAGGAGAGAGAAATAAGTAGTTGGTGACAAAGAGGGTTTCAGGAAAGGGAACAATTGCCGGGGCGAAACCAAGGAAATTCGGATAGTCTTTTGCGAGTAGGGGGTAACACAATCTTGACAGACTAGGAAAACACCTAGATATTTCCCACAGACTATGGCACAAAACCACATCGTTTCACCTTCAGGTGCCTTTTTTAGGTAACGAAGAGATCAGGGTATATAACATCCAGTCTACAGATCACGCTGAGTTTCTTCAGTCAGGCTTTCCTCTTGATCTGCATTCGTCGTGTTGTCATAGACTGTATAAAACATCCAAGTACAGTATAATATCCTGACGTACTACATAATTAAATAAACTTATAAAGAAGAGGTGCAATATTCTTTTTACTTTAACTCTGACTCAGTCTTGGATGTTTCGTTGTACCAACAGATTAAGATTAGAATATGATGTTAGTCACGAAGAAGGTCTGGGGAAAGGAGCCGTAGCATTGTTCTGCCATTGCGCTACGGGAAGCAAGCCTAAGCCACAAAAGATACGGAAATCTGAACCAAGTTAATGTGAAAGAACTACAGTCAACCTCCTAAGCTAAAGAGATTTCGGATCTTCGTGTTGCAAGATCAAACACCACCTTATCTTGTAAGTATGCACCACTCCAGTCCGAGAACTTCCCCCTCCTCCTTGACACCTCCAACTACATTTACCTCTGAAAAGGTCTCTTGCACAGAAGGGATTGCTGGATGCATTATCTAACCCCACCACTTCTATAGGTCTCTCCAAAGCCAAACAAAGTCGTCTGAAGGTAGCAAGAATATAATGAAAGCTTGAAGCTAAGTCGCTGGAATGGCATCAGTGGGTTTCGCTGAGCTAAATATAATCGATTAACCCCTTGCATCCGACATCATTTTTTATTTCAATTTATTCTTGCAACCTGCCGATTTTTTTTCTCAAGAAGAATCTCAAGTTGCGAGGGGGGTTGGCTAGGGCTATATCAAACTCCCCCCATGATAAATGACTAAGTCTAGATAAAATCGTAAACTGCAGTATGAATAAAGTAAAAAAAAACATGTCCTCGGGCTGAAGAACTTAACAGCAGCCGGAATAAGTTGGTATATCTTAAGGCGTGAAGCCACTGAGCAATAAAAGCCATATCTGTTAAACACCTACTACTCGGCTTGTTTTCATCAAATAGACTGAAGCAATCCCGTGATTAATTTAGGCATACGATAGGGTCTGGACCAAATATGAACCAGAGAATAGGTGATCAAACATAAATATGATCTACCAATTAAATAACAAATGCAAATAAAACAACACCTGTACTTTAAACACATGATGTTAAAAATTATATAATCTTGTATACGCTTAAAGTAAAATTATTATATCCATACTAAATAATAAAGAAAGTAAGCTTTAGCGGTACAGCTTAGAGAAAACATAGCGAGCGGAAAATTTTAAGGAATGTGATTCTCTCTCTCTCTCTCTCTCTCTCTCTCTCTCACACACACACACACACACACACACACACACACACACACGAAACCAAAGGGTATTATATTAGTGAAAGCGAACTGGAAACGTGCTTCCAAGAGAAAAGAAAAAAAATGAAGTAGTTGTAACTCAAATACATACTGCCAGGTGAGCCCAAACGCATCCTAACTATGTAATTAAGTGCGAAAACTCAGCCCCCGAGTATGCTTCTCCCCACACCATGATGACGCCCGCAATAACGCGTAATCAAACACTCAAACATCAATTCTTCGACATTTTTTTTATTCATGGAAGGAGAGGCGGGGTTTATAGTATATCCCCACACTCTCGAGGTCAGTTTTTTTTTTTTTTTTTCTGTGTTATTAGGTCATGTTCTTGTTAGCTAGAGTATTTACAGCCAACTATTAGGTGTTTCTTAGGTAGAAAAATGGAGTTTTACATCCTAACCCTTCATTCCGAGCTCGATTTTTCAATGTTACTAGGTCTCTAATTTCGTCAACTTAGATGGCCACTTAGATCCTTCCCATGTATTTTAGCATATGATCTGCAAATTTAAACAAAAATGGATATTGGCACCCCTTGAAATACTGCACAATCCTCATGAGAAGTACTATACAGGTCTAGAATAATATCACAGGTGCCCTGAAGAACGAAATGGGAGTGTTATTTACCTGTTCTCTTATTAATGCCACACACCTGAATACAGTGTTCATCCAGGGAGACGGCGACAATTACACCGCCAAACTCCTCTACCACCACTTTTCTTCAATTCATCTTGCCTTCAGTCACATGCTATCAGGATCAAAAGTTCGTTGACATTTCCCGCTAAAGGTGAATATGGAGGGTAATACATGAAATACGTGTGATGGTTATATGAAGTAAAAAAAAAAAAATGTATGATAGAAAAGGATAAGCCTACTTTTTGACGTTCGGGGAGAAATTAGAAACGTAAGTAGGCAGGACACAATGCTGATGGAGGATTGCTGATGTACTTCTGCCCATGATAATAACTTTCCACTTTGCTCTTCCGTCATAATTTTGATCTTCACCTCTCCATTCTCCCATGGTCTATTATGCAATACTGTGAAAGTGTCATGGCTAGGGCACTTATAGTATTTATTCAGCTAACGTCAGCCTATTTTACTAATCAGGGCGTTGGAACCCGTGAGTGTTACAGCAAGATCAAGACAACAGAATACAAAGAAAAAAATATTGAAGTAGCAGTGTGTATCGCTCCGTAAGCTTCGTTAAACCCATGAACTTTAAACTGCGGCTGTAAACAAGGGACATTTCTTACCATATTCAGCAACCCCGAGTAAGAACAAAAACATCCAGACACGTAGGGTACAGAATAAAGGGTCAAAAGTTCACAGAAAAAACGCTAACAAACATAAAGTGTGGAGGATGGAGAAAGATAATAAACGCTTCACTACGCTGGAATATTTCTCTTTTTATTCCTGACACCCTCCGTCGATATTATTCTAAATGGAGGCTTTACGAAATGGGGAGGTTTGATAAAGTCTTCATTTATCCCTTCCTTAAAAGTGGTCTCCCCTACAGTGAATAAAATCGTCTGAAACTAGCAAATTAAAACCAATAAATGAAGTGCCCAAACTGATGATTAAAAGCGCCTGTATTTCTCATTACCATCTTTGAGTTAGTCTTTGCGCGTGATGTCGTCGAATTTTGGTACTTCTTCTTGCAAGTTTTTGATGATTTAGTTCACCTTACGAACGAGCACGTGGATAGGTTGAATAAGTGAAGAATAATAAAGGAGAGTAATTTAAGAATATTATCACACACACACACACACACACACACACACACACACACACACACACACACACACACACACACACACACAAAGCCTACGCAGCACAGACAAAAAAAAGGTGTGTGTGTGTGTGTGTGTGTGTGTGTGTGTGTGTGTGTGTGTGTGTGTGTGTGTGTGTGTGTGTGTGTGTGTGTGTGTGTGTGTGTGTGTGTGTTTTCCCAACTGCCATTTGATCCGCCAACTAGCTTGTTTTGGAATGTGTGTTTTGAAGAAGGGGTGGGGAGGCTTAGGAGACGGGGGAGGGTTGAGGAAACGGGGGGAGGAGAGGATATTAAGGAAAGGGGGGTGTTGTGGAGACGGATGGGGATGTTGAGGTGACGGGCGTAAGGAGACGAAGGGGTTGAAGAAATGGAGGGGCTGGAGGAAGGGGGAATGCTGAGGAGAAAGGGGGAATGCTGAGGAGAAAGGGGGAATGCTGAGGAGAAGAGGGGGGTTATGGGACGGGAGGGGGGGTTTATGAGACGGGAGGGGGAAGAAGAGAAATGAAAATTGAGGGAAACTAAAGAGGTAGGAGATTGGAGGAGACAGTGGGTTGAGGAGACGGAGGGGGGGGGGGACGTTAAGGATAGTGAGGGTGGCTGAAGGAGAAGAGTTGTTGAAGAGGGAGAAAAGGCTGGGAAAGGAGCCAATTTGAGCCTGGTTGACCAGGGTGGGGAGACTGCGGAAGGGTAGGGGGACTGATACTGAGCAGGTTAACTCTTTCTCGTGTCTGGGTAACCGTAGATCATTACTCTAGGCTAATCAAGACACTTCGTACTGATTGTCAGGATGAAGTGTTGGAGGGGGAATAATAAAAAAAAGAAAAAGCTGTTAGTGATAAATTGGGACTGAAGATGTTACGATGGGGTGGATGATGCTTGGAAATGAAATTGGTGCTGAAGATGGGAGCCTTAACCCTCTTAGTGAGTCAACTGTATTTATTCTTGCTTTTACCAGGCGATTTGGGGGGCGTAGGAGAGAACTGTCAAGAGAGTTACGCACAGCTTTCAGTTACCCCTTCCACACTGGGGTGCACTACTAAAATATCGTCTGGCTGAACCATGAATTGAATGAAAAATATATCCCCTTACTGGCAAGGGACTGTTTCATTAAGTCTGAGATATTTTTAAACTGGAAGGGCTAGACATAACAACACTAACCCATTGCATACGAAAGGTTCTTTCTAAACCGTATAAAATCGCCTGGAGGAAACAAGAATCAGCTAAATAAAGGTATCATCGAAAAGCTAGATATAAAGCTGGGGAGCTGAGGAAGGAGGACTTTTAACTCCTTCAGTGCGAGAGGAATCTTGAAGTTAATATGCAGTCGTCTGGTGGCAGCAATAATGAATTTAGAATGACATCATCTTGGTAGAGGCGCTAATGGATACTTTTCCTTAACACTTAAAGTATTTCTAATCCTTTAACTTATTCCTAAACCCTTACTAATAATCCTTTAACTTATTCCTAACGCCTTAACTAATTCCTAATCCCTTAACTTATCCCTAAACCCTTAACTTAATCCTACATAATTTGCTTCTAAGAGTTCTACCTTGAGCTGAATTTAATGGTCTGATAAACGCAGGAATAACACAAAAAAGCCATCCCAATAAATCGCTTAAGGATGGTGTTTCGGGAAAGACGTTTTATACCCTTTCAGGCCGAGAACAGTTTTTTTTTTTCCACTGCCAACTACAGATGAGTTCCTTCAGCTATATAAAGGCTTCATGTACGGAACTGATTTAAAGCGCTTACAGATACCCGAGATGAAATGTTAGGAATTTATCGTAGTGAAGAGTTTGATAAGAAGTATGAGACATCTTTGAGGGGAGACGTAAGACACGATACACTGAATTAGTAAATAGGTATCTAACTCATTAACATCCAAAAAGAAAAGGGGTTCTCACAATACTTTCAACGTGTGTGTGTGTGTGTGTGTGTGTGTGTGTGTGTGTGTGTGTGTGTGTGTGTGAGAGAGAGAGAGAGAGAGAGAGAGAGAGAGAGAGAGAGAGAGAGAGAGAGAGAGAGAGAAGATGGAGGTGGCGTATCTAGAGGAGGGGGCTGAGGGGGATGGGGGGATGGAGTCTGTTCTATGAGGGGTCGGTGATAGTGGCGCTGGAGCGAGGGGGGGGGGGCTATATAGGCGAGGAAGCCCGAGAGACAAATCTATGCATGATACTTTGCGCGCTGGGGAGGTCATATGAAAGCGAAGGCCCGGCGGGGGATAGGGAAAAAAAAAATATACGCTAAATCATCGTAAAAAATAATATGGAAACACACACTCAAAACTAATGATTATAGCGCTTGGTTAACGGAGGGGGTTTGGAGAGGGGGGGAGGTTGGGGACGGGTGGAGGTGCTGGGAGGGGGCCTGAGAGAGGAGGGGTGCAGGCAGGCAGGCAAGCGGGTCCGAGGATTAATCAGGAAAAGCAGGAATATTAGTCCAAGATTAAAAAATATAATGTTGCCAAAATACGAAGAGGGGAAATAGAGGAGAGTGTGTATATCATTCCATATATACCAACCCCATCTACCCCCTCCACCCCCCCCCTCTTTTACTGTGCATGGAGAGAGGAAAGAGGAGGAGAGGAGAGGAGAGGAAGCAAGAGGTGAGGGTAGTAGACGAGAGGATGGACAGGAAAGAGAATAAAAAGGGCATGAGAGGAGATGTGAAGAAGTCAGAGGTAAGAGCGTATGAGAACAAAAGAAAAGATGAAGAGAGGAGAGGAGCTGGCATGGGAGAAGGAGTTGACAAGAGGAAAGGCGATGACACAACAGGTGGGCAAGTGAATCAAGGAAGAGTTGGAGAGAGGAAAGGAGAGGAGAGAACAGGAGAAGAGAGACGAAAGGAGAAGAGGAGAGAAAGGCAAAGGAGGGGAGAGGGAGGGGGGGGAGGAAGAAGGGGCTGGAGGGGAAAAATAATGATATTGGTGAGAAAATTTGTGAAAGGCAGCAAATATCGTAAAACGGAGGTGATTACGTGGACGAAAGAGAGGACCAATAGGGCGGGTGCATGAGAGGCCCCGACGTAACTAGCAGGAAGAGAGAGAGAGGCAAGGATTTATAAAAAGGATGAGCGATAATGTGACAAGGGGGGGGGGATATATCGGCAAGGATGGGGGAGAGAGAGAGAGAGAGAGAGAGAGAGAGAGAGAGAGAGAGAGAGAGAGAGAGAGAGAGATGGACTGACAGACAGATAGGCGCAGACAGACAGACAGACAAACAGAAATCGATAGACAGACAGATAGGAGGGTGGGTAGGTAGGCAGGTAGGTGAATATGTAGGCAGATAGACTGATAGACAGACAGATACAAACATGGATAAAACGACACATAGACAGAAACAGATAGACTGATAGGCAAGAATGCAGATAGACAGATAGACGAGATATCAAAGATTTATCGTAATTAATACATCGGAACATATTTGTAAAGACGGAAATGCTTAAGAATAACTTTTATGTGCGATTAAATTCACACAGGGAACTAATATACATTTTGAATGAGAATGTGTATGGGAAAATACGAGTAGAAAAAAAAATGAATAAACCTCGAAGGGAATTCAAATGGTTACAGGAAAATGCAAATTTATATATGGGAATATACAGAGTCCAAACGAATGTATTCAGGAGGGGATCTACGAGAATGTATAAAGGAAAAAGAATATGTAAACAGAAGATAAGTAGTATTTAAAGACGAATTTTAATGGCCGTCATTTATAGCGTAAAATTATATAAGAAAACCATAAATAACAAATGATCTCACCTTCTTCTTTCTCACGACAGACGATTTTACTCAGCTTACTATAGACATCGTGTTCTGAAAAGGAAAAACATACATTAACCTCATTTTTTATAGTCCTGTTGGTTTAGACGATTTTATTTAATTTACAAAGGGTGTTACAGTGAATGGACTAAATGCGATAAAAAAGAAAATAGTTGCAGGTTGGAAGGTAATGAGAGAGAGAGAGAGAGAGAGAGAGAGAGAGAGAGAGAGAGAAGGGGAAGTGATAATAGGGAAGAGGGAGAGGAAGTAATGACATTAAATGAAATGGAAGGGATTAAGTGGATCGCATAATGAGGGATAAAGAGTAATTAGAAGAAGAGTGAGAGAGGGCGGTTAAATAGAGAGTGGAAGAAGGTGGTTAGTGAGAAGTACAACAAATTAGAAGGGAGAAAAATACAGTTGGTGGGAGGAATGAGAGAGAGAGAGAGAGAGAGAGAGAGAGAGAGAGAGAGAGAGAGAGAGAGAGAGAGAGAGAGAGAGAGAGAATGATGAATTATTCCCTTCAGTTAGAGAAAGTCGTCTGTAACTTATTCTTGCAACCTCCTTGAGATTTTATTCCGTAACTTAAGAACTTTAATATACTGAAGGGATAAATAAACAGTGAGAAGCTGTTAAGACTTCACTCAGAGGACCTGAAATCACACTTGCTTAGGGGAGAATTTTCGAAGTGAACGGGTCTGATATTACTTTTATTAACCCTTTCTTTTCCACGGTGCTCTAAGTCGTCATAAAGTCACCTGGAAGCAGCACAAGTAATTCATAAAGGACGTCATACGATGGAGAGGGTTAATAAAAATGATAAATTGCACATTCAAGAAAAAAGTTTACAGCTGGTCATACTACCTTGGGAGAGCCTGTTGGTGAGAAGGCAATCATTATAATCTTTCATAATCATATTAGAAATTAGGATTTTATATATGGATGGTTATTAATATATTGACCTTTACATTTGATTTACCCCACTGTTCTTTATTTTATTCTTGCCACCAACAGAATGAAATATTAAAGTTCAAGAAAGACTTAAAATGCTGAGTGAGATAATGGAGGACAAGTTTAATCCTGCTATTTAGAAAGCTATCCCATGAGCTGAATAATATCGTCTGAAAACAGGAAGAATAAAAAATACAATATACGTCATTGCATGGAAGTAGTTACATGTCCTGTTTTGCCTAAGTTGTCTAATATTTTCATCATATACGTTCCGTTTTGATAAAGTTTGTCGTATTGAAAGCTTTTTTTGCCTTGTAATATTTTTCAGAGCCCGGGATACTATTTATATTTAGTCAGTCCCTTACCTCAGTCTAGCTAGTACAATATTTAGGCTATATATATATATATATATATATATATATATATATATATATATATATATATATATATATATATATATATATATTTAGAATCTTAGTCCTATATGAAGTTAAATCCCGTTACTATTTTTCACAGTCAGAGATACTATTTACAAGCTATTAGTCTCTGTTTACCAAGTGGTGTCAGGGGACTGGTGCTAGTGGCCCCTTGTGACGGATATCTGTGTGTTTAGTTCCACCAGTGTCGCCGACCCCGTCAATGGCCCCGCCTAACGCCAAACACGATCAGTATCAATGCATCTACAGGGTGGGATAAATGTCAAAACACCCTAATAACATGGACGGAATAATGAAATTTCCATGGGAATTTGTGATATTTACTCTATTTATTAATCTACCTTAATTACTGGGGAGGGAAATAAGGTGATGATTATGATGTTTTTATGTATTTTAAAAACATTCTCTATTTTTAATAATATTATTAGCCGGTTTGATGGAGTGCACGCTCCATGGTTTGTCACCCGTCATCATCATCATCATCATCATCATCATCATTATTAGGAATCTTTCACTCATCTCATTACCCGTGGGAATTAGGACGATGACAGTGATGATAATCGTAATGATGGTCCAACACTTGACTTCAAATTCTTGGCGAGCATAATCTTTTGTATTTTTTTAATAGTTTTTTTTTATATAAGGTCAGTGGTTGATCGTAAGTGCAGTGGATAAGATCACGCCCAATTAATCAACATCATCAAAATTTCAAATGTGCCTTGATTTTTTTATTCTCTCCATCTCCTTGCAAGTACATACAGTCGTCAAAATAATAATAATAATAATAATAATAATAATAATAATAATGAAACCCCGCTGTGTTCTGTATTACATGGCGAAGAGATTTATAAGATCATTTTCTATGTAGTTTTGGAGATTCCGCAACACTGGTTCTTGAGATATTATTTTCTGCTCATTACACCTTATTATTTTATGCTACTGATGCTTACTATGTCGACACTGAGACTATTTAAAACAATACTATATTAAGATTCAGTAGGTAAGGTAAATTAATACCGAACAAGTGCTACGAGCTCTCTTTTGCCAGCTAGAATACAGACTACAGGACGAATATAATACCTAAAATCATTACCCATTTCAGTAAGCTCATATTCCACACTGCCTTTTCGTAACAATAATAAAACAAGATATAAGGTAAGGCATGGTAGCCAAGCAGCTAAAGTATAATTAACCTGGCATAAACTTGTATTATTCGGAATTTGCAGACACACCTAAATACAGGGTGAAGTATGAGTTAGGTTGGACTCCTTCATTACGATGACGTCTTCTGTATATTTCACACTTATTCCCCAGAAGTGTTTTCAGCTCGAGAGAGGCTTTTGGAACTGTATGGATTTTTTTTTTTTTTTTTACGGTATGGGTTAGATAGTCATCATCAATCCCTTCAATGCACGTGGTCTTTCTTTAGCTTAATACTGGAGTCTCAAGATGGCAAGAACACGATAACTGAAGCATTATAGAAGTATTTTTTGCTCTCCAACAATTTTATTCAGACTGACAGATGCTTCTCGAACTATTCGGGTTGGATATAGCCAAGACCAATCCCGTTACTGCCCTTTCTTGGCTGTACAGGAAAGAAAAGAACGACAGAAATGACGTCCTAGGGCTGAGGGGGTTAATTGAACATAAGAGTTTCAATACATACTTCCTCGCCTATACCCCCTGCTTGTCCCCACCATCCCTTTGGGAGAGCTTATACTACAATATTAATCTGTACAATGGTCGTGGTGGCATTTTTTTTCTGTATAATATGCCTGGGCGTTACTTATGGTCACCAGTCAATTGGACTAAAATAAATACCTATGGGGGTTTGAGGTGATGCGGGTGGGTAGTTAGGCTAATAAGTCGGTGGATGGTGACCATGTATACATACTGGGTGGGCAGGTAGGTACACAGGTGGGTAAAATGATGTGAAAATAAGATGGTAGGTGGGTAAATAGATATGGGTAGAAGGTAGGTTGGTAGGTTGGTAAACATGCATGTAGAAAGTAGGTTGGCTGACAAACAGGTATGCAGGGTAGCAAAGAAGTAAGCAGTGGATAATAAAGCACATGGGTAGTTAGGCAGGCAGATGTGTGGATAGATAGGTTGGCATGCATGCAGGAAGGGCGCTGGGTAACAAGATAGGTGGAAAGCAGGTAGATATACAGATGAATGGGAGGGTAGATAGACAGGTACGTAGATATGTGGATGATTAGATATGTAGGTAGGCATATGTATGGTAGGTAGGCAGATGAAGAGACAAATCAATAAGAGAAGCATATGGGTAACGATATTTTGCTAGAATTCTTGTAACCATAAGACGGTTTTATTTTGACCTTTCCTAGTGAAGGGTTAAAAGCAATCTCCACTGACTCCTTCACGAAGAAAGGTGGTTTATAAGATGAAAAAATATATATACCGGTTCCTATAAATACGTCCCTGTCCTGATGGGTTGGATAAGCTATTGGTATACATGTTTTCTCCAGCCTTTGTGTTAATTTTTTTACTGATCTTAACCCACTGAATGTAGTGATTAGCTCTATTGGGCTATTCTTCGTAACTCCAGACTATTTCATTCATTTTAGAGGAAACCTTTTGTAGTGAAGGGGTCAGTGAAAGCTATCTATTACCCTCTCTCCTCTCCCGCTAGTTCGAAATGAACCTTTCCTAAGCCTCAGAGAATCGTCCGGAGGTGGCAAGCATGGAAATAAAAGTACGTCATCGGGTTTAAGATAAATAAAGGCTCGTTACTTTCTGGTTAGTAACTGAGATTGCTGACTAACAATAAGGCCTACTGAAATTAACCACAAATCATTTACTAAGGCTGACACGATTGCATAAAACCCTGAGCATGAAGCTTGCATGATGCCAGGCAGGAAATATTGCAATGGCTACACTTTAATTCCCAGTGACGCAAAACTCGCTCTCTTGCTAAACCGCTGAAATACTTATATACGGAAATTCCCAACACATACATACATACATACATACATACATTCATACATATACACCCATACATACATACATACGTACGTACGTACATGCAACTCCGGCCAGTAATTATCTGCTACATTTTATTTTTGTGTTTTTATCTTTATTTCTTTAAAGGTGTGGGGGCATCACAGGTCCCTCAAAAGGCGGACATTTAACCTTTCACGGCAGTGTTAAGGTTTGTGATACAGTTTCGAAAGTACTGATAACATACTTAGCTTTGTCTTGCAGTTTTGTTTTATCTTTTTTTTTTTTTTTCTGCAAGGAGGTGGTGTTGGAAAGTGTGAGACAGAGTGATGCGGAGGATAGTAGAGTGAGGAATTGTGGAGTAAGATGGACAATAAAGGTGATGGAGAGGATAAGGCTGTTTGGTGGAGTAAATTTACAATACAGGGTAACGGAGAGAAGAGTGTGATTGGTGGAGCGAGGAGATGAAGGTGTGAGGTCTTTAGGACACAGGATGATACACAAGAAGGCCGTCTGCAGCGGGGGTGAATGGTGGTTTCATCATGTGAGAACTAATGTGTTGATGATGAGGAGTGGACGGTAGTGTGTGCGTGAGTGTGTGCCGCGAGTATAGTGCAGGGTGGTGGAGAGAGGCTGGCAGGTGGAGGTGAATGAGGGTTGTGAGGTCTCCATAACTCCTTCAATAAGAATGTTTCTAAACTAATTATAATCGTCAGGAGTTGGCGAAAAAAACGAGACATCACTGAACTGACTGAAAAAAAAAAATGCAGTGACAGAATGTGCACTAGGAATATGAAATTTATACTTGGTGACAAAAAGAGAGAAGGGTTGGACGGTGGAGTGAGCAAGTGAGATCTGAATAATTCTCCTCTGAGTGCTGGAATCACCTAAGTACAATAATCCAGCCAAATCAGCATGAGAGAGAGTGAGCGATATATTTGTTAATGAGGATGGATATTACTCTTGATATAGCAAAAACATTAATAAAGTCAACACTTACATTTAAGAGTCTGCTAATGGATATTAATTGCTTTTTGTGTCGGTGCAGAGGCGAAAATCTTCCTCATACAAAAACCATCGCATAAAGAGAATTAAAACGCTCTACGAATACACGTCCTGATATTGAATTAAGGGAGTCATTTCCGTTTCTTTGCGGTTGCATGATATACGCTTCGGAACGAAAAAATCCGGAATATATAAAATAGAACGATGCTTGCTAATGTAATATGGTAATTTGCTGTACTCTTTTGAACCGCGGAAATAGTTTTATTCAGAGAGGCGGAGGGAGAGAGAGGACGCAACTGGCACGGACCTCCCATCCAGCATTAAGCTCTCATAATCATAGCCCACCTGTTGTCTGTCTCTCTATGTGCAGGTGGAGTTAGGTGCCTTTTTTTCCATGCACCCTTTATTTCATATCTGTTCTTGTTTACGTATTTTCTTCGTTATGATAGGGGGAACTTTAGATGGATTAGCTCATAAGAAGGACATAATTATTACAAGTACAAAAAACTTGCGTGCACAATAGTTGAACCTTTTTTTTTTTAACCCATTCTTTCATATCTCTTAATACTGTTTTCATATTTTTTTTTTTATGAATTTTTACTCTACATTAAAAGCGTTTAGAGATTAGCTCTTAGCTGCATTATAATGGAAGTATATGCCAACCATAAAAATACATTCAGAACTTTTTTGCCAATGCATCCATTCTTTCATTTGCTTTCTTATATTTTTTCTTCTTGGTATAACATTTGGGACTGAAGATGGATTTGCTCATAGGAATGAATAGGTTAGAAAACGTATATAAGTGTCTGCATTAAAGGTATAAAGACTTAAACATACACTGAGTTTCTACATTAATACATTCTTCCATCTCCTTTCTAATTTATAACTTACTTCGTTATGACATTTGAACTTCATATCTATTAGCCTTTAGGAAAATTTACTGTATGACACGTATTATGTTTACCTTTAAAAGTAATTACGGGTTTTGCCGATTCTCTCTCTCTCTCTCTCTCTCTCTCTCTCTCTCTCTCTCCCTCCCTCCCCCCTCTCTCTCTCTCTCTCTCTCTCTCTCTCTCTCTCTCCCTCCCTCCCCCCCTTCTCTCTCTCTCTCTCTCTCTCTCTCTCTCTCCCTCCCTCCCCCCCTTCTCTCTCTCTCTCTCTCTCTCTCTCTCTCTCTCTGGATCAGTTTGTTAAACTTTATTTCTATTGGCATGATATGAGGAACTCCAGATGGTTTACCTCTTAAGGAAGACCAAGATATTATACACTCAAAATCATGTCTCGCCAATGCACCCACTCTTCCATCAGTTTTTTCTGTGCATTTCTCTAATATCTGGGTGTGTACAGTGACTGTCAAAACATACAATACATATGCCCTCATCATAAATACACAGACTAAGAGCTAATTACTTCATGCAATCACTGTTTCATATCCTTTACTCTTTTTAAAGGAGATGTGGCTTTGTCTTTCGAGAAATTAATAAGAAACATTACCTTATACGTACAGGCAACACAATAATACGTTAGTTAGGAGTCAGACTGTCCATGCACTCTTCTTCCATCTGCCATGTTATTCTTCCTCTGCTTTTTTTTTTCTGATGTGATATGAATTACTTTATATGTAAAACTAAGTTCCTACATCACCATCATCATCCTAACCTTCTTCCCATGGCAAATTAGCCAGCAGCCCTTTTTCTCCACGTACTCATTCTGTCATCTGCACCTTACATACATCTAAAAAAAAATTGTTGTGCTGGATAGAGTATAGTTTACGTGGGAAATTATTATGCAGTATTACACAGATGAAAAGAAAAATAATTTGTCAATTTGTCGATGAACTGTTTCAATTACTTCCTTTCGGTATAATGTGTGAAAAGTGATTATGTATTAGCCAGTAAGAAAGAAAAGAAAATATCATGCTCCTCCTAAAAATTACATTGGTCAAGACACATTTGCCAATGAACCGTCTCAGCTGCTTCCTTCCACGCTTTTTTTCTTTCAATGTAGCTTACTATACTGTGGTCAATAAGCTATCTTTCACGATATATTATTAAAGGTATCCGCCTTGGATTCTTTCTTTTCTGCATTAAAAAAAAAAAATTATTCCATGCACTGCTTTTCTGTAAACTTATAATAATACTACATCACTTACGAGTTTGCTAACTGCAAGCCTATCAAGGTCGGGATAACTCTAGTATTCTATTTCAGCTATCGCCAGACAATTTTATATAGCTAGATGTGGATCATAGGAGCCTGAGTGTGCTAAGGTGGACACTGACACGAGGATCTAAAACAGGGATGGGGGTAAAAACTGGCCCTGTCCAACACTTCAGTACCGACCCCTTGAACACAGACCCTCTCACCCCCTACACAATTGCATATACCGGTTGATGTGTGACAGGCTGCCTCCACCAACACCATCCCTAGTACCTAATACTGTGCGTATATTTAGTGCCTAATACCTATAACCAGATACCTAATACCTAATCCTAAACCTCAACATGATAGAAAGTAATGTACCGATTCCTGGCATTCAGAATACTCTACTTGCCACATCTATAACACTGATATGTGGGAGACGGACTTCCCTACTATCAGCATACTTCATACCTGATACTTTACATCTCGCCCAGTCTAAGAGTTCGGTAATGATACCTTGTCTACCTGCCCCACAACTGCTTAATGTCACCATTCCATAATACCTATTCCCTAACTAACACCTGTTCCTTTATATCATACATTTATTTGTACATAATACAATCCCCCCTTCACTAATACATGTCCGTCCTAAGTTTAATAAATTTCCCTGATGTTACAAGGAACTAAATATAAGGACATCCTTGGGCTGATGAGATTATTTTTTGAACGATAAAGAAAAACATATAAAGTAACTCTCTTCATCTCCTCCGGGAGGCGTTTGGCACCATAGGCCGTATCCAAAGTGGAATGGGGGCTTCGTAACACCACTTCCATTGCGATTTATCTTGCATATTCCACCGTAATACTCCCACGTATATCATTTACATAGCTTAAATACTGACGTACTTTATATAACTAACATACAGAGAATACTGAGCCATATTGTGCACAATAAATCGCTACGGAAGAAGGGTTAGGAAATCACAGCTGCTTTGAGATGACCCCATCTCAAAATTGTGCCAAAAGGTAATAAGAGAAGCCTGCTAAAGTACCGGGTATTCAATATTAAGCAAGCGTGTCTGAATCATGCATCATTAGTTTCGAACCCCAAATGTGTAAATGGATTGATTGACCGGGTTTAAAAGCACCTCTCTCTCTCTCTCTCTCTCTCTCTCTCACACACACACACACACACACACACACACACACACACACACACACACACATTATATATATATATATATATATATATATATATATATATATATATATATTTAATTAATTAATTAATTTATTTATTTATTTATGCGTCACGGTTTGAATCCTACGGTTGAATGGAGATTTTTCTGTCATGCAAAATGTGTAAGTCTGTCTCCACCCTGTACGTTTCCAAGAGAACTGTAGCCTAGTCTTGCATTTTTGCGCCTCCAAGGGGGCAATATAATTTCTTAAATTGATCTAATCGAAAAAAAAAAAAACATGATTAATTGCCATTATGGATTTTTAAAGGGGGATTTTTCCTTTGCTATTTCCTTCGCTACTAAAGATCTGTCTTAAGTGGAATAAAATAATCTGTAAATAGAAGAATAAATTAAGATCATGCGTCAACGAACTGAAACTTTAAAAAGCTATGAGAGATTTTAGTTCAGCCAGGGAGGGTGCGTGCCTCCCTGCCTGCCTGCCTGCCTGACGGGCCTACAGCCACGTGATGTCTGGTCAGAAAATTAGGCAGCCCACGTGAAGGACATGCTACGATCCCTATAGCCACGCGCACACCAGCCTTAGTAATTCATGAAGGAGAAGTTGAACCTGTCCGCAGGGCTCGTCTGATCTTGTTGTCGGCGCCTTTTCCAATCCGGGGAGGTCCTCTTGCTATGGAAGGTTTTTATTTATTGTCTTAATTTAATGTTTTTTTTTTTTTTTAATGAGTCATTTATTTTTAGTAATTGGTGACCCGATCAGAAAAGTCTTGTCTGTTGTTATGGCTGGTGTCTTGTCCAGTACAATAGGTCCTCTTGCGATGGACATTTTATAATTCCCATCTTTTGCATTTACTTTATTTTAACTGCTTTTATTTTCCTTTGTTTTCCGTCTGGCGGGTGACAAACAAATGTCGCACCTTTCACAATCCCGAGGGTCCTCTCTCGCGATGGATGGGGTTTTAGTTCTTAATCTTGTTCTCTTAATCTTACACTTGTTTCCAATAAATACAGAGTCTGTAGGGTGGTTCTGTTAGTTGATGTTTTTACCACTTTTTCCAATCCACGGGACTTCTTCTGTGGCGGACTGGCATGTTTTTCTCAGTCTAGTTATCTGTATTGTAATCTGCATGCTATTTCCATTTCTCTCTCTGCCTTATGTTTCTTGTCTTGTCTGTGAGGCCAATACAAAGAAACCGCCACACCTTTAACAAGTCAGGAAGTCTTTTCTTGCGATGGCAGGATTTTTCTTACAGTTATATATATATATATATTGGCGATGTCTTGTTTTACCATGTTAGCCCTAGACCAACCTTAGAATGGACTGTCTTTTCATCTCTCACACCCATCCTTAAGTGGGGAAAAGGTCACGATGATGATGATGATGATGACGGTGGTGGTGGTGTTCTGTCTTTCTACCCTGTGTTCTCTTTGAGGTGGACGTTAAGCAACAATCAGTTCAATTAGCTGAAGTTCTGGAATCATAACCCACTTCATCGTCCCATACTGATTTTTTTTTTTTTAATTATATCGTCGATATTTAAGAGTTATGAATGTCTCCCATTGTTCGTCAATTTCTGCTCTCTTCTGTCTGTCTGTCTGCTTTCCCCGCCGCTAACTTCCCCCCCCCCTCCCCTTCAAAGCCCAGTCCAGCCCAGCCCAGCCCAAGAACAGTGAGGGAAGGCAAACAGGTTTCAGGGAGCCCAGCCAAATCAACTTCTGCCTTGCGTCTGTAAAGGGAAGGGGGAGGGGGGGAGGTGGCCCGTACACCCTCTCAATAGGTTGTCTTTTATGTGGCTCAGGAGATTCTGCATCCTCATCCTTAGCGTCTTAATCTACAAGTAACACCTTATTATTACTCTGTATGTTACTGACGCAATTAATGTCACTAATACAACGACATCGGTGACATACAAGGGAAAGTTAAGAGGGTAACATGTAAAATTTTATCGCCTAGAGAGGTTATATGAAGCTTCCTCTGCCACCTAAAATACGGTCCAGTGCCTTACCTATACGTTCCTCTATTCATTTCACTTCCTTCAACACACACACACACACACACACACACACACACACACACACACATTCTGTAAATCATGAAGTTAAAGGACGATATTCATAGTGTGTGAGAAAGTAATTCATGGTAATAATGATGATGATGATGATGACTGACCCCAGTGTGTTAATATTTTCAGAATGAATGTGCATTTCGAGTGTGACTTTCAATTTTCTTTTCCTTGCCCCATCATTAGATGGGAAAAACTTGATGATGATGATGATGATGATGATGATAATGATGATGATGATGATGATGATGATGATGATGATGATGATGACAGTGAAGTGTTTGTATTTATTTCCAGTGTCTGTTGGATAATTAGTACCCTTGTACTTTCAGTGTGTACTTATTTTTAATGCTTGTACATTTTCTGTGATTGCATGTTTTCAGTGCGTACTTAAAACATTTATCAATCCGTGTATGTTTTCTGTTTGTATACTCTCACAGTGCCTGTATTTTCAGTTTCTATATTTTTCAGTGTCTGTATATTCTGTGTATTTGCGTAATTTACGTGATTATTATATTCAATGTCTGTGTATTTTCAGTATGTGTCTGTCCCACATAAATCAAAGTGTTACTGTATTGTCTCACAGTGTGCATATATTTCAGCGTGTCTGTATATGTACAGAGCATCATTTTTTGACGGCAATGGTATTCACGTCTATGAAACAGGAAAATACTCTGGCCTTCTTATTAGCTGCAGTCTGATGCCATCATTTTAATTACATTCTTGAATGCTTCACGCAATTACAATCAACTCATATTTCAAACTGGGGTAGGGGGGGGGAGATTTGGATAAAGCCTTCTTTCACTCCTTCTCTATCAGGGAGAGCTCCAGAGGTGAATAAAATTGTTTGGTGGCGCGAAAACTCTGGTAATGTACTCCAGTTCATACCAGGAGATTTTATTCTGCACAATCGCAGAAGCCTAAAATAGTTCCCAAACGTTCTGTCTTTTCTTATATTATCTTTTGTAGGGATGAATTACAGCAGTCTACCAACATCACGAGCTATAACCCATAACAAGCAATAATCCCTTTCCAAGCAATTATTATTATCAAACGTCGATACAAGGTAATCCCGAGGATAATTTACCTGGAAAACCAAGTAATTTGATTAACCTGATTACCACAAGAATTAATACGTATCAAAATTCCATCACACGAGGGGCAATACCTCACAAATCCGCCAAGCACAGTTATGCAAGCACCAACGACCGGACTGGTGGATGGCTGGCTGTGGAAAGTCATGCGACAAAAACTTGCTTGCAGGCAGGGGACAGTCGCCAGAGCAGTCCCCCCCCCCTTCCCTCGGGTAGCAACGCCTGGGAATACTGTGTGCAAGCAACCCTCGACGTGTGTGTGTGTGTGTGTGTGTGTGTGTGTGTGTGTGTGTGTGTGTAAACGTCTGGGAATACTGCTTGCAAGGACTCGTGAGTGTCTAGGTATCTCGGTGTATATGTATGTACGTATGCTATGTACGGTATGTGTCTATATGCGTGTGAACGCCTTGGAATACCGTGTACAAGCAACCCTCGACGTGTGTGTGTGTGTGTGTGTGTGTGTGTGTGTGTGTGTGTGTGTGTGTGTGTGTGTGTGTGTGTGAACGCATTGGAATACTGACTGCAGGCAACCCCGTGTGTATGTGTCTGGGTGTCTGGCTATGTATGCATATATATGTGTGAATGTATGTGCCTATTTATTTGTCTTTAGGGAATACTGGACTTGCATGCAAAGAGCCCTCTGTGTCTGTGTGTATGTCTGGGTTTCTGGGTGTATGCTTGAAAGGGAATTAGTGTGTCGATGTACCGGTGTGTGTTTCAGAATGTGGTAGTGTGTGTGTGTGTGTGTGTGTGTGTGTGTGTGTGTGTGTGTGTGTGTGTGTGTGTGTGTGTGTGTGTGTGTGTGTGTGTGTGTGTGTGTGTGTGTGTGTGTGTGTGTGTGTGTGTGTGTGTGTGTGTGTGTGTGTGTGTGTGTGTGTGCGCGCGCGCGCGAGGCTTAAATTGATATATGCAGTCAGATACGTGCTCAGGTCCGCTTCGAGCGACGCATAGAGAAACGATTACGGTAGATGATAGCTTATGCCGGGGAGCGTGAATACCTTGCCTGAATGCTTACTTATGTTGCCATGTCCTTTATCATGCGCATATGCAAAATTCCCATGGATTTCCTACCGGGGCGTCTCCCATTTTTCTATATTCAATTCTCTGCGTGTAAAAAAAATGCCAATGATTTCCTAAAAATTCATGAAAAATGCCTGAGAGCGCTGTGGCATTGACAGGTTGGTAGGTGGCTGGGTCTGGCTGCTAGGGAGGGTAGGTAGGGGACGGGAGGGGCTGACACAGTGCTTGTGGGGTGAGGGGACGAGGAGAGGGGAAGGGGTGTGTGTGTCAGAGAGGTTTGGCAGGGTGAGGGTGAACGAACGGGAAAATAAGTAGCCAAGATAATGGTCCTAAGATGGGCACACTACCAGGTCCTGCTTCCTTCCTCCCTGCCTGCCTGCCTCTCTCTGTCCCCCCCGTGCCTGACGCCTGACGCTGCCTAGGTGGTGGGACACGTGAGCTTGGCCGCAGCAGCAAATTGTGGGGTGTCGGGGGACCGCTTGACTGAGGTGCCACGTGGACCTACACACGGTAATTAGCGTGGCACGTGATTGAACATCTGTTAATTAATCTGCCACGTGATTGAACGTCGATTAATTATGCTTCCTTGTGAGAGGGCATCACTTAATTAGCCTACCCCGTGATTGAACATGGGTTAATTAGCCTGACACGTGACTGAACATCGGTTAATTAGCCTCACACGTGACTGAACATCATGTAATTAGTCAGCCACGTGAATAAACATGTAAATGTCATGTCCCCGCGTGTGTGCATGTCAGTAATTCATGACGGCGCATGGTAGCGAGGTGAGGCGGCTTGTCCCGTGTCTCTCATGTCCTAAATGGCCACTTTGTTCACATTTGTCCACACATCACCCATGACAGAGGTTCGGCGTGGAAGAGACGACGCTCCGGCCGCCCTCCTTCCTGCCCGCTCGACTGCCCGCCCGCCCTCTCTGCCTGCCTGCCTGCCTGCCTGCTTGCTTGCATGGAGCGGCCGGCCCGGGGAGAGAGAGAGGGAGAGAACGGGCGCTGTCTGTGTCCTGTTTCCTCGCTTGCTCGCTCACATCGGCTTCACACTGCTTCGGTATGTTATTGATCTACCTGTTCTGTATCACTCAAGAGAATATGAAGGACCCATTATAATTTTGCAACTAATTCTAACCCAAATAATTCTAAACACACTAGATACAGTCAAGATTCAAGCTACAACGACGGCGAACTCAGCTCACACACTGGTTTGGTATGTTATTGATTTATCTTTGCTCAATCACACACGGGAACATTAGGGCCCCTTGATTTGGGAGCTATTTCCAACCTAACCATTTCTAAATAACACTACTTACAGCCAAAGAATTGAGTTATATCAGGTGTAACAACGACGAACTCCGCTTTCTCACACCGCTTCGGTATGCAGGGATCTAAGTTTGTTCCGTCACGCACGGGGTTATGAGGGCCTATTGATAATGTAGAAGCTAATTATAAACCAATTAATTCAAAGCTAACAAGATACAGCCGGGATTTCATCCTTCAACCAGCGGCGAACGTCACCTTCACACATCCTACTTCCGCGTGTTATTGATTTGCCCTTGCTCTACCTCGGCCAGGGATATGAAAGTGTGATGGTGATTTAGGAACTAGATTTAACCCTGCTAGTTCTAAACACATATACAGTTAAGGGTTCAAGTTGCAACGACGATGAACACCGCTTTCAGTCGGCTTCGCTATGTACTGATTCAGCTTTATTACTGAACTACACACGGAGATTAGAGTTTTTTGATGATTTGGAAGTTAATTCTAGCCCATCGAATTCTAATTATGTTAGAAATAGCGACGGTGTGTGTGTGTGTGTGTGTGTGTGTGTGTGTGTGTGTGTGTGTGTGTGTGTGTGTGTGTGTGTGTGTGTGTGTGTGTGTGTGTGTGTGTGTGTGTGTGTGTGTGTCTATTAACCGTTTTATTGCCCTGAACACATGCTGGCATATGATTTATTACCTCTATTTCATTAACCTGATGGGAATATTCAGTTAGGGCCTATAAGTTTAACTCCTGCTGCCAGAACACATCATTACTGTATTCTTGCTGCAACAAGCTTTGGGGGAACCTCCTCTGGCAAACGTGTTATTAAAAAAGTACATCTAACTCCATCAATTCAAAAGTCACTCCTTATTTGAATTATAATCATCAAAGACAGGAAGAATATGGTGATAATAACGTCCTCTGGTTTATAGGAATTTGAACACACCAATAAATTACACAGATGAGAATAAAAGGGGTGGATGAGAGCTTATTTCATCTTAAACCTTAATTTTTTTCTTCCAAACAAACCTTGAACGTAGATTTGGCAGAATATTTTTTGGGGGGAGAAGATACAAAAATTGTTTATTTTCCACTCCTTCAGTCCAATATGTTCTTTCTTAATTGAATAAAATCGTCTAACAGTAGCAAAAAAGTGTCACTGTGGTGAAGGGGTTAAATGAAAACTATAAACATTTTTTGTTGTGTGTGTGTAGGCGGAAGGGAAGGGATGAATGACAAGGAACATAGTTTATTTGAAATTTAATGATGCTAACTCGATTTATATTTTTGGACTATGTTTTTATGAATATAAAACTATTGTTTTACAGTAGTTAGGATGAGTTAATTACACATATTTCTAATATCATCATCATCATCATCATCATCATCATCAACATCATCATCATCCCTCCAATATGATTGCACTTGACTATCAACGGAGCTGAAATAGGCTAGAGATCTCCGTCAAATTAACAAAAGCGCCATAATATCACCTCCTAAGTGATTGTATTTTCATATTACACCGCAGTATTGTCTTCTACGTCACTTATGGCTTTGCAATGTAAGCACTGTCTAAACATACAAAAATTATATTAATTTCCAGTATGCAAATATACAAGTAAACTGGTATGGTAATGGTCCTAGACATATTTTTTCTGTCTCTACATAATGGGGATATAGTCTGGATAAATAACATACATGAGGAATATTAACTTGGTATATTCAATGATTTTTTTTTATTCTTTCCATTCTCAGGTGATTTTTTTTTTTTTTCACTCTGGGACTTTCCTCGTCATTTCCATGCCAAGGAGATGGTAATGAAGGCTATTTACGTAACCTCAAGTCGGAAAATTTTGGGATTTTTCCAACAAAAGGGTTACATATAGTTCTCATTAACCTCTACATATAGTTCTCATTAACCTCTTCATTAACACCTGCTTCACCTAAACTGATAAAAATCGTTTGGCAGAACCGATAATGAAAAACTATATCATCGGGCTGAAGTTAGCAAGGTCCCGTATGCAGAAATAAAGAAGTACGGAGGAGCTGCTCAAAAAATAAAAATAAATAAATAAAAAAATAAATATTAAATACTCAGAAATTGTGTCCATGAGTCAATTCTTTCAATCCGGTGGCCTAATTATTTCTTTTATTACGGCTACTGAAGAGATAATTTTATGCAACTTCCAAAAGCTCTCTGGTACTAAAGAGGTTAATGAAAAGAGTACACCTAACCCTTCCAGCCCAAAAAGTTTCTCTTAAGATGTACAAAATCCTCTCTCTCTCTCTGAGACTAATTGCACACATAATCATTCAGCTCAAGTAAATTCTGAAACTGAAGGGGTTTAATAATTGCCCTGATCAACCTTTTACTTTAAAAAAAAAAAAATCCCTAAATAAAATCGTCTAGCTGTTGTATGAATAAATGAAAAAAAAAACGCCATAATACTGAATATGAGAAACGAATATGAAGCCTGAACTCTCGATAATTATAAAAAAAAATCGGACTATGTGGCACTGAATGATGATGCAAAAGACCATATAGTTACTTATGCCGAACACAAATACCGAAAAATACATGAAGAAAATGTAAGTGCCTTGATTTCTTAACAAATGATGATGATGATATAATAATAATAATAATAATAATAATAATAATATTAATATTAATAATAATAATAATAATAATAATAATAATAATAACAATAATAATAATGCAAGATTATTCAACATGCCAGACGTCTTGAGCTAACAACAGTAATAAAAATAGCTTATGCTATTACGTATGGGTCAGAGTTAATATTAATAATAATAATAATGATAATGAAGGAATATACAGATACATGCATGTCTAGCAAGAATTGAGAACTAGATTACGCAACTATCTAGGTGTGAGAGCTAACAATAATAATGGCAAAGGAAGTCTACGCTGTTACTCAAATGTGTAAAAAAAATAATAATAATTACTCAGCTTCTTGTACGGCTGAACAATCATCATCATCATCATCATTTATTCTCTTCACATATAAAGACGGGGAGAGGACTGATGCAGATAAATACGAAACTATACATGTAAGTCTCAACAACATATATAAATATTTTTTAATAACAAAACAGAGGAAGGAAAAACAAATGAATAAAAAAAAAATAATCCAAACACCAGATTACTGGTGTCCTCCGTTCATAAAATATCTGTAACAGTTAGACTTGAACGGCTGTAGGTTGAAGTTTGGAGGGAAACAACTCTGGGGAAGCGAGTTCCAAAAAGATGCAGTTCCGGGAATGAAAGAATTCTGATAGGCAGAAGTTCTGCAATATGGCTGAGTGACATTCCAGTCATGAGCACTACCAGATGAAAAACAACTAATTAAAAAAATGCCCCAAGCTCTTTTTTGGATGCGCTAGACATTTAATCTTACTACTGCCTAATCTTTCTTTATCCAGATGTTGCATAATTCTCTCAGTGAATAATTCTTTCAGTCTTACTTTCTTAGCTTATAAACAATTCACTGCGTAAAGATTTCCCTCGAAATCTTTCTAAGCTACACACATACATAATCTTCTAAGTGGACCATTTTCCTTTAAGTCACTGTTGTCTCCGTTGTCTAAGTCCACTTCTAAGAAACAAAGAAATTTTAAAAAAATCCTAAGTTGCTATCGACAGTTGGAAACAAGAGCTAAATTTGGAGAGTACCGTAAAATTTTTCACCCTCTCACCACGAAGACTCCTTTCTCATTTTATTCTTTCTAGGTATACTTGGACGACTTCAACTTAACTCATGGGACACATTTCTTTTTATTTTTTTATTTTTGCTGAATGGGTTAGCTATTAGCCTTCAGTAAGCCTAAGGACGTAATTCAGATTATTCTTGCAACCTCAGAAGATCTTTCTTTGCATATGACAGACTTTTTGAGCCGAAGGGGTGAAGCACAGCCTTGGGTAACTCTCTAAATAAGATATGCCACTCCCTATGAAACTATTATTATTCGCAATTAGGCAAGCTAAAATTGATCAACAAAATTCGTCCCCAGTTTGTAGGAGTTAATCATTTTATTACAAGAGGTCTCCACTGAATGTAGTAACATCATCTAGATTTTTTTTTTTTTTTTTTTACGGCCTGAAGGATTTAAAAAATGCGTTCTACCTAGTATTACTGGTACAAATCTCAACATTGGCGTCGAGTGAATATCAGGAAAAGCTAAAAGATGATTGGTGAAAACAAGCTGATTAAAACTGCCTTGACACTGAAAAGAAAAAAAAAAAGGGAAAGAAAAGAAAAAAATATGCATTTATTCTTTCAATCCAATGATGTATTTTTATATTCTACTCTGGTCTCCTTAAACGATTATATTAAAGCCGTTGAGATTTTTCGTGTTGTAGCAGTTAGATGTAGCCTTCATTAACCATTTCATTACAAGAGATCTCCCCTGCAAGTGAATAAAAGCGTCTGGTAACAGCAAGAATCAAAATACAATTAAAGAAACTGAGAAATAAATACATAAATATGCAGCTAAATGACGACGTGCCAGGGTTGAAGATTAACGTACCGAAAACCTGTATTTACGGCATCAATTTTCATAAGTACTGAAGTCAAACTCCATAAGCAATCAAAGCATTAGATGTAACCAAACAATCAAAGAATTCTTGACTCACTAAAAAACACGTAAAAAAAAAAAGTATTACAGAAAACTGAGGTAAAATACAAGGATGAAACAAGTACGAGATCGAAGGTTTCTGTATACATTCAGGCTCCTATCACTCACTCTCATCTTAATAAAGTCGTATGGCAGTAACTGAAATAGAATACTAGAATTATACCGAACATGGGATGGTTTAAATGGTACCAGTATTAACACGCTCAGGCACTTTTACTCATTCTCAGCTGAATAAAGTTATCTGGTGTTAGCTGGAATATATGCTACAGATGACAAGACCATGAGTGGGTTAATTAAAGAAAAAATTACCCTCTCAAGGAACAAATTACTAAGGGGCTGATTACTAAGAAAAAATTAACCTCTCAAAGAACAAATTATTAAGGGGCTAATTACACAGAAAAAAAAAACTCTCAAAGAACAAATTATTACGGGGCTAATTACACAAAAAGTTACCTGTCAATGAACAAACTATCATATGTGCAGAACCTGTGGAACAGTGAAAGCCTGGGAGTTGCTTCTTTAGCTGCCAATTAGTTACTCTCCTTTTTAGTTTGGTTTACATAAGACAGCTATAACAATCTCACAGAAACTCACCACAGAAATTTTTTTTAATCCGGATCGATCTAAATTTTAACCAATAATAAACAGCCTCTCAATTTATTCCAGCTGGCATCAGGTGACATAATTCATCTAAAAGCATTCTGCCTCAATCAAAGTGAAATCAGAGTTCATGGAAATTTGCCAAGGAATTATGACGGAATGAAGGTAAGAACACCCCAGTGAAAATAACTTCTTTCGAAAACATATTTTCATTTGTTACATATACAGGCAATTTTATTCACCTCAGAACAGACTTTCCAGCTGGAGGGATTTGAAGCAGCATTAATTAACCCTTTCCTTAAAAATAACCTCTCTTAAGCTGAACCGAAATCAACTGGTATCAGCCTGACTAAAACGAAAAAAATTTCACAAGAATCAAGGGATTAAATCAGAATGGCGGTGAAAAAGCCAAGTATACATTGAAGAGGAAAATGTCAAAAAACCGTATACTTGGCATTAACCTTTTCGTGGTAGCTTCTTCCCTCTTTATTTTATTCCACCTGACCTCAGACGATTTTATTCTGTTGGGTATAAAAGCCTGAGGGTGTTGATACTGGAACCATGAACGTTTTTTTTTTTTTTCCGCTGTATTCCAATTAACATCAGATACTTTCGTTTAGCTGCGACTGAGAAAAGGAACCTAAGAGAGTTATTATAAAGGGAAACGGAAGAGCAAAATCATTCTGAACCTCTTGAATACAAGGACTTTAACTGTTTTATTTAGCTACGGGGAGGTTTTCGAACTGGAGGAAGTAGATATAACACTCACTATCCCACGCAAATATAACTTTCACTGTAGATGTACCTTTCATTAATCCATGTAGAAATAACTTTCATTAATCCATATAGATGTAACTTTCATTAATCCATGTAAATGTAACTTTCATTAATCCATGTAGATGTAACTTTCATTCCTCCATGTATATGCAACTTTCATTAATCCATGCAGAGACAACTTTGATTAATCCATGTAGATATAACTTTCATTAATCCACGCAGTGTTAGGTGGGGGCGCTCCCCATCCACTCATTTGATGTATTGCTGCTCTAGAGTGACTGCCTTTTCCTCTCTTCTTTCCTTCATTTCTTCCTTCTTCTTGTCTTTCTTTTCTTCAGTCTATCCTCTTCCTTTTGTCTAAAAATGACTCAACACTGAGTGACAGGCCAAATGGTTTGCTGTACAACAGGAAACCATTTACAACGCTGGGTGGTAAACAGATATCCATATCATGGCGCCGGGAGGTTTAGTGGGTAATTATGGCGCTCCAATCGGACTGAGCCAGTGCAGGTTTACATCCAAGGGACGGTTGGGGTTTATTGCTCACATAATGCCACTCAGGGATAAGTAAGGCTGGTCACTCTCACCTTATATGTCAGGACCAACTTGCCTAGCCCCAGGCTCCTACGGTCCTCATGAGGCAACACAGGATTTGATGATGAATGAATGAACGAGATAAACTTTCATTAATCCATGTAGATATAACTCATTAATCCATGACCAGTACAAGCTGTCCTAATTAAGTCGATTGAAGGGAGAAAGAATAAAATCGAAATATCACCCTAATGAAGTGTTAAAGTCGAATACGGTCTTAAGTTTTATTTTATTTATTTATTTATTTATTTTTTCGCCGCGCCTGGAAAAATTAATTCAGCTCACGAAAAACTTCCCTGACGAAAAATTAACCCTTTCAATCCGATGACCTATTTCTTAGTTTAATTTGTGCAACTCTCAGGAGATATTATATTGATAAGGGAAACTTTTCGAACTCGGTGGGGGGAGATGTATTATTCATTAACTCCTCTCATCATGAAAGGCCCTTCCAAAAATGTGAAAAGATCATGTGGTGGTAGAATGAGCAAAATAAATAAATAAATAAATAAATAAATAAATAAATTAAACAAAAGCATTTTGAGTGAAGGGATTAAAAATTATCTTCTGACATATTCAGACGCAGACAGACAGACAATGACAGACATAAGACAGCCATGAAGAATACAACGAAGAGAGAATAGAAACGGAAAACTGTAACAACGGAGAAGACATGAAGTGAGGGCAGAAAGAAAAAGGAAAGCTAAAAAAAATCCCAAGAAAAAAAGAAAAATAACACAGGTCCTCCAACCAGGCCATCCCAAGCGAGCCTTCCTCCACTCCCTCACTTCCTTGGGCACACATAAATCATTCACAGGAGCTTCTTACCCCCAGCCCCTCTGCGACCCATCCAAACTTTTTCCTTTCGCCCAAAAGAAAAGTTGCGTCGGTCCTTTCAAAACTTTCCTGTTATTCCCATTATGAAGATTTGACCCCCCCGCCCACCCTCCCAAACCTCGCAGGTGAGGATGGGTGGGTGGGGTAGGGTGGGGGAGGGGAATGGGGATTGGTGGGAGTGGAGGGTGGAGGGGGGATGCGGCAGGGGGGAGAGGGGGCAGGGGGGACGAGGGACTGGAGAGGGGGATAGGTGGAAAAGAGGGGGATGAATTAGATTTTTATAATATCAGGCTCCAGATTTTGTCGAGTGGCCCTACTTTATTAAATATATTTCCAAAATCTGATTGCGTCCCGTCATGAGGCCATTACCGTATTAATATTTGTTTCGCGTATACAAAATGCATGTTAATTAGCAAATTAATTGCAAACAGTTTCTAAGCAAAATTTATAATGGATTACTTTAGTAATTAACTTGGGAAATTTTAATGATGTTTCATTTAGGGTAATATGGCTCAGTGAACTTAAGTTTTATCATATAATCAAGAGTACCCAAATATTTGGGATCATATACTGTACATAAAACTGAGCATATTTATGGCCATTAAGAATGTAATACCAGGTACAAGCGATAAGATCAAACAGACACCATAATAAATCGATAATTAAATAAATTAAAAAATAACACAAATACAAGTAATTTTTCATGGCATACGTAACGGTGCTTCCAAAGAAAATATGCACGTTTACACCAAATATTCATGCTTAGAACCAGTGATCTTCGGGTACTTTTAAATATTCAGCACCGTTTTCTTTTTCGACTTGTTACTGTCTAGCTACAGCCTACGGAACAAGGAAACCTATAGCCCAAACTGACACTCGAAACTCAATCAACAGTTCCCCAAGCAAAAATTCAGGCAGAGGGCAAGCAGTCACTGTGAAACCACCTAGCAACTCGAATACGATCTATTAAAAAAATAAAAAAAAAGTTCAAGCTACAGATGAAAAACAAAAGACGGGCCTGTACAAAATTCACACCACACATCCGTCATCCTCACGAAAAAAAAAAAAAAAATCTACACTCGTAATTTTTCCTTCATTATAAGCTTATCTACCTGCATTTTTTCCATAGCAATTAAAAAAAAAAAAGTAACTCAAATTAAAAAATCACATGGAAAAAAAAGGCAACATCAGGGATCAGACACGGGCAGCAAAACTGGATGGCATACGCACAAATAATCCAAGGTAAGGCTTCGCTCAATATATCCGGCGCCAGTAAGACTTCTGCACCAAACACGAAACAATTAAACTCCCAGACGAGCACAATTAATGAACACGGGGAGAAAAAATCGAAACGGGGAAAAAATCGAAACGGGGGAAGCCTATACCTGGGGGGAAGAAAAAAAAAAATCATGTATATTCTTCTGGCGATTCAATTTTCTGGAGGTGGTATGGGGGATGTGAGGGAAGTAGGAGAGGATGGGGGAGGAGGGTTAGTGTGGAGGATAAGGGGAGGAGTCATGTAAGGGCAAAGAAGAGAAGTAAGGGAGGAAGATATGGAGAAAGGGGTGAAAAATAAGAAAGGACAGGTTAGAATGGAAGTGAAAGAGGAGAGGGTAGAATAGAATAAGGGAGAGAAGAAGGAAAGGGAAGGAAGAGGAGGAGGGAAGGAGGGGAAGGAGGAGGATGAGGAGGGAAGAAAGAGAAGGAGAAGGAAAAGGAGGAGGGATGGAGAAGAAGAAGGGAAGAAAGAAGAAGGAGAGGAGGAGAAAGAGAAGGAGAGGGGAAAGAAAAGGAAAAGGAGAAGAAGAGAGAAAGGAAAAGGGCAGGGGAAGATGGAGAGGGGAAGAATCAGGAAACAGAAGGGGAAGGAAGGAATGGGGGATGCAGAAGAAAGGAGGAGGTAGTGCGGGGGGAAGGAGTAAAAGGGAGTGGGAGGTAAAATAGAGAGAAGTGGGGGGGTAATAGGAAAAGGAGAAAGAAGGAAAAATGGAAAAGCTTTTGTTGCATAATTAATTCCATGCCAGCAACGACTCGGGCCAAACTTGAGAAGAAAAAAGGAGGTAATCGCATCTCAAAGGGCGCGCCATTAATTGCCAAGTTGTGGAATATCGTCTGCCGGAGAGACCTGTTTAATTACTCTCGGCCCTCGGGTGATTTCTGGAGTCGTCTTCTCAGGGGCTTAGGAGGCGCCCTTAGACTCCTTCAGTTCGAGGACGACTTTATTTTCTTGTTGCCCTTCGACTAGTTCATTCATTTATGGGGACCACGAATCTTACTTGACCTCTTCAATCAAGGTGAGAGTTTTCTTTTATTCTTGATGGTACCAAACGATTTAATTCAACTAAAGAAAGGTCTCGCGCGCTAAAGTGATTCATTAATGCTCTACCTAACACCTTCAATTCCAAAAGAGTTCCCTAAGCCGAATAAAATCGTCAGGAGATTGCAAGAATATAAGACGTCCGCGAGTTAGCCCCCTTACTTGTGTATTCCTGAAGACTGCATGTTTATAAGATCCCAGAGGTCGTTCATGATATCTGTGTCTGTATTAGGTCGTATTCATGACAAAGATTTCTTTTCGGTCTAATGTTTGTATCAACTCTAATTATTTTATTCTAACTATCAACATACGATTTTATTTAGCACAGGGGTGATTTTCAGTGTTCTGAGAGTTGAAAAAAAAAACAAAAAAAATCTTTGCGTGGTATGTCTCAGTCTGCTGTATCCTGGCTAGCAACGGACGATTCTTTTTTCCTTTTTTTTTTTTCCCAGAGTTATGGAACGATTCGCTATGGCTAAGGTTCGTATTCCACCAGTAAGAGACGTCAGAGATTACGAAGTTCCATTTACTTAGCGATGTATTCTGTTCATTATACCTCAATATCCTCCTGTATGTTGTTGATGCAAAATATACTGATACTGCAACAATAAGATGTCATTAAGTAGTATCTTAAGGTGAGCTAAATAAATCGCTTAGGAATGGGTGAGGTGCTATGGAGCATCTTATACCAAATACAACAGGGTCCTAAGGTGTAACTCTTACTTCTTTTTCTGTATTTAACGTCTTATTTTGGGTCTTCTGGTGTCACTTATGTACGTTCAGTATAATCAGATATTTTTATTTCTTTCCGCTCTTCTAGTCCCTCCTACTTCTATACCCCTTCTCCATCCTCCTCCTCATTTTCATCCCCTCTCCTATTCCCTTCCCCTCCCCATCTTTCTACCTCTCCCTCCTTCTAGCCCGTTCCAACCCCCACTCTCACATTTCCTTTCTTTCCCCTTCCTCTTCCTCCAGTTTTTCTCCTTTCCCCCCACTTCACTCACTCTCCCTCCTTCTCAACCATGTTCATCTTCTTCTCCCTATCTTCCTTCCCTTCATCTCCTTCTCCCCCCAGTTTCTACTGCCTCTTCTACATCCCCTCCTTTCCCTTTCCTTACCCCTATGCTATAATCCTCCTCCCTCCTTCTACTTCCACTTACCCTTCACGTCTTCCATCCCTCCCTGCCACTTTTCCACTTTCTTCTCCATCTCCTCTTTAACTCACCCTTTCCCTCTTCTTTTGCCTATTCCATTCGCCCCTCCCTTCCACCCTCCCACCCACCCATCCATTCCTCCTCCTCCTCCTCCTCCTCCTCCTCCTCCTCCCCCTCCTTCCCCTTCCAAGTCCATAAGTTTCTAATGTTTTGACTTCAACCCTTTTCCCTTCCTCCTGAGGGATGGCGCCCACTGGAACATGCCTTTTACAACTTTTTGCCCCTCCTGAGTTTTTTCCTCTTCTTTTTTCCACCCTCTCTGTCTTTCTTTCCCCCCGAGTACGCCGCAGGGAGATCTGGCAAAGAAAAAATACAGGGGAGAAAAAAAAATGTACGGAATTATTGCGGTGAGGAGCAGGAGGAGGAGGAGGAGGAGGAGGAGGAGAAGGAGGAGGAGGAGGAGGAGGAGGAGGAGGAGAAGGAGGAGGAGGAGGAAATTAGTGATAAAATGTGTGTCTTCATTTCTTTGAGCTGGTTGTTACTCCTATTAAATTTAGCATTATTTGTTGTGGATCCTTCGTTTGATCATGTTAGGGGGTGTTTCTTAACTCTTTCACTACGAGGACGTTATTGTTGACATTTTTTAGTCTTGCCATCGACGAAATATAGTACTTAGTTTATGAGAGACGTCTATCGGTTGTAGGATACATGTGGTGTGTGTGATGTGGTGTAAAATTCGTGTGGTGTGTGTTTACAGTGCACTGTATATACTCGTAAAGTGTGTTGCCACTGTGATTAGTTTGTTAAGTGTGGTGTACAGTAATCGTGGCGTGCACTGTATAGTGTGTGGTAAGTGCGATGTACAGCAAGTGTGATGTGATGTGATGTGCATGGTATAGTGTTGTACAATAACAATAGTCTTAATAAGCGTAAGTTGTCTTCCAATGTGGAGAGGTTTTGTTGTGTAGGTTTGAATCCTGTGCTGTGAACAAAGGAACATTTTTAAAGAATGGTTGGTGTGAGTGGTATGTGAAAAGTATGATGATGTGGGCGCTGATGCTGTGGTGGTGTGGGAGAGATGGTATGCTGTGTTAGTGGTAAGGGTGATGAGCTGGTGTGGGTAAGGTAGTATGGTGTGTTAGTGGTAAGCGTGGTGTGGGTGGAATGTTAGTGTGGATGGTCTGCTGGTGTGGGTGGCTTGATGGTGTAGATAATGTTAAGCAGGCCTAAATTTCAACCTTAATGCTGGGTTACTAGAAACGATAGGCACACACCTCAATTCGTTACGGGAAAATATCCTCAAAATTCGTCTACTGTTTCTAATTGTAATGACGGAAGAATGGACACATTTTATAGCCAATGTAGCCTTCGCAGGTGAGGTGGAATCTTCTTGGCTGTCCTTACTTTGTGTGTTTCCATTATATATATTTTTACTATGAATGCAGTTTACATGTTTTATTCTCTACTCATTCTACGTGTTCCTGTTTTCTCTATTTTTTCTGGGTACAGAGTATGAAAGTGCTTTCTATCTTTTCTGTGACAGTACTTGCTTCGAGTTTTCTACTTTTCAGACCAATTGTATGAATTAACTTTCTTGATCTTCCTTTTGTTCTTTTGTACAAATTACCATTGTGTTTTCACTTTTAGTTTATCTATACCAACTTTAAGCATTTTTCCTGTTTTTGATTTTCAGTACTGACCTTCTGACTGTTTTCTAGTTTCTTCATTTTTTATGTACTGACTTCATGAATGTTTTCCAAGTTTTCTTTTTTTGCGGTGACTTCATGAATATGTTTTCCATGTTTTTCTTCTCTACTCAATTCATGAACGTATTTTCCTTTCTTCTTCAATCTGTACTGACTTACTGAAAGCGTGTTTCCACTTTTTTGTTTTCCTTTTTTCCGAGGTAATGTCATGAGAGAAGATGTAAATGGCATAATGGGTGCTCTTTGATGCATTCGGAACACCGGGCTTCAACTCCCTGCTTTACATCCCCATAACAACGACGCGAGAAAAGGTTGGGACGATTTTTTCCGTGACGATTTTTGAGGAATGAGTAATTATGGGAAGTTCTATGTTGGGAGAGTTTTTAAGGACGGATTTTGGGAATAATTAACGTGGGATTATAGGACGTTCTAATTTTTAACTGCTCTTGAAGACAGTTTTAAATGACGCTTTTTGAGGAATGCGTTAGTACTGGACGGAAATTGTTCTGTTCAGACATTTTTAAAGGACGATTTTGAGGACAGTTAATCGGGAGGGTTTCTGAGAAATACGGAATCGTGGAAAGTTGTACGTGCACACGGTTTTTGAGAAATACATAATGATGGGCAATTTTAAGAGTGAGAGGTTTGGAGGACGACTTGTTTTGATAAGGAATATATTTTTGCTGGATGATCTGAGCCTGGATGGTGTATAAGAGACACAAACTTTTTTCTAAGTCTGGACTGCTTAATAAGAATACAAGGTCATTTTTTTTTTTCCTTTTTTTTTTTTTGTACAGCCCAACACAATCGTAAGGAGCTGTGAGTTTGCACAGCTTCTGATAACCATGAATCTGGACGGTTTCTGTCAGGAAAACAGTCATAAAACGTTCCGAGCTATGGCGTTTTTTGATTAACACACAACCACGAACAGTTCTAAGCTAAGACAGTAACTGATGAACACAGCCGACAATCATGGGCAGTTCTCAGATATTAAGGTTTTGACGATAAACAATCATGAAAAATTCTAAGCAATGACGGTTTTTTATTAATCAGCAATCATGAGCAGGCTTAACCAATGATGATTATATTGTGGGCATATTCAGTCATTAATGTGACGAATTTTATGAGTTCTAAATCTAAGTCTTTTCGAGGATCAAAATATTTTTCAGTTTTAGGACTGTGCAATTTTTTCTTTTTATTTATGGGCACTTAATCCTTTCTTTAGGTTGAACTTTTAATTTAAATTCCTACGAATTTAATTTAAGTTAGGAAGGGTCTCCAATGATGAAGCAGTTAATCAAGGCAATAACTTATCTTTTACCTGAATAAAATATTTTGGCATTACCTAGAAAAGAATACCGGAGTTGTCCCCCACGATAAGAGAAGAATACTCTCACCATTAATCCTCTTATGGACCGGAGAACTAGTCAACTCTTCAATTCTCGCCAAAACCAGAAAGCTTTATTCAGCTTAGTGCTTAGTAAGAGCATGAGTGTTAAAAAAAAAAAAAAAAAAAAGGTACTATAGAGGCCGAGGATGGTTCAGGAATATTTTGAAACTTTTTTTTTATGTATACACTGTCATAAGCAGTTCAACGTTTGGACGTTTTTTGAGGCATACACAACTGCGAGGAGTTCAATGTTTGACTCGTTTTTTAAAGGAATACACAAGTGCAATGAGTCCCGATCTTGCGCGCTTTCTAAGAGGTACAAACACTTTTTTTTTTTCGTGTGTGTGTGTGTGTGTGTGTGTGTGTGTGTGTGTGTGTGTGTGTGTGTGTGTGTGTGTGTGTGTGTGTGTGTGTGTGTGTGTGTGTGTGTGTGTGTGTGTGTGTGTGTGTGTGTGTGTGTGTGTGTGTGTGTGGAATAAATAACCGCGAGACGTTCAACATCTGACCTTTTTCAGGAATAAACAACTGCAAGGAATTCAAAGACAGACCGATTCTGGAGGCAGACGGTATTTCGAGGAGTACAAAGACTGGGAGTTTGGGAGAATATTCAGTATTTAGTTAAAAGGTAATCAAAGTTAGGGAAGGTTGGGAGGGATTTACAACTGCTAAAGTTTACTGATTTACCGGTCTTTGAGGAAGCCTGAAACTTGAGTATTATCTCATTACTGCAGGATGTGAAACCATGAAATGTTGAAATCACTACTGTATAATGACTTCTTGTATGTATTCCTCTCACTGCCGACTAACAAGCTTAGTTTACAAGAGAGTTCTTGTACCGAAAGGGTAAGAAGAAACATCCGTCAAGACGGATTTTACGTCTCATTCTCTATCATCGTAGGATTTTCTTCAAATTAAGAGATCTCTTGTCAAAAGATATTTTTCCCTTTAGACACGACATTTTTTATCATCGCCTCTTCCAGATGATTTTATTCAGAGTAAGGGTTAATGAAGTTTGTTCTAATCCCATTACTATTACACGTCTCCCCTTGTGTTAGTATAATCGTACAGTGGTGGAAAGAATTATACTACACTTCGTGATCACACTGAAGGGGTTAAGGATGCACAAGACCAGGCAACATCAAAAAAGGCAATCCAATGCTCGTACTAGTGCAGCTAAAATAACGGCACTGCTGCCGACTGTCCTGTATGTCATTTGATCTAGCCTCGAGAATTGTTGATGAGAACGAGAAAAGATCGTCTAACTACAAAATATTTCCCACAGAATGTAGAAGCTTCAAAGACAAATCCGCTACTGTAATATGAGATAAGGAGTGAGAACCAAGTGTAACAAGAGGCAATACTTCAGTGTGTGTGTGTGTGTGTGTGTGTGTGTGTGTGTGTGTGTGTGTGTGTGTGTGTGTGTGTGTGTGTGTGTGTGTGTGTGTGTGTGTGTGTGTGTGTGTGTGTGCGCGTGTGCGCGCGCGCGCGTCCAAATGATCATGTGAAAAATGAGGGCATAAATATTGTAGACAAGACAGGAAAAGGCAAGCGTGCTAGGATAGGGAGAGAGTGGAGAATATTTTTTGGCTATGGGAATACTTCAACTGAATATACTGTATACAGATAGATAGACTGATGTGTACACACACACACACACACACACACACACACACACACACACACACACATACACATTGATGTGTGATTATATCAAGCACTTCAACCAAAGAATTTTGATGTTTTCTTGTTAACTTCAATTATCTGCTTAGGAGCGATTTTTTGAAATGGCTGGTTAAAACCTTCATTAACTCCTTTAATGCGAGAGACCTATCTAAAACTGAATAAAATGACTGACGTGGAAAGAATAAACCAATCTAAAGTTTTAAGTTTCTTCTTCTTATTGGAAATAATACTCTGAATTGGGTCGGCCACTGAAAGCGAATGTAGAGTGAGAGGCTGATTAAAGAGAGTGCATGCGTGAGGCTGCTGGAAGGAGGAGGAGTAGAGGGAGACCATCAACAATGTAGAGGGATGAGGAAGACTGCACACGAGGGAGGGTGGTGTGTCGTGGAGGGAGGGAGAAAGGAGCAGTTGTTGATTAGGGACAAATATGTTTGAAGATAATTCTGTAAAGGCCACTCCTCACAGGATGCTGTGTCTGGCAACAGGGATAGCTGGACAAACTGAGGAAGTTGTTAACTCTATCCAGGACAGCACACGGGGGGGTTGTGTGCTGGGAAAAAAAATAAAACCGTTACTGATTTAGGACAAAAATGCATGGAGATCCTACTGTCAAAGCCAACACCTCACGGGATGCGGTGTTTGGAATATGGATAAACAGCCGATACGAGGAAATAGTGGGGCTTATCTTTCAGCGCCAGACTAAAAGATTCAATACTGTTCATTTTAACTTACACTAATATTATTCTCTCTATCCTGAATATTTTTCTGACCCTAAAATATGATGCTAGTCACGAAGAAGCGCTATGGAAAGGAAGCGCTATGGAAAGGATGTAGACCAGTAGTACAGTCTTTAATTCTGCTAATGAGCCAAAGGAATTAAGCTGCCAAAGGACAACACTCCCAGCAAAGTTACTGTGGATGAATTACACTAACCATAAGAAAGGGTTTTAACACTTTTTCTGGGTGACAAAGGCGGTTTCATGGCCCATCTTCCTTAGCGATTTATTATGCAAACTATCCTTTCTCTCGTAAGCTAATTATATAATTCTAATATCGACCGTGTTTATATCAATGGCTTACCACAGAATAATAAGGCGTAGTAAGAAAAATAAATCACTAAGGATAATGTATAACGAAATCTCCAGGTCAATTGCAAAACGGCTTTTAATTCTATTCTAACACCTGTATACACCTTCCTTTACTTTCACTTTATTTTACCTCAATTCATCCACCAAAATCAAGGCGTCTCTTATGATTAATTCTTTCTCTACAACGATATAACACACTCCAGCTTTGGGGAGAAGTTTCGATTTGGAGGGGATAAATGCCCCCTACACCAACCTCTTCACTATGAGGAGGTAATTTCTTAACTGAACGTAATAGCTTCATGTTAGCTAGAACAGCATGAAAAAGACGTCCCCGGGTTGAAGCGTTTAATTACGGCTTTTTTATTTTATTTCTTCACTGTTCACATGTCTACTCACTCTGACTTACCCTTCCATTCTTTCCCTTCACATATCTTTCCTATTTCCTGGCGTAAACTACAGATGGTTGGTATTCACCCGAGAGAACTGGGCTACTCCCCTAACTTGGCTACTGTGCCTTGGCTGCATGAAATCCGATGAGCCGTAGTTATGAGGTAGGAATAAGTCTCTTTCCTTACAAGTCATGTCAGCCCTTCAGTACGGATGCACCGAAAGGGTTGGCGATCTTCACTAGGTTCAAAGAAAAACACGATATAATTCCTCTTAAATCAATTCCTAGAGTCGTATGCTTTGTGGCGCAGAAGACTTCGTAGCACCTATTCCTTGCCGATTTATTTTGTACATCACACCTTAATAATTCCATTGTAGGTTATTGATGCAAACTATGCTGATATTAAACAGAAATACCTAACATATATGAAATAGTTTAGTGTAAGAAATATATCAAATCGCTAAGGAAGTGGATCTACGAAGCCTTTCTGCCACCTAGTATACGGCCCTAACATTGTTCACTGACAGGTAGCTAATTTCAGCCTCATTATCACTCATTCAGCGGTTCATCTTGTCACGAGAAGGCTCTAAATTCCTTTGATGCATCTTTTTCTTTTTTTGTAAGCTGACGATCATGCACATCTGCGTGGAAAAATCTGCCGAGTTATTATGTCACAATGGCTTCACAGAGAATACAGAGACATTTTATATATCATTAGCCTGTTTGCTATAGTGATTATAGCGAAATGCGAATAATCATCCCAAACTAGTCTTGCAGTCAGGCAGGGGGTGAGAGGACTGACGAATAACTTCACTTTATGAACTATATTTAAACCCTTTAGAATATTACATCAGTTAACAATAAAATATGGACGCAAAAGTCTATTATATATACTCGCATATACGCATATATTCATTCACGAAGATACACATAAAGCGCCTGAGCAAGAACAACGCATGCACATGCAAAACCAACTTACATGCACTGCCATACACACAGACGCATGCACACAGGGGCAGATATAGATTGGAACATATTTGTTTCCACGCGATACAGAAATGAAAAACGTAATAAAATACTGCTGTGAAGGGTAGAGCCAGCGCTCAACAACAATAAATATCATTTTTACGTTTACATTTATATATACAAAGTTCAAAGCCTGGTTCTGAGTAGTAATTTCTCTAGCCTGGTGTGGACAGCTGGCAGGCATGTGTCTGTGTCGAAAGTGAGTGCTATCCTACGAGATGCTGCCCTCTGTGCTACTCTGTGCTACTCGTGCTTGGTGTCAAAAATCTGCATGTTAGTTACTGCAGTTGAACTACGAGTAGAGCTTGGCAAAAGTGCGCTAGACAGCCGGGAATCCCACCCCTGGCCTGTCATGGAGAGGGGGAACTAGCGGCCATCCCCGACAGGCTAGAAAAAAGCTGTGTGTGTGGGGACAGAGCACTTCACCCCCGTGTTGTGTTTGACCGGCTCAGTGGCGTCATGCACAGACAGGCAGTCTTTGGATGGCTACACAACAGGTGGGGAGGGAGGCTTGAGAGTGCTCTCACCTGGCAGAGTGGCAGTCAGAGTGGAAGGCAGAGTGCAAGCCATGCCACACCATAAGTGATTTGTTTACCAGCACCCAAGCTGAAGGAGGGAGTGAGGTCACCTGCTGATAAACCTAGCGAGGGGGGCCGCGATCCCCCCGGGGGCGGCCAGGTGGGGACCCCTGTCACCTGGGTCACCTGGAGGGGCACCTACATCACCCACATGACCTGCCGCCTCACGCTGGGGTTCTGCCGACGGTCCGTATTCCAGGTGCCATGGAAGACCGCAGCACCACTTCCTCAGCGATTTACTCTGTATAATACACATTATAATCCTTTTCTACGTTACGGACGAAACTGTGATCATACAAAAAATATAAAACTGGCATAAAAGATAGTATCAAGATGTAACAGGCTAAGAAGAAAGTGTTACGAAACCGATAATGGCACCTCAGCCCGTATTCTGGTGTGTTAGGAAGATAAGCTTACTAACAACTCTTCCTTAGCGATTTATTCTTCATATTACACCTTACTGTTCTCCTGTGTTATTTATGACTTCGTAAAATCGACACACTTCATAAATAACACACAAGATATTACCAGAGCGACACAAGCATAATTAAATCGCTAAGGAAGAGGAGCTACAGAGCCTCCTTAACTAACGAGAACACAAGCCCTTGAACACAGCCCCCTTGCCCCACCGAACACCGACGCTGGTCCGAGATTCTCCTGAGTGTTTCCCCTCCGCCCCGACAGCAAGCCGTCCAAAATATTCAGAAAGCCGCATCAATACGCCAAGGAGGAGCAAGAAACCCCGTGTTTCAACTCCCGGCAATATTTTTTTTTTAGCTATCACTGCACCTTATAGACAGAATCATCGCCAGTGTGTTAGAAATAATGTTATTTGTAAGACTGTTTTGGCTTAGTCTTCCCGCGCACCCTTAAAATTAGCCATTAATAGTCTGCGTCCTGACCCATCATACAAAGGGGAATTTTTTTTCTTAAGTGACAGGCTAATGAAAAGTGGCACATTCGTGACTAGTTTTGATTTCGTATACCCATGCACATTTAAAGGTAAAAATTAATGACTGTGTCCTAATGAATGTTTTATGTATAAGGAATTTTTTATAAGTGTCAGGATGAAAATAAGTGACAATTAGTTACCTAGTCCTAATTTCATATACCCTATTACACCTCAAGAAACAGTAATTTGCGTACTAATTCATCATTTACACGGAAGGGATTTTTTTTATTTATTTTTATGTTTTTATTTTACCGAAGTGTCAGGCAGAAAGTGACAAATCCGTGACGGCGTTAAAGTTTCTTGACGGGCGGCCAATGGGTAGGAATGACGTTGAGGATTTTCTTATGTGCTGTGTCAACGTCAAATCTATTAGGAATAACGCGATGCAAAAAAACACAACATACGAAAGATTATTTTATGAACATTTTGCCCACTGATCAGATCAAGAAACAGCAGAGTAATGTATGCTTCTTCTTTTTTAAGCATTGTGAAGAATGAGAACAGCTTTTTTTTTCTTTTTTTTTTGGCAAATTTTGATATCGTATTAGCATGAAGTACATAGCATCAACACGACTTAAAGCTAAAGATATATATGTAAAAAAAAATTATAAGGAAGCTCATTCACTTAATCCGACGATGATGAGTACCTTTAATTTCTTTTATCAATTTTTCTCATTTGGATCAGGAACAATAAACAACATAAAATATCAATACCATTTGCAGCCAAAGATTTTAATATTGAACAAGGAAAGTTTATACGAATTAGCATGAAAGATTTGGAATTAAAAATATCGGAGAAAATTCATGTAATTAACCGGATGAAGATAATTAATACAAAAGACTGATTAAAAGTAACACAGAAAATTTAACGTACTTAACCAAATCACGATAAATTAACAAGGAATATTCACGTCATTTATCCAATCAATATAAATTAACACGAAAGGGTCAGATTAAATTAACTGGGAAAGCGAATGTAATTAACCGAATGAAGATGAATTAACAATGAAGACTAGGATTAAAATTAAGAGAAATTTAACGTAATTAGCCGGAGGAAGATGAACCAACACGAAAGATCTGGCTTAACGTTAATACGGAAAGTTCACGCATGTAACCGAATAAAGATGAATTAACACGAACGACTTTTTAATGAAAAGTTCACGTAATTAACCAAGCGAATTAAGATGGAAGCCAGATTAAAATTAACATGGAAAATTCACGTCATTAGCCAGATGAAGATAACATGGAAGACTGACTAAAATTAACATACCTCGCATAATTAACATGAATTAAAAAACGATGAAAGGATTACAAATTAACACAGAAAGTTCACGTTACAACCCGGATGAAGATGAATTAACACGGAAGGCTCGCAATAAAATCAACTCTGAAAATACATCTAATTAACAAGAGGAAGATGAATTACCACGGACAATGGATTAAATTATCAAGAAAAACTCGGAACTAAATTAACACAAAAGGCGGCGAGAAACAGGACACGGTGGCAGTGATGTGGCTGAGATTAGCCGTAAATTTATTCCCGAGGAGAGACAGACCTCGAGGCACCAAACCAGTACTTGTCTAGCGGCGGGCGACACTTAAGACAGCGCAGGGAGGCACGCGCGCGCACACACACACACACACCCACACACACACACACACACACACACACACACACACACACACACACACACACACACACACACACACACACATTTTTAACCCTTACACAGTTACGCCAAGACTTGGTTATTATATTTGCACAAATTATATACGCTTTCACTCGACATACAAACTCACATACATACACATTAGCATGCATCAACATACTCATACAGACCATTTTACTAAGTATAATCTGGAGGAATCAATGAAATACGTCACCGGATCGAATGGGTCAAAAGATTATAAGAAGGATTGCTTATTATCTTAGGTCAAGAGGTGCCGGAAGGCAAAAATACTGTACATTATATATATATATATATATATATATATATATATATATATATATATATATATATATATATATATATATATATATATATGTCATATTACCAACTTCGAGGTGTAAGAACCGAGGCTTGGCTACCGAAAACCAGTATATTTAAAGACAGAGGACAAAACTACTTCCCTGGATAGCATTAATATTCTTAAAAAAAAAAAAAATCTCCGGTCTTCTCTTTGAGATCTAACCTTCCAAGGCAATCATTCCGAATGGGGCGTCCTATCACTAGACCACCAAGCAACTTCTGATATCACACACATCACACGTGTTCTATTATTACAAGGGACAATGCGAATATGATTATTATAATTTGAACGAGTAAGTTTAGGCATGAGGTTCTCCCGAAAAATATTTACTCTGAAAGAAATACGAGTTAAAGAAAGGGATATTACAGATTTACAACCTAACTCGCTCAAGGTCGTCCCAAGTCTAGTATTACATCCTAGCTAATCCCAAACGATTTTAAGCCAATTAAGAGGAGTCATGAAAACCTGATACTACCTGACAGTGCGAGTTAACGTCGTTTAATTAAGATGATACATATCCTTGTCACTTGATGTCATTTCGTACGACATTCTTGCCACCACCAGACACTCAGATGTGGCGAGACTTTAGTAGCGAGGTGGTTAGAAACAAGGCTGTATTTTTGTGAGGATAGTAAGCTTACTAACACCTCTTTCTTACCGGCTTATTTAAGATTCTACTCCATTACTATACTTGTGTGTAATTCATGCAATCTATGTTGAAATTGAAATGACAAAAGAAACAAAATAGAGGATACTAATGGGCAGCTTGTAAAATAAATCATTAAGAGGTGCTTGGGGGCCTCCTTACACCACGAGAATATGGGTCACCGTCTCCTTCAACCCCTTCACCACAGGAAGTCTCAAGCAAGCATCTTAAACTCATCCGGTGGCAGCGAGAACAAAATAAAGACATCATGGGAGTGAAGACGTTAATGAAAAATAGGAATTCACGGATTTCTCAATAAACCTTTCACAGTCGGGGGAGCTCTAGTCTTCTATTTCAGATAACATGTGACGATCTTATTCAGTTAAAAGACAGCAAAGTAATTCAAGTGTGTTAATACAGTCACCACTAACACTTCCATGGGCAAGAACCTTTTCTACTCCAGGTACCGATATGCGATTTTATTTAGCTAAGAGTTAGTCGTAGAGCCTGAGAGAGAGAATCCCTCGACAATAGTGAGTTCTCCAGAGCTGGGTATAATCGTGAGCCGTCAATCAATACGAAAAACAATGAGTGTCAGAGGCAATTAAGGTTAACTTCTCCACGATGACGTATTGTCGCCTTTATTCTCACTACATCCACACGATTTGATCCAGGTTTAAAGAGACTTCGAGCTGGAGGGAGTAGACATACAGTGCTCTTCATCAACTCCCTTACAAAAAAGTGAAAAATCGTCTGAGGGTGCAACAAATCAAATGAGAAAGGCGTCCTATATCTGAAGGGGGTAACTCTTGCTCCTGCGGGTTTTCCTGAGTCGATTAAAATTGTCTGGGGAGTCAGAATATAATTGAGTGGAGTAAATTTACATAGCCTTTTCCCACGAACACCTGATCAGTAAATTATATCAACCCGTCAGTACCAGGCATTTTATTCCTGCTGCTGCCGAACGATTTTATCTAGAATTAGAGAGACTTAAGGAGTGAATGAGTTAATATACAACCCTGGAAGTCTTAATATCTGTTCCTTGATGCCGCCAGGCGATTTTACTTATCTTCTGAAAAAAAATCATGGACGTCTTTCATGTTGTATTCCTGTTACCGCCGGACCATTTGACTCAGGTAAGGAGAATTCTCACGACAGTGGGGGACGGTAATATTAATTCTCCGATAACTTCTTCACTAGCTAGATAAAAACTTCCACTTTATTCTTGCTGTCGCCCGACGATTTTATTCAGCTTGGAACTCCCAAGGGTGAAGGGTTCATAATGATAATACCCTCCATAATTTTTTCTCAATATCTGACTATTTATTATTATTATTATTGTTATTATTATTATTATTACCGCCACACACATTTATTCAGCTTAGGAAAGATCTTTGCAAGTGAAAACATAAACCCTCTCAAGGTCGGCGGAACTCTTAATATTGTATCTTAGCTAAAACTCTCTAACTCCATAACTTACATAGTAACGAGGTAATCACTGGACTCAAAGTGTTAAAATTTTTCACAATAATCACGATCAGGACAACCATAGCCTTCAATTTCTGCTAACGCCAGATGATTTTATTCTGCCACGAGTGAGTCATGTGAGCTGGGAGTGTTGAATGTGGCCTATGCCTCAATTTAAACCTTTAATGTATAGGTGACAAGGAGTCCATTTAGTCAGAGTACGACCTTCACGACTCTCTTCCTTATCAATGGTCCCTTGCACGTTATATAATTTTAATATCGATACTCAATGCATAAATAACACCAGAGATTATCAACGAAACACACACCAAAAGAAAAAAACAAGAAGGAAAAGAAAAGAAAGAAAGAAAAAAGAGAAAGAGGAGCTACGGAACCTCCGTAACCAATGAGAATACGATCCTCAGATTCTGAAGATCCTTATCTTACCGGTTAAGGTGGCTGTCTACCTCTTCCTTATCACCATATTTCTGCATATGACATAGTAATATTCGTTTCCATGGCACTGATGTGATCTACGCTGGTATTAAAGTGTATCAGTTGCATGAAGGAGAACACCAAGATATAATATTCAAAACAAATCGCTATAACAAAGATGCTACAACGCCTAAAAAAATAAAAAAAATGAAAAAAAAGTAGGAGAATATGGGCCCTCAGCTGATATACGGTGCACAGATCCAAGAGACGTATTTTCATCAGATAAATAGAGGCTTCCTGGTACCTCTTCCTTATCAGTTTATTTCTGCTTACGCTACGTTAATATTATCTTGCACAGTTTTGACGTACACAATGTCAACATGGACCTCCTTTACTAATATGACTGTGCTATTCTATTCCGGCTACTACATGACCAGTATATTAAGATTACGAAGCAAAAATCGCACTTCAGGAAATAGTTCCTGCACTCCGATGACGTATTGGTATTATATTCTTGCCGTCTGCAAAAGGATATTTCTGTTGTGGAGAGGTTAATGAAGCCTAACTCCCCCTCCCTTTTCAAAAGCTTTCTCCCGAGCTTAATGTAATCGTGCAGACAGCAAGAATAACACACAAAATACATCACTGCACTGTAAGGGTTGAGGACATCCCGAACACCTACACTAACTGGGGTCTTTCCTAAGCTAATTGAAACTGTTTGGCAGTAACATGAATAAAATTTTTGTACCGAGGGGGTTTATGGAGACTAATTCCTTCACTGCCAGATCCTTAAGAAGCTGATTAAAATCGTCTAGAAGTATTATTAATAATGCAAATGTACGGAAGGAATTACCTGAAAGATATTTTCTGATCTCCTGCCAGCTAGAAATCCTTCCAAGGCAAAGTAAATTCCGCCTAGCGGTAGCATGAATAAAAATAAAGTCACTGTACAGAGGGTGTTAATGGAGGATAACTCAAATCTCTTCGCTTGAAGAAATTCTCCTGAAGGAGAAAAAAAATCGAGTGGCAGTAGCAAGAATAAAATGCTGGGACAACACTGAAACGAAGGGGTTAATGATGTAAGAAATTCTAAACCCTTCACTACAAGATCCTTCCATATCTGAATAAAATCGTATGGCCGTAGAATCTTAGCTGAGTAAAAATCGTCTGACGGCACAAAGAATAAAAATAGGAAATCACTGTACAGAAGGGGTTAAATGCAGAGTGTTCCCAACTCTTCATTACAGAGATCCTTCCAAAGTTAAGTAAAACCGTCGGGCGATTGAACAAAAAAAAAATAAATAAATAAATAGCGTCAATATATAGAGGCGGCCGACCAAGCATGTGCCTAATCCCTCTAGTATGAGATCCTTCCGTAACTTCACAAACAACAGATTCTCGGCATCGTAGAGGAAACAGCGCGTAATGTTACAGCTAGGAGGAGAAACACCACAGGCAAAGACAGGACCCTGGATTTACTCGACGTTTCGCCTGTGACGGCTTCCTCGGGAATAACTTGAGGAAGCCGTCACAGGAGAAATGTCAAATAAATCCTGGGTCCTATCTCTGCCTGTGATGTTCCTCCATGTATTCAGCATACTTCAAAAAACTGTGAATTTTCTAAAGGCCGTAATCACACGTTTTAGGATGTTCCCTGGCATCTCCCCTTGGTACTTTATAAGCTCTTACGGCCGCAATATAAGTTCATTCACCAAACCTGAACAAGATTTTCGTTCCAAACTTAATGGTAGAATATGACAGAACTATTTCTCTACCTCCTTTTCATAGCACTTCTTCGTAACTCTCACCGTTTCCTAGTGCTGGTCTACTGTTTCAAGTGAGAATTGAAGATAGCGTGACGGCAGTTTGAGGTCAAGTTAAAGTGAAGTGAGTAAGGTTGGTTTTGGATATTTCTTTAACGCTTCATTCTCGGAGATTTATTTTGCTTGTGTTAATGATACACAAAATGTCAATATATAAAGGAAAAAATTAAATACAAAAGTGTCATGACGCAGCAGGAAAAATAAATTGCTAAGAAATAAGTGGTGCGAAGCCTCCTAAGCCACCTGGAATACGACCCTTACTACGATTTATTTATTTATCATTTATTCATTTAATCTTCCTGAGAACAGTCTTATTATGCATTGTGAAACCCCACAGATCAGAAAGTGTTCACACTCACACTTCCTTTTGACGCATTCTCCGCTGAATAAAATCTTCTGGCGTTAATGACGTAAAATACTAGAGTAGCCTGGGCCATGAGAAAGCAAACGGTGGCACTAACACTCGGAACTACTCAGCTGAATAAAATCATCTGGCGTTGTGCCGTCCATGGGAAGGTTAATAAAGGTTAAAAGAGGGCCACGTCAATTTCGTAAAAAGTCTGTCGTAAGCTGAATAAAATCGACTGGCAGCAGCAAAAATAATGACATAAGTGACGTCCTCAGGCTGAAGGGATTAACCATGACACTCACAATGAAAGGGTTAACACATAATGGTCCTTATTCCGAATGACCATAGACTCAGTAACACCTTTTCCTCAGAGATTTATTTTTGACTGTACACTTTAGCGATCACATGGGTGTTATCTTTTCCTTTTCTTATACCGATATAGTGTGCATCAATAACGTACAAGAGGACGCTTAGGTGCAATGTAAAGAATAAATCGCTAAGGAAGATATGTTAGGAAATCTTTTAAGCCACTCAGAATGCAGCCCACAGAGAAAACTGATACTGTGTACGTAAATGTATACTTAAGTACGGTGAGTCCTTATTTTTATTTAAATTCTTGCTACCACCACGCGAATTTATTCACCTAAAGAAAAGACCTTCGCTGTAAAGGGGGTAGCAGTGACCGTAACTCCTTTAGGTCGAGGCGTCTTTCTCTGCTACATGAAATCGTAAGGGGAGTTGAAAAGCAACCTCCGTCAACCACTTCAGTGCGAGTCCTTCCCCCTCCCCCCGAGACGTTCGACGGAATAAAGTAACAGGTGTCCACGTTGCAGCCAAAGGGGTACGGGAAACTACTGTACCTAGCCTTATTGCTGGAAGACGGTGGCAGTGTTCGAATTAGTTAACGTCCTGCAAAATTATAATATATTCGGGTTTGTTTTCACCTGATGGAATTTGGTCACTCCTGCAACTTAAATCATAAATCGTGACTGAATGAAATTTAATAGGCCTTTGTTATGAGACAGGAATGAGTGTCTTTGTTGGGTGTTGTTCAAACAGACTCCCCACACTGACTACACCTGGCATCATTTGAGTTCAAGAAGGTTAGAGATTTTTTTGCCATGTTGGAATAAACGCGCTATGGTGCATGAAGACTTATCAACCTCTTCACTACAATGATATCATTATAAAAATCTTATTTGTGTTTATCTGTAGACGATTTTGATCACTTTTAAATAAAACATTCGTCTTCCATGATTCCTTCGTTTTTTTTTTTTTTTTTTTTTTTTCAGTCTGCTATTAGGATACATTGTGAGAAAGATCTTGAACATCCTGCTTTTTTTTTTTTTTTTTTTTAACTGCATATTTAAACCTTCAGTGCAATGCCGTCTTTTGTTTCTCGAGACGATTCTATTCTACTTAAGATTTTATCGAACTGCAGGGGTTTAATGTGGCTTTTATAAATTCCTTAAGAAACAAGAGCTCTATCCTTGGTTGAACAAAATCACCCAGAAGTACTAACATTAGACAATATAAGGACGCCATCGCTGTGAATGGGCAATTTATCGAACGTCCTCGGAAATCAATTTAAAAAAAAAAAAAAACATGAATTACCAGCTTCTCAAATTAGTAAAATTACCTGGAGGAAGTCACAATAAACTTAATATATGTTATCCTAGTGAAAGTGATAATCGATAAATCCTTGGAGAGCCAATCGAAGAAAATCCACTTAATTCCCAACTTCTCAAATTAGCTCCAGTGGCACAGATGAAACAAATCCGACTTAGTGAACTTGTGTGCTTAAAGTTTCGGCTGCGTCAACTTTTGGGGGAGAGGAGAGGGAGTTTGCGAACTTTGGCCTAATTAATCAATACGACCAAGAAGAATCATTCCTTCTGGGACGCGCGATTAGGGAATTAACCCTCTGCGTCGGTGGAGCCTTGTTTTATTTTTCTTTACCTCTTTATTAATACGTTAATGACCATGACGCGTCTTGTCCGGTTTATTCTTGTTACCTATAAATGATTTTATTCAGCTTCGGATGACGTTTAGCAGAGATAAAAACCACTGACCTCTTGTTTTCCTTTATCTTAAACTTTCTCACTTTTTTTATTTCGTCTTTTTTTTTTTTTTCAGTATGAAGGTTGGTATATGCAGTCAAGCTTTGAAAAGACGTTATAAAAAAGAAAAGAATATCGAGGGAACAGGGGGAAAGATGAGATAGTATATGAATGGGAAGGAAAAAAAAAAGGCAACTAAGACAAAATGATAACAATGAATTATTTAAAGGAATGATATGAAAACACCAAAGTGAAATAAGCCGGGTAAAAAGAAAAAAAAATAGATGTCTGGCAACATAAATACAAAGAAAATTTAGAACACTAATTAATTCTAAGCTCGATAAAGGGGAAAAGAAACACACACACAACACCTACCTACCCTGAGCTCAGACCACATGGGCTAAGAAAAAAAAAAAAACTCAGTTACTTCAAGTTAATGACTATACCACCCTTCAGATGCAGCATCAGGCATATAAATAGATACATATACACAGATAGACACAGATAGATTGGTAGGTGGGTTGACAGATACTGATAGACAGTTAGATACACAGGCCACAGAAAGAGACTGTCAGAGCCCAAGATAGAATATAGGTCTACTTATGTCAGCAAAGTCAAAAGCTAAACCAAGGAAATAAACTTAACCCCTTGAATCTTACGACGTCTTTCTTATTCTTTGCTCGTGACAGACGCTTTTCCTCATCACGAAAGGGAAACTCTTGTCGTGGAGGACTTAATGAAAATATCACACTCATCAAGTTCAAAAAAAAAAAAAAAAAAAATCTCCTAAGCTTGAAAGATTAGAAAAAAATTAATCAGTCTAAGTTCACGACAGAATAAAATTGCAAACCGAGCTCAAAAAAAAAAAAAAAAAAAAAAAAAAAAAAAAAACCAAACAACTGTCAAGTGAGGTGAACTGACTGAGGGTGATCCGGATTTTTCTTTTTCTTCTCTTTTCTTTTCCTTATTTTCTGTTGTTTCCTGTTTTTTTCCTGATAAAGTTGTGCCTTCAGGGTGTGAAACGACGACGATGATGACGGTGATATTTCAAAGTTCTAAAGGCAATTTCACGGAGTTAACCTCGTCTCTACAAGGTCGGATATTATTTTTTCTTTTTATTCTCCTCCCTCCAGACGATTTTATTCGCTATGGAGGAATTATTTAGACCTGGACGAGCTTAACTGATCACCATTAATCCATTTTTACAACGATGGGGTTCTTCCAACGTGACCAAAAATGTTCGACTCGTGAAAGAGGAAAATATATATATTAAAAAAAGAGAAAAGAAAATAGAAGTTACATACAGCCATCATTATATCATTTACAACGAACCAGCTCTCCTAATGTGTAAACAAAAAAATCGCCTTGTGGAAGTCAAAATAATTTGTAGAAGGGGAGGGGCATTATAAATAGCCCCGACAGCCAACCCTTTCAGTCCAATAACGTCTTCTATAATTAATTCTTTATCTTTTCGCTTTATCTCTTGCTACATCTTGCTCTTATACTATCATTTACTATCACTTAACATCTTTTACTATCTTTTACCATCTCTTACTATCCCTTACTGTCTCTTACTATCTCTTAATGTCTCTTACTACCTCTGGACAACTTATTTTGATGAGATAATTTTCTAAGTAGGAGGGTTAGATGAAGCGTTAATCAACCCCTTGACGATTAGACATTTTCCCTGAGTTGCACAAAATCGTCTGGAGGTAGAATTACTGAGAGAGAGAGAGAGAGAGAGAGAGAGAGAATGCAAGTAAAGACGTTATCCCCTTCACTTCGAGACCCTTCCATAGTTTGACCCTTTCAGTCCATGGGCGTTTCGTTTTGTTCATTTTAATCCTAGTAGTGACAGACGGATTTACTCAGCTAAGTGGCGATTTTTTTCAACGGGACGGATTAAAAATATAGCTTTCATTAATCCTTCCAGTAATTACGAAATGTCTTAAGAAAATCGCCTTTAGGTATCAAGAATAAAATAGAAGCTGCGTCTGAGGTTGGAGTCGTTAACCCCTTTAGCTCGAGGACATACAATTTTTCGCCCTAACCCTTTCATTACGGTGACGATTACTGCATTTAATTCTTCCTGCTGCAAGACGGTTTTATGCAGATTAAGGAAGGCCTCTTGTGGGGAAGGGATTTATGGACCTTCGCTTCTATGCTATACAAGATGTCAATCCCAAGGTGTGATGATGATGATGATGATGATGAGGAGGAGGAGGAGGAGGAGGATAATGTTTCTGCTGCTGCTGCTGCTGCTGCTGCTGCTGATGATGATGATGATGATGATGATGATGATGGCGATAGTGATGGTGGTGATGTGATGGTGATAGTGGTGGTGATGGTGATGGCGATAGTGGTGGTGATGGTGGAAGTGATGGTGTTGATGATGATGATGATACTGATGATGATGGATGTAAGGAAGTGACTAATGAAGAACGTCTCACCTCAGCATTAACACAGGTGAATTCCCGGTCCAATAAACGAGCCAGTGGCAGCACGAACAAAACAGGAATTGATTGCCATCGTAGTGACGCCACTGGACTTGCCACCACAAGACGATTTATTTAGCTTGCGAGAAATTAAGTCGGGCTGAAAGGATTATCACTCTTAAGCTTCGATGTTCAGAATCTAAAAAAAATCAAAATCCTCTGAAGTTACCTGAAAGAAATCTAGAGTTATTCCTACTTGAAAGAGTTATTGGTACAGTAATTGATAAAAAGGCTCCTATGACTCACTCTCAAGCTGACTATAATCGTCTGGAACCAAATGCTATTGCCGCATTCTCGTTGGTTAAGGAAGCTCCCAAACACCTTTTCCTAAGCGATTTATTTTGCTTATGACCCGTTTTACTGTCCTACTCTGGGTTATAAAAATCCTTCAAACAGTGTTATACTCTTCATAAATAACGTACAAAAGGATATGAACCACCCATATCCAAAAAAAAAAATAAAAAAAATAAATCGCTAAGGAGGAGGTGTTCGGGAGCTTCCTTACCAGACGAGAATACGGAGCTGTCCCGACCATGAGAGAAAGAGAAATTTTCCAACCCCTTCATCGTAGTATCCTTCCTTAAAAAAAAAAAAAAAAAAAAAAAGTCGTCTCGTGGCATACTATACAAAAAAAAAAAAAAGTAATCACAATATAGTAAAACAAATAAAAAAATAAAAAGCCTGGTGAGTTAAACCGAGGTCCATTTTGAGTGAGAGGTAATTTGCAGGAATCTCTGAACACCTGATATTTTGTTTTCGTAGCACAGACGCAATTAGGGAAACGTCATTAGATCTGCTGTGACCCTACCACTGGAACAAGCACACCAACACGGACAAGGGAACAGGAGGGAAAGCTTCATCGGTGATACAAAATGGACAGATGGAAAGACTGACAGATAGGCTGGTAGACAGACTGACAGACGGATATAAACAGCTTAGATAGAGAGATATATAGATGGATATGGATACAGATGGACAGACAAGTATACAAGATGCACAGATAGGCAGATAGCTTAGATACAGATAGATAGACTGATTGATATAGATAGACAAAGATAGATAGACAGATGGAGATGGAAAGACAAACATAGATAGATGGATATACACACACACGCAGAGAAAAAACAAAACAGGCAAACATAAAGACAGATACAAACAGGCAGACCAGTGAGAGAGAGAGAGAGAGAGAGAGAGAGAGAGAGAGAGAGAGAGAGAGCTAGTGGAGGTTGGTGGCCCAGTCGGTATTGCACAGCGAGAGAAACAGTGTAATTTTGCCATGACGCTACCTGCAGCACCGAGAGCAATAATTAGCGATCTTTTCTCCTCGTATCGCCAAATTAAAAACTTGGCAAAAAAACTGGAAGGCCTCTACTTTTTTTTCTGTCCGTATAGTTTTTTCCAGAGTTTTTTCCTTGCATTCGTGAAATTACCTATTTTTTCTTTTTTATATAACGACCAAACCCAGCGGTGAAAGAAATAGGAGAGGAATGTTTATGTATGTATACGGCAATACATAGGTCGATGTTTCAATCCACGATACTGCTAAACAATAGTACATAATAAATAAATACAGTGCTGGAGAGCCTTCACGCGATGGCACGGTCATAGTGTTTATCTCTCGTTTGAATGCAAAAATATCCACTTACCAATAAATAAAAAAAAATAAGAAACGGTGCTCATAAAAGAAGAGACAATTACTGATAACACACACAAACACTAAATTTGTTGGTAATGAAAATAAAATAACATGAAAACACTTGATGTTACTGATAAAAGATAAACATATGATCTATGACGGATAAAACAGAATACAATTACTGTACATATAAACATCTGAGCCATTACTGATAAAGAAAAACAGTTTCATATAAACATCAGAGCCAAAACAAAATACAATTACATAAAAACATTTGCTTCGTTATTGTTGGTGTTATTCCCATTTGCGTTGCTTGGCCATAATAACCCTTAATTGTTATCTAGCAGTGTACGTAGCGCCATAATAGGCCTTGCCATTAATTGCTTAGTCAAATTTTTAATCACGAGTTGCGTCCGGGGATTTGGGTCCTTGGTTGCTCTCTCTCTCTCTCTCTCTCTCTCTCTCTCTCTCTCTCTCTCTCTCTCTCTTTCTCTCTCTTTCTCTCATATATACTTCCGAAATGTAAGCCATGTCAGCACCACGTTCCAATATTTTTTTTTCGCTGAGGATGATCACCTACATCATTTACCCAACCCCTTACCTAAAGCAAGTCATTGGAACATAACTAATTCTAACCTAACAATCTAATCCTAAGTGCCTGTCCTTACCCTAGTGTTAACATCCTAACTCTTACCTAGCCTACCGTAACAGCCAAAACCCAACCTAACCTACCTCAACAGCCAAAACCCAACCTAACCTACCTCAACAGCCAAAACCCAACCTAACCTACCTCAACAGCCAAAACCCAACCTAACCTACCTCAACAGCCAAAACCCAACCTAACCTACCTCAACAGCCAAAACCCAGCCAAACCTACCCTAACTACCAAAACCTAACGTATCCCTTACAACCTAACCTAAGCTAACCTAACTCAAGCAGCCTGACCTAACCTAACTCTAACAGACGAACCCTAACCTAGCCAGTGTAACTAATTCTACCGTCATACGCCTAACCATACCTTAACGCTGACAATCTATCACTAACCTAAACTAACCTGACCTAATCTAGACTCTCCACCTGGCAAAGGAAAAGTGCCCAACTTAACTACACAAAGGGAATTTGCGTCCGTGTCCAGGGGGTGGGAGGGGAGTGTCCAGGGGGGAAGGGGGAAGATGGGGGAGAGGGGAGTGGATGAGGGGAAAGGGTAGGGGGAAGGGAGAAGGGGAGAAAGGTAGAGGGAGAGGGCGGAGGGGGGAGTGAAGATGTTATTACGCTGGGCTGGGCTATACGTCTTCGTCAGGGTGCCGCGGTGCTAGCAATATATATCTCTGTGCCGCCCAGGAGAGTTATTTATATATATACACACGCAGCAGCCCTCACTCCCGCGCCTAGATAAACACCGGTAGATTAACTCGCTCAATCCCTGGACGTCTCAATTACTATAACTTTCTACCTTCTAGCGATTTTAGTACAGGAAAAACATCTCGAGGGTGAACGGGCAATATCTAATTCCTCCTGCTACAGACAAAAAAAATACAAATATAAGGCTAACACAATCGTCTGGAGATCCCCGAGAATAACTGTATGTAAAAGGCTTTGATCACTGGAATCAGTCTGTGTTTACTGTTTATTGTTGGATTTCACTATGAATTTCGGTTGAACACATATTTTTGGGGAAAAGTATTAATCCCGTTTTCCCAAATCGATTGCATTATTATTATTATTATTATTATTATTATCATTATTATTGGAAATATAGGATGATGATCCTCGCTTCGATGGTAATTCTTCAGCTAATTTATTCTGGCTCCCACACGACGACTTTATTCTAATTGGGGGAAAAAAATCAGACAGAAGGGGTAAATAGAGACTGTTCCTCACCTCTACAAGACGAGAGGTTCTTCCTGACCTGAATTAACTCGCATGGTTGAAGCCAGAATACCAGAAAATAGGTGTGCACGTGCGTGCGTGCATGCGTCCGTGTGTGTGTGTGTGTGTGTGTGTGTGTGTGTGTGTGTGTGTGTGTGTGTGTGTGTGTGTGTGTGTGTGTGTGTGTGTGTGTGTGTGTGTGTAACTGGAAAACTGATGGGATGTTCCTCTACGAACACATGTGCGTTAAGTTTTCCGGGCTCACGTACAAGTACACATAATCGTATACGAACGAACGTACACACACACACACACACACACACACACATCCCTCACCCATCCCCATACACATCCCTCTCACTCCCCCCAAACCCCTCTCACCCCTCCCCCAACGCACTCCAAAGAGAATCCAGCTTTTAGAGTGGTCCTAATCGAATTCAACATTAAGGGTTATTAACTAACTACCCGGCCCGGCGTCAACTCAGCATTAAGTACACCAAATCATATCCGGAGTAAACACGGCACCACCAAAATTTTTCACTTTTTTTTTTTTTGTTTTTTTTTGCCTCTGCACTTCGGTGGCATATCATTTTATTTTTGTCGCGTCCTGACATTTTCTTTTTTTTTCTGTTTTCAATTTAGGAGTGAATTTTCTAACAGGAGAGGTTAGAATTAGCTCTCATTACGACTAAACTTTATCACTGCAGTATTGATTTTTATACCTCTTCACTCCCATGACGTATTATTTTATTCTTGCCACTTAAGTTCTTTTTTCTTTTTTTCTGTTTCCAGTTCAGAATGGACTTTCTAAACCGTACAATTTTTTTCTTGCTATTCCTGTTCTCTCTCTTTTTGATGGCATTTAATTTATAATAGAGAGGTTAGATTTAGCCTTCATTAACTCTCCCATGGTCAGGACAACTCTAGTATTTTATTCCAGCTAACGTCAGACGATTTTATTCAGCGCATCCTAATAATGATAATAATAATAATAATAATAATAAATAATAATAATAATATTAATGCCACTGCTACTAGAACAACTCTACTACTACTACAACTACTACTACTACTACTACTAATAATAATAATAATAATAATCTTTTAGCATCAAGAACAAACGACACCAAGACGACATCGCAGAGAAGGAGTCAATATCAGCGACAACCTATTTCCATTTTCTATCTATTCATCCATCCAACTTCACTATCCCTTTTCACTAGGCGCGTAGGGGGCAGGGGCTAGGCTAATATCAACCGCTATATTCAAGACAAGGACAATCACTCCAAGGTCCCGCCCCTGAACCAAGAGTATTTTCACAGAGCATCGGTTGGTTTCATTTTACTTGATGTTTGAGTCGGAAAAAATTAAAGCAAATCACAGCGGAACGTACTGCTTACTGAATAAATCTCCGACGATAATTATTCACGCAGCTGGAGCATATAATAAAAAATACCACGCAAATTTCGAGATCCGCATGGAAAAGACACGTACTACGAATGGTCTGTCTGTGTTTGTGTTCGTTTTCTCTCTCTCTCTCTCTCTCTCTCTCTCTCTCTCTCTCTCTCTCTCTCTCTCTCTCTCTCTCTCATCTTCCTTGCATCTTCCATCCATCCATCCGCCCTCCTCCCACCCATACAAACACACTACCTCTCAACGTCCCCCTCCTCTCTCTCTCTCTCTCTCTCTCATCTTCCTTGCATCTTCCATCTATCCATCCACCCCCCCACCCACCCACACAAACACACTACCTCTCAACGTCCCCCCCCCTTCTCTCTCTCTCTCTCTCTCTCTCTCTCTCGGTAAATAATGAGGCACGGCAAACTCTCCGCTGATTGGTGCCGGCGTGGAATTAGAGAGCTGCGTGCGAGCCAATGGGAGGGCGGGGTCGAGTTAGATGCCCAACCTCAAGTGCGTCTTTAGAATTGGTAATGGTGGGATCAATACGAGGTTGGGCGAGGCTGGCTGGCTGGCGGGCTGGCTTGGTCTAAACTCACCTGGGCTGTGGCACTCCTGGTCTACCTCCCTCTTCCCTCCCTCCCTGCCTCTCAATCTTCCTCTTTTTCTCTCCTTGCTTCCTCCATCGTACTCTCTCCTTACGTCCTTATCTCTCCTCCCTTCCTTCTGTTTCTTCCTTCCCTCCCTGTCCTTGCTGGCTGTGTCTACAGACACCTCGGTTATGGTGCTCTCGCTTACCTCCTTCCTTAACTCCCTACTTTCCTCTTTTTCTCTACATGTTTCCTTCATTCACTGTCTTTCCTAGCTTCTTTACCTCCTTCCTTTCCCCTCCTCGCTCCCGCTTTCCTTCTTTCCTTTTCTTCGTCTTACATCCCATGCACCTGAGCTAGAGTCCTCTCGATTACCTCTCTCCCTACCTCCCACTATCTCTTTTTCCTTCCCTCCGCCTTTGCTATTCCTTTTTTGTTTTATTTCTCCCACTCTGTTCTTCCTGGCGCCGGAGAAGGACGCCTTCCCTTGGTGGAGACTATGTATCCGTATGGTGGACCTGACCGGATGCACAAACACCCTTCAACTTCCCCCACCCCTCGAAAGGAGAATGGTTGGCTGTGGGAGCGCCTTGTTGATATGCCTGGGGTTACAGTTACTACTACTTCCCTACTTCCTTCCTTCCTCCCTGCTCCCTCTGTCCTACACCTGAGCTAGGGTACTCATGCTTTCCTTTCTCCCTCTTTCCTCCCCGTACTACTTCTCCTCCCTCCGTCTCTTCTGCCATCCTTCCCTCCCTCTTTTACCCTCAAACTCCCTCTCTTATCTATTTATCTTCTCTGTCCTCCCTTTCCTCCTGCTATAGCTTCCCTCCCTCCCTCCTTCACACTCTTCCTCCGCCTCTCCCTCTCCAACTTTCCTTCCTTAACATTAACCCTTCTTCATTCCCTTTTCTTCTGTTTCTCACTATTCCTATGTTCCTTACCCTATTATCCTCCCTAAATTTCTTATTTTTTCCTCCATTCTTTCCATCTCACTCTCCCTCTTTCCCTCCCTCGTCATCCTATCCTCCTTCCTTCCTTTATCATCCCCCCTTCCTTCTCTTTCTCTCTGTCTCCTACCCACCCGAGTACTCTCCCCTTCTTCCCCATTTCATTTTCTTCTGGGTCGACTTCGTTCCCATCTCATTCTTCTCTAACTTGGTATTCACCACCCAGTCTCCTTCCCTCCCTTGTTCCCTCCTCTACATTTCATTGGCACTCATTTCTTTCTCTTTCTTTTCTATTTGTTTCCTCTCTGCTCCTTGCTACTTCCTTTCCCCCAGACATACTTCCCCCCCCCCTCTCCATACCTGACCGTGGCGCTTCTTCCATCAGTATCCTGACGTCTACTCCTGATTAAGTTCTGTTACAACGAGGACAATTTTTTTATTCATCTTGAGACCCTCCTCCCTCTCCCCTCGCATAAAGAAGAGGCCAAACAGATTGTAATCCGACCTAAGGCCGTGTTCTGGTGGAATTAGGAGGCTCTACATCACCTCTTCCCTTGCACTGTCTTTTGCATATTACACTTTTATCGTCTTGAGTTACTCATTTCATATCAACATGAACAGCATATAAAACAATAGGTACGAGCCTACCTTAAGAACGTTCTGTAGATAGCAGGCAAATCTCATTGTCAACTTTTTGCACCTATCTACACCTTGGGGAATGTGTAGAAAGACGTGAAACCACTTTCTTTATACACATACTACCCCACCAACCAACTATGACGACGCTAAGGTAGAATTTTAGGGTTATTTGCAACGTATGCTTACACTGACCAGCATGCACGAGAACGGAAATATTATACTTGTATATCTAGATCATGCTGATCTGAGTTTTAGCATTATTAATTCTTAGCCTCTTTCCGGTTTTTGCATTAAGGAAAAGGTAACGTCAAAATACACGCTGTCCTGTGCTTCACTCCTTCTCACTTTTATGAAAATCGGATGAAAGAATATTATTTCGATTTTTTTTTTTTTTTTTTTTTTCAATATGCCTCGGTAGCTCCAAGCCTAGGATTTACACCCGTGTGAAAATATGAGTTTCCGGTGACTGTCCCAGCACTGAAACACACTCCTTTCCTTGTTCTTCCTGCAAAATAAAGTAAAATAAAATAAACAGTTCGTGATACCGGTACATTTTTCCTCGCGTAACCCAGGAAGAACAAGTGACATGGGGAATAATCAGCACTCTCCTTTCCTTGACTTCCCTGCAAAACCAGACCAGAGTTAGGAATGGGAGATTATCGTATGTGCTTTCGTTAGTTCCTCCTTAGAACCCCATTTTACCCCGATCCAACCTTGCAAGGCCGTCGTTCCCCATTCCCCCTCCTCTCTTTCCCCTTCCTTTTCCCTCCTCTCGCCTCCCCCTCCCCTTCCACCCCACCTCTCCTCTTCCCCTTCCTTCTCCACACCCACCACTACTCTTTCCACCACATCTCCCCTCCGCCTCCCCTCTCCCTCCACCACCCCTTACCCACTGTCTAGGGGTCATACTTGCTTCTGTCGGAATGCCGCCAAGTCCATGTTTTTCTCAGGTGTGGGGGAAACCTGTTATTCATGCAGGAAACACTGACGGACCGGTTTTGGTTCGCATCAGCTCAGTACTGTGTCACTTCTTACTGGCAACATTAATCCAGATTACTTAGATGTGTCAAAAATCGTCAAAGCTACCTTGTCTTAAACTTTTCACTACGATGACATTATGTTCCATTTTTCTCTTGCTGTACCTCTTTTACCTTAACATGGCCGAGATTTTTCGTCCTTTCTGCGGCTTAGTTCATATAGCTCAGTGGAAGAAAAAGATAATGCTACGGCTCTACATCCTTTCCATATCACTTATTCGTGATTAGCATCATATTCCTGTGTTCATCTCTTCCTATAACTCAGCACTGAAGATGGTAAGCTGGAAATTTTAGGCCAAGTTAGAATGAAATCAGCATATCACCGGAGAACACTGTGCAGTAAATGTGCAACTTGGGAAGGACCTTAAGTGGTAAAATGATCACTGAAGAATAGAAGTCCATTTCAAAAGTCCCTCCTTAGCTGAACAGCATCACCAATATTTAAAAAAAAAAAAAAAAAAGTCCTTGGGTTGAAAGGGTTAACTACGGCCAAGGTTTTACGGCCGTATTTATTACGTAAAATCGCGAAAGGGAAGGCAAACACTATTTCTGGCATTATTACTGAAATACATGTTGAGAAATAAAAGAAATCTGACTTTTCTACTTCGATGCAGACTGCGCTACGTGAAGATGAATAAACAGTAGTATAACCATTTCCTAGTCTCTAATCTACCCACGTCTTATCATCAATGGTGTTACAAAAATCGACAGTCACTAATCTAGGGCTTACCTGCACCATTGCCCACTCCGGCTTAATAATACTTCTGTCGTTTGCACATCATCTTAGGAGAGAATTGAGGGACTCAGAAAAGAAGTTACAAAAGCCTTAAAAATTCACTTCTTGGATGATCATGCCATAAGTAAAACCCTTAAATACTTTCTAAGCTGCTTGAATCAGAGAATGTATTTTGCATAATATTCTTTCTATCCAAATAATTATACACAATCGAGATCAAGGGTTAGATACAGCTTACATTAACTTCGTAACTTTAAGATGCAGTCGTAATTAACTTCAAAGTGCTCCCTTAAACTAAGTAAAATCGTCTTGTAGTGGCAATAGTGAGCTAAAAACTCCATCCCTGAGCTCAAGGATTGACGAAAAATTCATTTGATTATGATATGCAAACCCTGACAAATGTCATTGTTAAGAAAATCGTTATATATAGTTTAGAGACAACACGTGATCAGTCGAGAGGCTGCTGCTATATTAACACTCTCAGGCTCCCAGAAATCACTCTCAGCAAAATAAAATCGTCTAGCTTTCAGTGAGATAAAATTCTCTACACCATTTCACCGAGTCTGGCACCATCAGTGATGTCCTCAACACCTGTAGCATTGATAAGGGTCCTCAGTACTGGATATACCTTTTCGTATTGCCTTTTCTATTGGTTCTCAGGGTAATAAGTAGAGGTTCACCTGCTGCAAATGATTTATATGAACACTACAGGCGTTGAGGACATCACTGATGGTGCCAAACTTGGTGAAATGGAGTATAGTTGTTTCAGCAACGAAAGGGCAATGTTACCAAGGTTAGCATCGAGGTTCATGTACTCGATTTCAGTTTAATAAATGCGACGGAGATGGCTTCTAACCCCTGTACTACGAGAGGTCGCTCCTAACCTCAATAAAATCATGCTAAAGTTACAAATAAAAATGAAAAAAAAAAAAATCTGTATATTCGAAGTGCGTAATACAGTATTGTTAAAAGTCCCCAATGTCTTAAACCCTCCATTACGGTGACTCATTTTATTTAGCTACTGTAATTTCGGAGGTTTTTATTCAGCTTGGGAGAGTTTTCTAGTAGTGAAGAGGTTAATAAAGATTGCATCTCACTCCAGCAGTTCGAAAAATCTATCCTAATGAGGTGGCAAATTTTACATAAAACAGAAGTCACTATCGATGGGTTACCTGCAAATGTAATCTTGGTAACGTAACTAAAGTCTAACTTTGGGCTGCATTCTAGGTGGTACAGGAGATCTCAGCACCTCTTCCTTAGCGACTTATTTTGCCAACGACATCTCTCTGGTCTCTCAAGCGTTATTTATACAATTTTACTAAACACAGTTGTTCATCAATGACATACAAGACGATATACAGGCACAACAGGTAAATTAAGTCGCTGAGGACAAGGTGTCGCGAAATCTCCAAAGCTGCAATGAACAATATCTTTAACATGGAAGAAATACTACCTTGGCTGAAGATAAACTACTCTGCATTTTTTCCGCCTAACGTCTGACGATTTTATTCAGTTCAGAGAAACCCTCCACAGAAATAGGGTCAAGAAGCTATCTCAAGTTACGCTTTGGTCAGTATTTAAGAACCTCATATTTTATTCCAGGTAGACGCCAGACGATTTTATTCATCTGAGAGAAACCCGCAGCAAATCCAAAGGTCAACTCTTTCAATCCGGTGACGTATTTCTCAAGTTTCTTCTAGCCATTTCCAAGACGTTTGTATCATTACTGAGTGGAGATTTTGTACTGAAGGGGTTAATGAGGGAAATGTATAACCCTCCTTTCCAATGAGAAACTCCGCCCCGAACTTAAAAAAAAAAAAGAATTAAAAAAATATATAAAAAAAAAGGAGGGAAGAAAAAGATAAGAAACCATTTGGAGATAATAAATAAATAAACAAATAAATAAATAAATAAATATATATATATATTAACGAAGGAGGCCAATAAATAAAGGTTCAGTTATCTATATATTCTAGAAGGGAGACTGGAAATAGTGTTGTCATTAGTATTTTTCTTACTATTATAAGACTGGTATTCATAACCCCCATCAAGTGAGGTCCATTTTAGCTCTAGCTGCTGCCAGACGATTTTATTCAAGTTTTGAAACACTCATCGTACTGAAGCGGTTCATTAATGCCGTATCTAACCCCTCTTAATTCGTAAAATCTGCCAGAATAAAACCCCCAGATGGCAAGAATATATACAAAAGACATCTCCAGGCCCAGTGCGAAATTAATACCTGAAAGATTTTTTTAAGGAAAGACAGAAAAGGGAAAAGAAAAAGAAAGAAAAATATACTATATATATGAAACTGCTCTTTTTACTCTATATTGGAATAAAACTGCTACCTTTTCACAGCACTGCAAAGCTGTAACAATAGATCAATACTTCAATATGATGGTGGCCACGAGGAAGTGCTATGGCAAGGATGTTGAGCCACTACACTGCCTATTTCTTCAACTGAGCCACGTGAAAGAAAGTCTCAAAAGGAAAAAAGTCAAGTTAAGGTGAAACAACCTTAGCAATTAGCCTGATGGTTGTGCCAAATGTTACAGTGCTGTCAAAGTCACCAGGATGAGGGCAGTATTCTGGGTGGCACAGGAGGCTTCGTGGTACCTATCCCTTAATTATTTATTTTGCGAACTAGACGTCAGCATTTTCAAATCTTACATATATCGCTTTGAGCACACAATCAAGGTGCAAAATGCAGAATCACTCTAAGAAGGGAAAAATGTAAAAAAAATCCTCAGAGTCCTTTTTGTCAATGTCAGCCGTGGTCGTTAACATCTTTTAACGCTGGCATCATTAAATTTATTCTTGCTACCTCCAGGCTATTATATTCGCTACAGAAGATTTTTCGAGCTGGGATAGATCTAGCCCAAATCAGCACACTTTACAACTAGAAATTCTTCCAAAGTTGAATTAAGTCGTCTGAAAAAAGCAAATAACAAGAACGACAATTTAAAGCCATCTCCAAATTTTGATGCACATTATATGAAACGCTCGTGTTTATTAGATTAGATTAGCCGGCATCTCACTTTACAGACAGCAGCCAACAACGATAAGAAGCCTGGCATGATGCATCTTCGTCTTGTATTTCTGATGATACCTTAGTTAAAACCACCCGTAATAGGACGTCTTCTATTCTCTCTCTCTCTCTCTCTCTCTCTCTCTCTCTCTCTCTCTCTCTCCTAGTTGTATCTACACGACTGCATTTGGCTTAGCAGTGATTCTTCGAACCTGAGGAAACCTTTATAATAACCTCGTCACCGCTACAGCTCCTCCCTCTGGCACTAGCAAAAAATAAATAAAAAATAAATATATAAATACACAAAGGAAACACAGAAACAAACAGAATATTTGTATCCCCCAGCAGAAGGAATTAAACATAAGGCACTTAACCATACACCAGTTATGTTCAGTTCAGACTTCGTAATTGACATTTAAAATAAAAATACTAACACTTAAAAGGTACGCAATTTGGAAAAAAGTATTACCGTACTGTTAAAATAAATTGTCTGCAAAAATGACAAATAATTTTCTTGTATGTATATGAATTATTGAACGTACATGCTCACAGTTATCGATCAAGTAAGAATATAATCAGCTTGAGGGAATCTGTCATCCGAATGCACTGGCAAACTTTGGAATCGTTTGTTTTGTAGGATGGACAAGGAGAGGGGAGAACAGAATCTTCAAATGTCTTCTGTTTTTCCTGCAAGCACAAAATATTAGCTATTGAGAGGGAGAGACAGTGTGTGAGAGGTAGTCGAGAGGAGGAGAGAAAGACCGAGCAGAATATGGAGAGGTAAGGTGCAAGATGATTTAAGGAAGGGTAGTTGTGTTAAGGGAAGAGGAATCTTTACTGAATAGAAAAACTGTCTGAAGGTCTGATTTGTCTAGATCACCGCTTACAACAGTGTCACACAACAGACAGATGAAGAGACACTCAAACAGGTAAAAATAAGTGGACAGACTGATAAACAGGTAGATAGACAGACAAACATACATAGATAAATAGGTAAGTAGGTAGCTGGAGTCGGACAGAAAGATACAGAAACAGAGGGATACAGATACACAGGAAGACAAACAGACAGATAAACAAACAGACAGATCTTACCACCAGAGTCAAGATAAGAAACCTGGAATGGATTACCTTGAAATAAAAAAGGATCGCTGAAATGAGCTGCCTTAGTTCGTGGCAAGTCCAGCGTTCAAGAAAAGTGCGCGGATGCTTGAGTGTGCAGGCATCGGGGCGTGAGGCAAGACGTAATTAAGATGATTAACAGAGGTGCTGGCCCGGTCAAGTGGAAGGCAGGGAAACTCGACCAAGAGGGAGTCCATTAGTGAAGGGATTATTGGTGGAAAGAATGAGGGGAGACGGGTTACAGGGTGAAGGAGGGTGTCTTGAGATGGAAGAAGTGTATGAAGTTGTTTCTTACTTTTCTCGGTACATGATTCAGTGTCACAATACGGCAACTTTAGGTGATTTTTGGCGATTTCCGGGCAAGATGAAATAGAATACGTGATGCAGTGTCGCAATACGGCAACGCAAGGTGTTTTTGGTGCTTTTCCGGCCAAGATAGAAAATATGGTAGAGTGTCTGATGCTGTGTTGCGATACGGTAATGTAAGGTTATTTCTTACGCCTTTTCTTTTTTGTCGGGAAAAAAGTAGGAATAAAAGTTGAAATCAGTGTTACAATACGGTAGCGCAATTTGATTTTTGACGTTTTTCAAAGTTGGTTTACAGGGTGCAACTGAAGGTGTACTGAGATGGAATAAGTATCTGATGCAGCGTTGCGATACTGAAAGGCATTATTTTTTTTTTCACTTTCTTCGGAATTAGAGTCTGATTCAGTGTCACAGTAGGGTAACGCAAGGTGGCTTTTACTCGTTCCGGCCAAGATGAGTACTAAAATAAGTGTGTCTGATGCAATATTGCGATGCGGTAAGGCAGAGTTACAGTATTTTGTTTTTCTTTACAACACAAATAGTGGATTATGAGCGAAGCAGTGTCTCAGTACGGTAACGCAAGGCAATTCTTACATATCGTCAGCCCAGGTAAGTAATGGAATAAAATAATGAAGCGTCACGGCACTTTAACGCCAGGCGATTTTGGCGTTTTTCGTCATATCTTCAGCCAGCAAATATACTACATGATGGAGGAAATTTGCTAATCCCTAAAATCTTATTCACATATTACCTACGTTCCTGACTCTATGCCTACCACTAAATAAGTCTCTCACAGCGAAGAGGTCTGAAACAGTCGTCAGTAACTCTTTCACTACAGAGGGTTTCTTCTAAGCTGAACAAAAACATCTGGAGAGCGCAAGAATATAACATGGAGACAGCAACAATATAATAAAAATAAATCAGCCATCGTAAAGAATGGATTAACTATTCTGTAGGAGACTTCTTTTAATGAAGGGGTTAATGAAGGCAATATCTAACCTCTTAAGTAAAAAAAAAATTGAAAAATAAAACACCGAGGAAAAAAAAAATCATCAGGCAGAAAGGGACTAATATATAGGGTACTAAGGCTCCTATGACTCAATCTTCGCTTAATAAAATCGTCTGGCGTTAGCTGGAAATACAAATCTAAGAGTCCGAGTATTAGGAAGAAAATGGTACCAGTATTAACACTCTCAGGCTCCTACGACTCGCTCTGAGCTGAATAAAATCGTTTATTGTTAGCTGGAATGACATATGAGAGTTATCCCCACCACGCGAGGGTCAATATCCACGCCAATCATTTTTTTCCCCCCCAAGGTTGAGTGAACATCTAAGTTGAATAATCTGGGACGCCCATTGGTCTCGATGAAGATTTTACCTACGTGTTTATTTATCTATCCACCTATCTCTGTCTATCAGTCCCTCTATCTATCTATATATCTATCTGTATCTGTCTATCCAATTCATCCATCCATCTTGTTATCTAATATTTATCTACCTATCTATCTGTCTACCTGTCTGTCTAACTATCTATCAATATCTATCTATTGCTTGACGCTAATAAAACCTTCAGAATATTCACTATTTTATCATTTTATTTCCCGCTTGAATGATCCATATTTCGATAAAATTTAAACAATAATAATATAATTCTGGCGACATCGAATCATCCTATGAATAGTATATTAGCCACACTAAGACTGGTAATCATATATCTCTGGCTGGAAAATCGGACGTAAAAACCAGTACCTGCTAAAGTAGATGAATTAAACTCCTTCAGTACGATTAGATAATTCTTCTTTTAATTCAGCCACCACCTAATGAATTTATTTACTTTAGGGGAGATCTCATGTAGTGAAGACGTTAAAAATAGTCTCCATTAAAAGCTCAGTCAAATGATGTCTTTCTCACTATTTCCACAACCAGATGATTTTCTTGAGATGTGACTTCTATGTGTCTACCCAGCAGGAGACGAGGTGTGTGTGTGTGTGTGTGTGTGTGTGTGTGTGTGTGTGTGTGTGTGTGTGTGTGTGTGTGTGTGTGTGTGTGTGTGTGTGTGTGTGTGTGTGTGTGTGTGTGTGTGTGTGTGTGTGTGTGTGTGTGTGTGTGTGTGTGTGTGTGTGTGTGTGTGTGTGTGTGTGTGTGTGTGTGTGTGTGTGTGTGTGTGTGTGTGTGTGTGATTTAAGGATGCAAGGCGAGGTGTGCATGGTGCTAGAGAACGAGACTTGACGGTCAATAATGTGTGGTGTGACTGTGACGTGTAGCTGAGGGTCTGTCTGGTGTGGAAGTGTGTACTGGAATTGTCAGAAGTGTGTGGTGTGGCAGTCAAGTATGAAGCTGTGTGGTGTTTGTCAAAGTTGTGGCAATTTGAGATGGTGTGATGTGGTAGTTTGAAGTCTGACTGTCAGGTATAGAGTGTGACTTATGGTAGTGAAGTGTGAGTGGTGTGGCAAGAGTACTGTATGTCTGTCAGGAATGTATAGCGTTGCAGTATGAGATGTGTGACTGAAGTGTGAACGGTGTGCTGGTAAAATGCGACTGTCAGGTGTGTGTGGTGTGACTCTGATTACCGATGGTGAGAAAGTTTATAGTGTGGAAGTTCGGAGTTAGCTTTCTTCTTCCACACCAGGAATTATCGATTGCCATGGATAAAAGCTAAGCGTAGCGTATTCGTATAAAGAGTAATAATTTGGTGGTGGCTGAGAGGGTGGTTCGCAGAGGTGATGATGGTCGGAGGCTAAGCTTTCCTCTCATTTGCCGGAACATCCTTATCAAAGTTGGCAAGAATTTAGCATTCACCATCAAAGTATTAGCATAAAAGGATTGAGAACATATTAGCTGTACATTTCACGCGTTTTGTGTATATCAAAGGCCCCTTAATAAATAAAAATATCAATGGTGGAATTGTAACTGAAAACAATTATTATAAAGCGACTCCTAAAGTGAGTGTTTTGTGTGTGAGACAAAAGCTAAAAAAAAAGCACCGTCATTTAGAATCCAAAGAATAATTACTAACTACACAGTTCACCTTCAGACCACCTAACCTTCATTCTGACAGTTCATATACACACGATCTGTGCAGAGCGTTTGCCATGAACCGCTATTGCATTTCTCATGAAGATTTTTTTTCGTACATTTTTGTCAACTGCGAATCATGCAAAAGTAAAACCCCATCAACGCATGACACCACTTACTATGCACAGGGCTATTAAGATGCGAAAAATCGTAACCTGAATTAACACTACGACGTATATACATCTCGTGAAATTTTAAGTGTCCGTGATAATTAAACTTAATGCTTGGGAATGTCATGCAACAACAGACTACAGCAATTAAGGTGAAATATTTAAATCGCATCTCATAGTGCTGGGCATATGAACATTTTTACTGAATTTCCCATGGGTTACATTGGTTTCCCCAGCCGAGACCGGATTGGAAGACAGAGTTACACAGAATATATTACGTTAAAATATTTACTCTTCGTCGACGGAACCATTCCTGAAATAAATATGTACGTCAAACAGAGGAACAGGTATGAATATAAACAGCGTCCAGAGGCGAGGCAGCGACATGTAAGAGGAATACAACTCCCAACAAAACTGAACAACTCACTGCTAACCGGGACGCCTGTCACTATCACTGACGCAAATTTGCACACATTCATGTCATATATGTACGTATGTATGAATGTATGGATGGATTTATGAAGACAGACTGACTGATAGATATACAGAGATACTGACAGATACATAGACAGACAAAAAGATAGTCAAAGAAATAAACAGACAGATTTACCGATACACAGTCAAAATTAAAAAAAAAAAGCTTATATAAGCACAAACAGTCAAAGAAATAAACAGACAGATTTACCGATACACAGTCAAAATTAAAAAAAGAAAACTTATATAAGCACAAACTGATTTTATAAATGCCATAGACAGACAAAAAAATAAAAGATAATCACTGTTTATTTCTATTTTCTTCATAATAATGTGCTGGTCTTTCTAGTCAAATACACAAACAGGCAGTTTTCTAGGCAAGGTAAAGTACTGCCAAGAACCTGCTACCCTCTTCTACACAACTTAAAAGAAACAAGCAGCCGCTCATTGGCAAGACGAGGAGAGTCATACACAGACTGAGAGACAGATAGATAGATACTGTAGACAGACAGATAGATAGAGATGGATATAGACAAAGGTAGGTAGGTAGGTAGGCAGGTAGGCAGGCAGGAAGGCAAGAAGGTAGGCAGAGATTCTGATAAATTGGACATGAGAGATACAGAGTTACAGATTCAGGCAGACAGAAATATGGATGGAGGGAGATATTTGATGGATACAGATAGAAACACAAATATTTTACACATCTAAAGTTTTATACTACATTGCTTAAAATACGTGTACATTAAAAGTACTTGAGGTCTGAAAGGAAGGCACTGAACAGTGGTGGTGGTGGACTAGGAGCAGAAGGCTGGGGTATGGGGAAGGACAGGGAGAGGGGCAGAAGAATGAGAGAGGACAGAAGGGAGAAGGGAGGCAGAGGGGACAGGGGAGGCAGGGGAGAAGGAAGACTGAGGGAAGAGGGGGGAAAAGGGCAACAGGGGGTACGGGGAAGAGGGAGCCAAGGGGAAATGCAGCAAGAAAAAGGAAAGGGGGGTGAGGAAGAGGACAGGAAGGAAGGAATGATGCAGAGGGTAGGGAGAAGTGGGAGTGGTAGACAGGGGAAAACGGAGTGTGGGGAAGCAAGGGGTGAGGTGGCCAATGGGGAGAAGGAAAGGGGTGACAGGGGACAGTACAGTAGAAAAGAGGGGAAACGAAGGCAGGGAAAAGAAGGTAGAGAAAGGGGGGGAGGGAGTAGGATATAAGGACGGAAAAGGGGTGGGGGGTACGACTGGGGGACCGAGGAAAGAGACGAGTGAAAAAGGGGGCAAGAAGCAACAACAGGGGAGGCAGGTGAGGGAGGGGGGCAACAGGGGGCACGAAGCAGTGACCGGGGGGAGGGGGGAGCAGGCTGGGAGGGGGGCATATCGCCTGACCTCGCCGCCTCATCACTTATTGTCGGGGCAGGAAGAGCGGGGCGGCATGTTCCTCGTCAGATCACCTGTATGACACGACGCTGGTATTGTGTCCTGTCAAACTGTTACACCTGTGTTCTCCCCCCCCTCTCCTCACCTGACTCCCTCCCTCCCCTGTCCTCTCCCCCTCATCCCCTCCCCTTCCCCTCACCCTTGACTGGCCTAGGAGGGGAGGGGCAAGACCAGATTCGCTCTCTCTCTCTCTCTCTCTCTCTCTCTCTCTCTCTCTCTCTCTCTCTCTCTCTTACAGCCTTGTCTACCCACCCTGAACCCGTGTGCCTAATAAGGTTGACTGGACCCTTTACTTTATCATAAACACAGCTTTACTTCCCCCCACCCCCGCCCCCTCACAACCTGCTAGTAATAAAACATGGAATAAAAGGGGAGAGTTTTTCACTGTTATTCAATTCACAACTCAGGTTCTGCTGCTTCAGGGGCCACACCACATACAGGACTTTTCAGCAACTATGCTTTTCAGACCTTGTCGAGATATGTGAAGGTTTGTGGCAGGTAGCAAGACTGATGGGTCTCGGGGAACGGACTCAAACCTATGCCCAGAAGCTAATACAATGAAGAAAAATATATACAAGCTTACGTTGGCTATATATCATACTTCTACACTTCTATACCACACCGATCCAAGTGATGTGATCACTGGAGCATCATTACATACTGGGTAGCTACACTTGATAACATAACACAACTGCAGATGCTTACACAAGAACCACGATTTCTGTTTTCCTTAAAAATTACCAAGTAGCCTTTTCTGGGGAGACAAAATGAAATAGTGATACTTTCATCAGCAGCCACACCCCCTGCAGTCCTCACATCTAACACCTTCAGTTCGATGACGTATTATTTCATTTCCTGTACTTCCAAATGACCTTATTTAGTTTGGGTGACAGTACTAGGAGAGTCAGATATAGCATTAACTGACTCCTTCACTACAAAAGGTGTTTTCTATTATAAATAAAATCGTCTTGAGGTAACGGAGATAAATTTACAGAACACGCTACATGATTCATGAGGTAAATATCAGAATCACCTCATTCCTGTGTTCCTTTCATAGCTTAATTCCTTCACACCGATGACATATTTTTTTAGTCTTAATTCAGGCCACCATCAGACGATTTCATTCAACTTAAAAGAGACCTGCTGTTGTGAAGAGATCATTTTAGGTTTAACGAAGCCCTTCCAGTTTGCAATGTCACCCAAGCTGAATAATATCGACTGGAAATGGCAAGAAATAAAATACATCACCGGACTGGAGGGGGTAATAATAATCAAGGTATTACTGTTCCTCGATCTATCAGATATCCAGAGTCTACTTAACTACAATAGTCAATTTATATTAGCTGAGATGCATAACTGTTTAATGTACTTCCTAAATCAATCTCTTCTAAGTAGAATAAATCAATGATCTGTTTGTAGCTTAAATTTAAATAATGACATAGTAGTGAAAAAAAGAATTGTTTGTAGTGAAAAATAAACATTCTGTCTGTAGCTAAAAAACTGAAAAAGTAATCGCAGTAAAAGACTCAGGGGAGGAGAACAGAAAGAAGGCTTAGATTAAAATAAGGGTGTGGAGATGAGTGAAAATGACCAGTGACAGAGGAACTACATGCCATTTTTGTCACGGAGTCTGGAGGCCGTCTAGTATTTGGTGTCTGCCATTAAAAACATCCTTTCTTGCCTGGGCAGTTAAATGTCTTGCGTTTTAGAGTATCAAATTTATTCCAAAGGCCGTATTCCCGTTGGCTTAGGGTGGTCAGTAGCATCCCTTCCTCAGTCATTTATATTGTTCAGTACTCAGCCATCACCGTCATTACTGCCATCAGAATAAACAAAAACCATCACTACCAGTCACCACCATCACCAACACCATTAGGCTCATCAGTATCATTCATTTACTTCATCAATGTCATCACCATCACCGTCATCTCTTTTCCTGCCTAAGGACTGCCAAAGGTATGGTTCAGAGAGCAAGAAAGGAAAAAAATGACAGGAAGGACTATCAAATCAAAACACTACCAAATTAAATGAGCCACACTATATTCCTATCACCCACCACCTTAATTCCTACCACCCATCACCTACATTCCTACTAATCACCACCAGCATTCCCACCACCCACCACCTTCGTGCCTACCAGCCACCACATACATTCCTACCACCTACCACCTTCATGCATACCACCCACCACCTACATTGCTACCACCTTATTTTCTATCACCCAGCAGCTACATGCTACCACGTTATCTCCTACCACCCACCACCTACATTCCTACCACCTACATTCCTACCATTCACCACCAACGTTCCATCCCCAGTATCAACATCCCACAACCACCAGTATCACCATCATCATCATCTCATTCCAACAACCACATTATTATAATCATCATCATCATCACTCTCCCATCAACTCCTACATTACCCAGTCCACTAATATGAAAGATTGTCAATATATTCTTGCTAATGCCAAAATTAGTGTATTCAGCAAAAGGGAGAGGTGTTGAATTAGAGAGATTAGAATATACGAGTAACATTCATTAATACTTTCCCTACATGTGGTCTTCTAAAATCTGAATAAAACAGTCTGGCATTAGCGTGAATAAACTAAAGAAAAAAAAAAAGGTCACTGGACTCAAGGGGTCAACAATTTGTCTTTGGATAATTCCTAACACCTGCCTCAGCGACTTACTTTGAAAACTGAACCTTAGCATCCATCAATATGCTACTGATGCACACCACCTCTACATTCAAGCGATATATATATAAGATAAAATAATAGGATAAAAGTATAAGATAAAGTCTAATATAAAGTTGCGGTGTACTGTAATAATTTAAGTAAATCGCTAAGGAAGAGGTGATACGAAGCCTCCTATGTCACCCAGAATACGGTTCAGAGTTACCATCAAAGTTCGTGATCTCACCCTCCACTGTCATCCACTTCGTCACCATCACCACCACCAACACAAACTGCACCACCGGCATCATCAAAATACCATCCCTGTCAACGTTCATGCAATCACCAGCAAAAAAAATCAAAGTCCCTGTTCCATACAACATTAATTTTATCACCAAATCCATTCGTCAGCGTAAAAATTTCCCACAAAGCCAAACCTAAACTTCTCACGGATACAAAAATCTTACATATTTTTGGTTACTAACACCAGGCGATTATCTCACTTCAGGAGTGTCTTCTCGTCATCTAAAATTTAACCTGTATGATACTGATACAAAAAATTACATCTTTTATATCAAGCATCATCACTTACTTCCACCACTAGAGATGAATCACCAATACCCATCACCAAAAATATCTTTCGTCTCACTGGCATCGCTCCTACCCTTGCCCTAACCATCACTTCTGACACCACGATCATCCTTGTGCTCAACTTACAAATTCACGTCTTATGAAATACCAGTTTTATACTTAACAATAAAAACTTGCTATCTTCTGACGATTTCATTCAGCTTTTATGAGACTTCTCAAACATGAAGGATTAGATAAAGCCCTCATCAGCCCCCCCCCCCCTTACAAGAGTAGGACTCTTCCTAGGCTGAATAAAATTGTAAAGTAGCATCGGGAATATAATAAATGATGTCCTCTGACTGAAGGGCCCCTCCGATTCTCTATGGAATTCAGGTGCGTTCCAGGTTTGTATTACGTTTGGGCATCTGGAGTTTCAACCTCTTCAATTCAGTCGTACTTCTACAACTTCCTTACTGCTCACTGCCGCTTTGGAGAGACTCTTAGAACTGAAGAGGTTAGATGCAGCCTTCATTTACCCCTTCCCACCACGAGGCCTCCCCAAAGTGACTAGAAATCGTCTGTTGGTTGAGGAAATAAACCAATAAAAATCACGTCAGAGTACTGACGAGGTTTAAGAATCGATCATCCCTCAGGCGGCGAAATGTATCAGACAGTTTAATTCATATTACCACCAGATGAATTTATTCAGCTTGGGAATGGCTGTCTGTCAATACATGACGTGTTAAAAATCTTAGCCTTGTTGAAACCAGCCCATTTTATTCAGTATAGGGTGGCTTCCTATCCTCTGTGCTTAAGACTATATCACATCTACCACCTCGACTATCAGGAGTTATCTCAGATGGGAGAAATCGTCTGATGTTACTCTCAAAGTCAGAAAAAAAAATAGTAATAATTTTTTTTCTTTTGTACCCTTTGGCCCCTACGCTTTCTCTCAGATGAACTAAACCGTCTCGTGCTAGTCTAAATATAACACCCTAGTAAGGCCACAACGTCAACGGGGTTTGGCAGGATCAGTTTTAACCCTCTGAATGCAAGGTTATCTGTCGACTAAAAATATATCGTCTTCTGCTGGTCGGAACAATACTCAGACATCCTTCTCCAACGCAAAGATCAAGACGCCGATTCTCTCTCTCTCTCTCTCTCTCTCTCTCCCTCTCTCTCTCTCTCTATCATGTTATATTTCGAGAGGAGTACGGATGTCGACTGTATTTTCCCTTCACATGACTGTTTTATTTTTCAGGGAAGTATCAGAATATACTGTATATATAGGGCGCGCGCGCGGAGAGAGAGAGAGAGAGAGAGAGAGAGAGAGAGAGAGAGAGAGAGAGAGAGAGACAGACAGACAGACAGACAGACAGACAGACACAGACAGACAGACAGACAGACAGAGACAGAGACAGAGACAGAGAGAGGCAGTCAGACAGACAGGCAGGCAGACACAGACATAGAGGCAAGCAGGCAGGCAATAATGTGTGTGTGTGTGTGTGTGTGTGTGTGTGTGTGTGTGTGTGTGTGTGTGTGTGTGTGTGTGTGTGTGTGTGTGTGTGTGTGTGTGTGTGTGTGTGTGTGTGTGTGTGTGTGTGTTTCATGGTTATTCCGTCAGTCTAAATTAAATTTGCTACAACTGTGCACATTTTAAACCCTTTAACACGAAAGACACCCCAGAAAGTAACTCTTTAATAAACCAATCACACCAAAAACACTACCTATATAAAACCATAACTGCCATTTCAGCTAAAGTTACGAAATCATTGCCACTAAATCACACACACTGCAATCACAACAACCACAGCCACATCCACTACTAGTCACAACCAAATCAGTATACGACTCTGAAATCACTTACACAACTACTACTACCACTAAGATGTAATTGACCCTAAGAGACCACTCACACCAAAGCCATTACCACTAAATATCTATGAAACTACTTAGACCACAACCATAACAACTTACACTACTACTAATTCTCTAAAACCATTGACACAACAACCACAACCACTACCACTGTCTATGAAACCACTCAGACCGACAAAGCCACTAACCACTGACCATGCAATCACTCATGCTTCAACCTCTACCACTACGAAACCACCCACACCAGACAAGCAGACAGACATAAATAGATAGATACAGGGATAGATGGATAAATAGATGGTTAAATAATTACTGACCACAGCTTACAGTTCAATAAAAATTTAACGCTACTTTCATCAGCTTCGTTGTGAAGGGCATGTGGTACCTAACAGTAGAGTTCACTGGACACAAATATCTTTTAATTCTTTGTTTCCAACATACACATCTTAACTGTTTACATTATGACCTGCACACCACACTCACGATCACTCAAACCACAACCTCAAGCATTACCGTCACCACCTCTCACACCACACCCACAACCATTCTCACTGTATGCACTTTCTGAAACCAATAACTACCACTTCTGCACCAACCATTAGCACTACCTGGTACCACCACTACAAGCAACGCCATCGCCAACACAAGTACACTAAATTCTCCTTCCCATCCCATCTCTCTCCATCACTAAAAACCAACACAAGCACACTTAGAAATTATTGTGACGCCAATACCCGACGATTCTACTCAGACGAGATTCAGAAGAGAAACTTTACCAATCAAAGGTGACGCTCCTATTCTTACCACAAGCATCCATCACTCATGCCCATCTACTACCAGATATATAGTCCTGTTTCTCTGTAGTCTAGCGCGTTTATTCAACACTGGTGAAGATCCCAAACCTCTTCCAATTAAGGTGATTTTAAGCGTAGTCAAACAAGAGGGTCGGTCAAAATAATAACCAAGAAGACTGATACCTTCCTCAAATGTAAGACTCCTCGAACTTCATGCAACCCAACCACGACTAAGTTTTCATGTTTTTGAAGTGGCCAGTTAGTTTTACATGAAAATAAACCAATTAAACCTCATTTCCAATATAAATATTAATTCCTTCACATCAGTGACGCTTTTTTTTTTTTCTTTCATATTCTTGTTACTGTCACACCATTTGACTCGGGATAGACTTTTCGAGTCGGAGGGTTTATATACAGCCGTCATTAACCCTTTCACTACTAAATGTCATTCCTGAGCTGAACAAAATCGTCTGGAGGTTGCAAGAACATCATCACCACATGCAACCACTATCACCACCATTACCAGTCACTACTACCACCACCTACCACTTCATCATCAGCAATCACAACCACCATCACCATCAATATAAACGATGAATATCACTAACAGCGTCATCACAAACCATCACTTAAGATCACCACAAATATCAATGTATCACCACACACACCAGCACCCATCTCCACAAACACCACCATCCATCAAAACAAATTATCACCACCACCATCACGACTAGCATCATCATCAACCACCGCTATCATCATCATTATCATCATCACAACCACCATCTTATTACCATCGCCATCTTCATCACCAAAATCATTATTACCGATCATTGCTATCCATCACCATCACTAAAATCATCATTATCATCATCACTCATCACCATTATCATCAACCAGCATCACTCATTACTGTCATAACTACCTATTCTCATCATAACTACAGACATCACCATCTACAATCACCACGACCTGCAATCACCACCTCCTACAATCACAATCACCATCCCATATCACCACCACTTACAATCACCGAGGACTACAATCACAACCACCATCACAACCAAGTACAATCACCATTAACTATACCACTTACTCCAATCACCACTACCTACAATCACCATCACCTACAATTACCTCCACTTATTATCACTACCACATACAATCAATTCCAACTATAGCCAAATCACCACTATCTACAACTCCTCTTAAATAAACTACAACAATCACTAATTTCAATCACTACCACGTACAATCACCACTGACAAAAGCTACAATCATTAACTCAATCACCACTATAACCCCTTTACCTCCCATAATAACCAGTAACAACAACCACTAGCTACAATCATCACTACCAATAATCACCAATATCTCAAAATCACCCATAATAACCACCAAATACAATCACCACAACTTACAGTCACCACGGCCTACAATCACCATCTCCTATAATCACCACCATCTACAGTCACAATCACGTATAATCACCACTATCTGCAATCACTCACGTACAATCACCACCACCTACAATCACCACCACCTACAATCACCACCATCTACAATCAAAATCACCTTCAATCACCATCATCTACAATCACAACCCTCAATCACCACCATCACCACCACTAACCACAGTCATCGCTAACCATATCCATTACCACAATCACCATTACCACAATCACCATCATCACCCTACCACCACCACCACCACCACTATCACCTGCCGCATCCGCCATTCTGTGACGCAGGCCTAAATACCTTCATTAACCCCGCTAATTCCCCTTCCCTCTATCATTTCCCGCACCTATCGACGCCCTCAGCACAAACCCACAAGCCCGCCCGACACCCCGCGCTGCCCAAAAACCCAAAAAAATCGGTAAAAAACTCGAAAAAAGCGATAAAAGTGTAAAAATTATCCACCCTCATAAGGCCGTATAATACAGCCGCCATTTTGTCCTGCCCGACGGCCTCCCTCCCCCCTCCCCCCCTCCCCTTCCCCCTCCCTCTCTCTCTCTCTCTCACTCTATCTCTCTCGCTCATCACCCGGCAACACACCTGCCTCCCGGTGACTAAGGTGATTACATTACCTGGGAGCGGCCTGTGCCTTTCTACCTCTGACTCCATTGCTGCCTAGGCCTCCTTCTCTTCTTGATCATCATTGTCTGACATCTTTTTTCTCTATTTTACTGTGGTGATTTCTCTCTCTCTCTCTCTCTCTCTCTCTCTCTCTCTCTCTCTCTCTCTCTCTCTCTCTCTCATACCTCTTGTCAACATACCTGTCTCCCTCTTACTAGTACTTCTGTCTCCATCTCACTCCTTTCTCTGTCTCCCTCTCACCACCTCCTCTGTCTCCCTCTCACTCCCACCTCTGTCTCCCTCTCACCTCCACCTCTGTCTCCCTCTCACCCCCACCTCTGTCTCCCTCTCACCCCCACCTCTGTCTCCCTCTCACCCCCACCTCTGTCTCCCTCTCACCCCCACCTCTGTCTCCCACTCACCCCTACCTCTGTCTCCCTCTCACCCCTACCTCTGTCTCCCTCTCACCCCCACCTCTGTCTCCCTCTCACTCCCATCCTCTGTCTCCCTCTCACCCCCACCTCTGTCTCCCTCTCACTCCCATCCTCTGTCTCCCTCTCACCTCTTCCTCTGTCTCTCTGTCACCTCCACTTCTTTCTCATCCACTTTTCCCTCTCTGTCTCACTATTACATCATCTTCCCTCTCACCCCTGTGTCTTTCCTGTATTTCTCCCTCTTACCCTCACACCTCCTCTTCCTCACCCTCTTACCTCCTCTTCCTCCCCCTCTCATCTCATCTCCCTCTCCCTCTCACCTCCCCTTCTTCTCCCTCTCATCTAGCTCTTCATTTGCCTCCTACCTCTACTTCCTCTCCCTTTCACTTTCCTCTCTCTCAACCCAGTCTTTTCTTCCTCTCACTTCTTCCTCCCCTCCCATCTCAAAGTAATGGGAGATGACAGTGAGATACCTTGACTCTCTCTCTCTCTCTCTCTCTCTCTCTCTCTCTCTCTCTCTCTCTCTCTCAAATCCAATCATTCTCTCTCACCTCTAACCATTTCCTCTAATATCCTCCCCTCTCACATTCTTTCCTCCAATGTTTCTTTCCTTTCCACCTGCACCTGTATCTTTCAGAATACCTGTATGAATACTTGTAAGAATCTCGGCATGAACTCTAATTTTGCGTATTAATGGCTACTCAAAAATGTTTACTGCATACTAAATGTACATCTAACGTCAGTCAATAAGCATTCTACACGTCCTATATCCATACGTCCTATTTCTTTTTCTTTCTGTGAATGCGTAATAATATTTTACTAAGTCCAGGACAAGGCGATTTTTTTTTCTTTCCTTAGGTGAGGGGAATTCCAGGTGTCTCGACCATCGTATAGATCTCCAGAAATATCCACTTTAAAATGTCTAGGTTTAGCCTGAATAAAGTATCAAAAGCGTCCAGAACCAGAAAAAAAGAGTAGTTTTTTCTTATTATTGATATTATTATTATTATTATTATTATTATTATTATTATTACCGTAAAATATTTAGCAACAACGATTTATCTGGAGTGAATTATATCCTTACGATTCTTTTTTATTTACCTACACTTATGGAATTCAAAAAGCCTTTAGAATACAACTACAGCAAATGAAACTCTCCAGATGACCATGCAATCTTGGCCCTACGTTCGCAAAGTATGACGCTCGAGCTCATATATAAAACTGTGTGGAGATTTGTGTGTGTGTTTTCATGTCACAGCCCCATTACCCACACTGTGCAATACTGTGTGTGGCCGCAGGTTTCCAGGAACACGGCCTTGTATAACCTACCGCCATTACCAAACCCAACTTCACCTTTCCTGCCATGAAGTAACCTAGTCTCATCTCTGATCACTCACTAAACTAACCCATCCTAGCCTAATTTAGCTTGATATCAAAACACGCACCTAACCTATCCTTAGCTAAGCAAAGGTAACCTCATCGAACCTAATCTAACCTAACTTGTCTCATCTCGAAACATGCAATACCCTAATAACATAATCTACTTTAACTTAAACAAACCTAACCTACCATTGCCAATCTAATTTTGAAGCTACAGAACACTTACCTCACTTCATCGAACTTAGCCATTCAGAAAAAAAAGATAATTGTGTATGTGGATGGTTCTGCCCTAGATGGAACCAAGATTCCGAAGGTATGAATGATATGTTAATAATTATGAATCTCATTTCACTAGGCATGATTTTTGTTAGTCCTCCCAGTCATGTACTCGGAGTTCACTTATACAACACTAACCTAACCTAGACATGGCAATTAACAGTATTACCCGACAATAGCCATAAACGGGCACACAGACATAAGACTATATTTAGAGCTAATCCTTAAAAACCACAATAATTCTTACTTGATACAGCCTTTCCTAACCTAAAACCTAACCGAAACATTTACTTGGCACTGCCGAGCCACATTAACGATCAGCCTACCCACAGTCTAACTTTTCATCGTCAATCCCAAAACGTTTTTTTTTTTCTCTCTCTCCTGGCGATTTATTTCCCTAAGATGAACTTTCCGAACTGGAGGGTTGAGAGACCAGCTGAATAAAATCGTTTAACGGTAGCATGAAAATATAAAGGGCACTCTCGGAATGAGGTTAACCAAAGACCAAATCTATCACCCTCTACAGGTACCCTGTTTAAGTCTCGAATCTAAGAAAGCAAATCCAAGTAAGACCTTCATGGTTAGTAATACAGACCTTCTAAATTACAAACAGTATCTTCCAATGTATTATGCTATCCAAGTACACCCCCCTCAAAATAAAAGAAAAAAAAAAAAGGATCAGGAAGGTAAGTCCACAGGCTGTCAGTACGAGGTCCGGTATCTTGCTACAACCAGACGATTTTATTCACCTTGTAGGGAGAAACTTTCCGAACATGGAGAGTTAAACAAAGCCGTCAATACTTCCTTTCCAACAACTCCCCTCTACTGAATAAAAGCATCCACTTCGTGACAAGGACTAAAGGAACCAAGAGTTGTCAATGTACAAAAAATGGTTAAGATTATTTATGAACACGACCCCATCTTAGTAATTATAAGCCGAGATTCACTTTGTCTTACGAGCAGTTCCGTCTTGTTAATGAAATTGTTATTACAGGATTGTCTACGAAAGGAGAATACGTCGTCCACCTCATGTCTATGGCCCATCCTGCAAAAACAAGTGTAGGCTACGACAGGGGACTATACTAGAATCACCGAAATGAAAGGGTCAACCTACTTTGCCAAGAGAGCTCTCCCCACAGCTGAATTAGATTATCTGGTAGCAGCAAGAATTAATCCCTTCAGTACGACAACATGTTATCTTACTCTTTCTGCTGCTGCCACACAGTTTCACTCAGCCTAAGTCAGACCCAGTATAGTGAAGAGTTTAATGGTGGCACTAATTAACCCCTCCGGTCCAAAAAACCTCCCTTAAGCTGAAGAGCCTCGCCTGGTGGTAGCAAGAATACATTACAGATGACGTCAACGTAGTCATTGGGCTACATAAAGATGTCATCTTACTCAAAGGGTACACTGATATGCTGCTCTTTGAATACACCTAAAGTCAACTACACCCATACTGACTACACCTTAATTTGACTACACCTAAACTGACCACTTAAATTCAACTATATCTAAATCTGACCACCAAAATTTTACTAGGCCTACACTTAAATTTGACTACACCTAAAATCGACTACACTTAAATTCAACTTGCCAACACCTAAATTTGACCACCTAAACTTGCTACACCTAAACTGGTTACATCTAAATTTGACTACACCCAAACTGACCACCTAAATCTGACAATAGCTAAATCTGACTACACCTAAAATCAACTACACCTAAATTTTACCACCTGAATTTGACTTCACCGAAATTTTACTAGATCTAATTTCAACTACACCCAAATTAAGGTACAGGCTCCATTATTCTTCAGCTCTTCATTACGAGAACATTTTTTCATTTTGTCAGACACCTCCAGATGAGTTTATGCCGCTTTTTACAGATTTATAAAACTGAGAGGATCTGACATAGCCTTCATACCCTTTCACAGTTGGACTGCTCTCCTAAACTACATAAAACCACCAGGTAGATGCAAAATAAATAAAAATGCCATCCTCAAAATAGAATCTAAAATCCCAAAACTTCAGTGCAGCCTAGGAAAAGAAGCATATTCACATTTTGGTGCCAACTAGAAATCTAAATAGAAAAATGCACTCGGAACGTTCAGATACAAGAACCATCCAGCTCGACATCCCTGTGTGTGGGTCAGTACTATGTCGCCTAGAATACAGTTAGTTTCAACTTCGTGCAACTGGAAAGAATTGAAAAAAAAATGCGCACTCGGAAAGACAGACATAAAACCCATTTACCTCGAAGTTTCTTTTTTACGTCTATATATACGAAGGGTCCTTGGCAGCGACTCAAACTGCGATGAAATTATGTTCCCACAATTCTGAGGTATTAATGACACACAGATAGGGTGCCAGGTAAGGAAAAAAAAAAGGCATGCAGGGAAACAGGCAGGCAGGAAGGTTGTTGACAGACTGACACACACAGACATAGGCAAGGAACACATATCACTACACAGGCAGGCGGACAGGCAGACTGACAAGTAGACTGGGAACCACTGACAAGCAGACAGGGAACCCCCACCACCCAGCACACAGGCAGGCAAACAGAAACCCGCCAGCAGCACACAAGCAAACAGTAAGAGAGAGAGGCAGACAAGCAAACAGGCACAGAGAAGTATACAGGTACACAAACAGACAAGCAAGTGGGGATCCTTTACCACTAATGAACAGAAAAGCGGGCATTACAGGCGGGGCAAGTCGGCAGACAGACAGACATGCAAGTATATAAGGAACAAACACCACAGCACCACCACACAAGCAGGCAAGCAAGTGGAAGGCTGATGAGTGAGCAGAGAGGGATCCATCATCACCACTACCAACACAGAGTCGGGCTAAGGACAGACACAAGTGGGGAAACAGGCAGGTAGGGAATCACCACCCCAACCAACACAAGCACAGTGGCAAACAAACAAACATACAAGCAGGCAGGCAAACAGACATGCAAGCAGACAGGGATCCACCACCAACGCACTAGTTGGCAGAGACAAGTAAGACAGGGAAACAGTCAGGCATGCAAGAAGGCAGGGAATCAGTACCACCTGCGCTAAAAGACAGGTAGACAGGACAAGCAGACATACAGAAAGGCAGGCAGTCACGAATCCTCCATCATCATCACCAACAGACAGACAGAAGATAGAAAGACTGACAGAGACAAATAGATATACCGTTCAGACAGGCAAGCATGGATCAATCACCACCACCACCACCACCAGCATACAGACAGACAGACAGACAGACTGACAGGCATCAAAAGACAGCACCAACACAAACGCAGAAGCACAGGTAGACTGACAGGTAGTAAGACAGGCAAGCAGACAGACTGACAGGCAGGGAACCACCACCACCACCAGCATCACCAACACAGAGGCAGTCACTATCAGCCTATGAATGCCCTTACAATTTGCTAAACCCTTCTCTCCTTTCCCGGGGCTCTATCTCAGCACCTTCCCCTCTCCCCTTGCTAACTTGTCTCTTATCCCCTCGCCTGTCCTCATTCACGTCTCCCACTCTATCATATTTTCCTCCTCCGTGTCTCCCTCGGCCACTCCCCTTCCCCTTGACAAGAGATTAGACAAACTGTTACCGGGGCAATATCGTATCTCCTCTCTCTCTCCACGACTTGCTCACAGTGGGTCGTATTTACAGAGAATCCTGGCCAAGTTTTACGATAATCAAGAAGTCCACGTGGCACTTCATTAACATCTGGAGTCACTCTATCTGGTAGTACTTTATCACTCTAATATTCACTCTGGCTTAGCTGTAGAGTGTCTGGCAGCCCTATCAATGAAAATAAACGTATATAAAACTATCTTACACACAACTTAAGCTAAGGAGGATTTATAAATTCGGTCCCAGGTCCTGTGTGTTGATACTAGCAGACAGACAGACACACACACACATTCAGGTAGGGTGGCTGGGTTTGGGGCTGCAAGAAAACTTCAGTGGTTTCACACCAAATTTGGGGAGAATAAATGACTTTATCTTTTTACATTTTATGACTTACGGGGAAACAAATTGCTTTTATGTCTGATTATGAGGGATATCATTAATGAAGAAAATGTTGCTTCATAACACAATTATGCTCATTCTTTATATCGCCTAGTATTAGTCTTAAACTTACCCATATGATAATGATGGGAACTTCCATGGAAAAAAATATAGTTGACTTTTCAAGGCCAAGGAGTTAATATTCCTCAGAATGCAGAACACGGAGAAAGAAAATAGCTGTAAATCATGACACATTATACCGCAAAATAAAAGCTAATGGTCAGGTAAGATATTTATAACTTCTCAGGGCGTAAGTTGTGTGTAAGACTGCCTGTTTATTCTTTTGTCTTCACTCATATACTTCCTATACACTTCACAACCAAACTAGAGTGAACATTAAAATTAAGAGGACACGAAAAATAACACTTCTGATAATACTACACCGCTACGGATGATTGTGTGGCCTTAAACTTGGTAAAATTCGTATTAATATGACAGCATCTCAAGTAGTAAATAACAATAATGATATTAATAATAATAAATAAATAAATAAATAAATAAATAAACTATGTGAGTACGTCATTACAGTGAAATAAGAAGTTGGGTCAGACTGGGAGAGTGAACTGTTTTTACCTCTTTAGCCCGACGACGTATGTTTCATGTTACCACCAGACGATTTTATTAAACTAAGGCAAGGGCCCTCTTGGTGAATGGGGTTAATGAAAGCTACATCTTATCCCTTGGTTTTGAAGTCTTCCCTAAAGTGGGTAAAACCGTCTGGATACCGCATGAATAAAATGCAATAAGTCAACGTAGAGAAGGGGTTATTAACATTTTTTTTTTTTTTTTTTAGCAGTTACAATATACCATGTCGAAATTTTTCTCAGATATGCTCTTAACGTTTTCAGCCGGAGGACGTCATTAATAAAATTTTCTTTGCTGTTACCATACAATTTTATTCAGTTATAGGTAGACCTTTTTGTTATGAATGGGGTTAATGAAGGATGTCTCAGACCCTCTCAATTCGCAAAGGCTCTCCAAAGATGAAATAAAAATTAAAAAAATGCCTGGAGGCAGCAAGAATAAGGCAGGAAATAGGTCCTCATGTCGAAGGGATTAGCCTAATTTTAGTTTCTAGGCCTATACTAGCGGTCAAAAAATACATTTATACGTCTTGAGTTATTAACTAATGAAGCCAGATTCGTTTTTATGAGCAATATTAGTAATGACTTTCTTACTGGTGATGTAAGCAATGACGACTTTCTTATTGGTGACGTAAGCATTGACGACTTTCTTACTGGTGACGTAAGCAATGACTTTCTTACTGGTGACGTAAGCAATGACTACTTCTTTATGAGTGACGTAAGCAATGACAACTTTCATATAAACGACGCAAAAAATAAAAAATAAAAAAAGACTTCCATAAGAGAGACGTTAACAATGACGATTTCCACAGCTCTGATGTAAACGATAAAGACTTCCATAAGTGTGATATATGCAATAAAGGTTTTCAAACTGTTGAAAGTAACACACTCAAAACATAAATTTCATTATACTTCACACTATAGACAAATGAAGAGGGCAATGGTGACTCCTAAATGGTTGAAATAACACAGAAATAAAGACACTATCATTATTATAAGCAACAACATACACAAAATTCTTCACATAACTCATATTATTTATACAGGGTGATTCAAAGGAATTTACCTTTCTAATAACAGTTCTCCATTTCGTCACACAAAATAGTACTGAATTGCAAACAATATCCTGAAGGCATGACAAACTGCAGAACACGTACAGTATCTTACAAAGAAAAAAACTCCCAGGTTTATTCTTTTAGGACAAGGCAAACAACTTTCTTACATTTTCTGCACAGACACAAAAATAACTACCCTCTTGCTGCAAACCATGCATTAAGTAAAACAAATCCCAGAAGCATGACAAAATGCAGAAAATGAATACAGTATACGAAAGAAAGATTACCAAACCTATGTCATTATAGGAGCTCTGAATTTTTATCACATAATTTCACTTCGCAAAGACAGAATAGTAAGTGCTCTTCCGCAGAAAATTACGTCTGTATAATCATAAGAAAATCAGTATCCAATATAAGTGACAAACTGAAAAAAAAAAAAAAAAAAATCGACAATATTCAGAAACTTATCCCTTCACAGTAGAACTAACCCTTTCACCGACAGTATCATTTTTTTCCTCTACAGATACAAATCATGCCTTAAAAAAGGAAAAAAATAATAAAAATATCTAAAGGCATGGAAGGCTTCAAAAGATATCTTAAACATTTCTGGGGGGGGGGGGAGGAATCCCTCTCTCACTGCTGTAAACTGGCAATCATGTCAGCAAAGCTACTCCAAAACTTATATCTTTATCAGAAAAGCTTTTACGCAAACATTTCATTTCTCAGTAATACAAAATAAACGAATAAATAAGAAAATGACAATGATGTCCTGATACAAACGTTACACTTCGCACTGACAGAAGAAATATAATGTTCAACACTTCATCATGCCTACAGAACAATAACTATAAAAGACAGACAAAAGAAAAAAAAACTCACCCCTCACTCTCACACAAGAGCTCCCCACTCTCTCCGCAGAACACCACTCCAAGTACTCACCTGAAAGTGTAAAAATCACATTCATTATTCGACTATCTTACTTCTACGATGGAACACATTCTGTCCATTTCTCCTTTCTCTGAAATCTCCATTCTTGGAGATTTCAATGTTCACCACCACCTTTGGCTCTCCTCTCCTTTCACGGATCCACCTGGTGAACAAGCCTACATCTTTTCTATCCTTAATGACCTAGAGCAGCTTGTACAGCACCCTACCCGTATCCCTGACCGCCTTGGAGAGAGCTCCAACATACTTGACCTCTTCCTCACAACTAATCCTTCAGCTTACTCTGTTAATCTTTTCTCTCCGTTGGGCTCCTCCGATCACAACCTTATTACCTTAACCTGTCCTATCGCTCCAGTACGACCTGGGGACCCTCCAGGGAAACGTCGTCTCTGGCATTTTGGAGCTGCGGACTGGGAGGCCCTCAGGCAGTACTTCTTTGATTTTCCCTGGAATGATTATTGCTTCCATGGCCGTGAGCCATCTGAGTGTGCCTTGCGCATTACGGAGGTTATTCTCTCGGGCATGGAAGCATACATTCCTTTCTCATATCCTTTGACTAACGCAAGAAAGCCTTGGTTTAATCACGCTTGTTCTAATGCTGTCCGCAACAAGGAGAAGGCCTACAAAAGGTACCGGAGCCAACCCACCCCTGAATCACATAATCTTTACGTTTCTGCCCGGAATCGTGCTAAGTCTGTTCTTCGCTCTACTAAAAATAATTTCATCCATACTAAATGCTCTCAACTCTCCAACTCGAATTCTTCCCGCTCCTTCTGGCACCTTGCCAAAAATCTTTCTAACAACTTTACCTCATCATCCTTCCCTCCTCTTTTCTACTCTGATGGTTCTGTAGCTATTTCTTCTACTGATAAAGCAGATATCTTTGCACAGACTTTCTCCTCCAATTCCACCTTAGACGATTCCGGTGCTGTTCCTCCATCACTTCCCCCCTCTGACTTCCTCATGGCTGACATTAAAATTTCTTCAGTTGATGTATTTTCTGCCATTACTGGCCTCAGTACTAACAAGGCATATGGGCCTGATGGGGTCCCTCCTGTTGTTCTCAAAAACTGTGCTTCTGTGCTTACACCCTGCCTAGGCAAACTATTTCGCCTTTGTCTGTCAACTTGTACCTTTCCTTCTTGCTGGAAGTTTGCTCTCATTCAGCCAGTCCCAAAGAAGGGTGACCACTCCCAACCCTCCAATTATCGTCCAATTGCTTTAACGTCCTGTATTTCAAAAGTTTTCGAGTCAATTCTTAATAAAAAAATTTTAAGGCATCTTTCCTATCACAACCTTCTTTCCGATCGTCAGTATGGGTTCCGTCAGGGACGCTCCACTGGCGATCTTCTCACCTACCTTTCAGACTCCTGGTCATCCTCCTTTCGGGACTTTGGCGAAAGCTTTGCCATTGCACTTGACATCTCAAAGGCTTTCGATCGAGTCTGGCATAAATCTTTAATTTCCAAACTGCCCTCCTACGGTTTCTATCCTTCTATCTGTACCTTCATCGCTAGCTTCCTTTCTGGTCGTTCTATAGCTGCTGTCGTAGACGGCCATCGTTCTTCTCCTAGATCTATCAACAGTGGTGTTCCTCAGGGCTCTGTCCTATCACCAACTCTCTTCCTTTTATTCATCAATGATCTTCTAAGCTGTACATCTAACTCTATCCACTCATACGCTGATGACTCCACCCTTCACCTTTCCATTCGGTTCCCGCAACGCCCATCTCAACAGTTACTTCAAGAAACAAGGGATGAGGCTATGGCACACCTAATGTCTGACTTGGCTCATATCTCTGACTGGGGTAAAAATAATATGGTTGTCTTTAATGCTTCTAAGACTCAGTTCTTACACCTATCAACCCGACAAAATCTTCCACAGGTATACCCACTAATGTTTAATAATATTCAGATTAATCCTGCATCATCCTTGAACATGCTTGGGGTTTCATTTACTCGGGACTTATCTTGGAAAGATCATATTGCATCTCTTGTAAAATCTGCTTCCAAGAGATTGGGTGTGCTAAGCCGACTCCGCTCTTTCTTTACCCCTGCACAATTGTTGACTCTATACAGGGTTTTATCCGCCCCTGTGTGGAGTACAACTCTCATGTGTGGGGAGGCTCCCCATATACAGCTCTTCTCAATAGGGTGGAGTCAAAGGCTTTTCGTCTCATTAACTCTCCTCCTCTTACTGACTCCCTTCAACCTCTGTCTCTTCGCCGCACTGTTGCATCTTTATCTCTTTTCTATCGCTACTTTAATGGTCACTGCTCCTCTGAACTGTCTGCTTGCATTCCTCCACCTCTACGACGGGCGCGTAGCACCCGTCTGGCAGCAAACTCTCATCCCTTTTCTGTCCAACTCTCTAATGCAAGAGTTAACCGTTACTCCCAGTCTTTCATTCATGCAACAGGTCAGCTCTGGAACTGTCTCCCTCTGTCTGTATTTCCTCCTGCCTATGATCTCCAGTCTTTCAAACGCAGTGTGTCCAGGCATCTCAAAATGATCGGATCTTGAATTTGGCTCTCTATTGTATTTTGTTTTTCTCTTGGAGGGAACTGTTACTGCGGGCTCATGGCCTTTGGTTCCTTCTTCCTCGCATAAATAAAAAAAAAAAAAAAAAAAAAAAAATCACAAGGTGCAGTCCCATTATCAGTCAATCTTTCAGCATCAACGTTCCCATTAACCCTCTCATGATCAGAACAACTCTAATCTATCTAACTTCAGATGATGGTGCTCAGCTGAGACTGAGTCATAACAAACCAAGGCTCGTGTTCTTGGCGGGTTAAGGATGCTCCCTAGCATCTCTTCCTCTGCGATTTACTTATGGATAAAGTTGGCTAATATCGTTTTGTAAGTTGTTTATGCAGAGTATGGTGATATTAGAATGATTTAAGTGCACAGAAGAGGACGACAGTGTGTAATAGGCAAAAGAAATCGCTTAGGATGAGGTGTTAGGGAGCTTCCTTAACCGACGAGAATACTTGCTCGAGTAATTTCACATCATTAACCCCCTAAAGGTGGAGATAATCCTAGCCTTTTTTTTTTTTTTTTTTTCCCAACCAACACCAGACGCTTTTCTGCAGCTGCAAGTGGATCATGGGAGCCTGAGCTTTAACCCTCTTCAGTTCAATGACTTTTCAATATAATTCTGGCCATCTTTACTGTGGTAGTAACAAAAACAAAGTATAAACATATTCCTGATTCATTCACTAGCTTCTTCACTATCTTCCATCATCGACTTTTCTATTTCATTCTTGATGCTACCAGACGATTTCATTCAGTTTAGGAGGAGGGCCTTTCCATGTAGTAAAGGGGGGAAATAGACGCTACATCTAAGGCCTCCAGTTCAATTAAGATTGCCCTGAGGTGAATATCATAGTCTGAACATGGCAAATAAAAAAAAAAAAAAAAAATTGTATGCATGAAGTGATTAACCTTCTTCAGTGGCTAGGATAATTTTCTATATTATTTTTACAACCACTTACCCATTTTATTCACCTAGGAAGAGATCGACTGGGAGACACCTAGACCGGGATACACAAAGGCACTTACTATCAATTCCCTCTAGTAGCTCTGGTTTTGATTTGCAGGAAGGACAAAGAGGCTGTCGAGTCTTTGTCCTGTTGTAACTTCATAAATACATCTTACTTACGACACGAAAAATATTGTAGGTTATGTTTTCTGCAGGATGATCAAGGGAAGGCGTGAAAAAATAATCATCCCATGTCTAGTTCTTCCTATAAAAACATATTCAAGGTATGACAAGGAATTGATCGCAGTTTACGTTCCAGAATCCCACTCTGGTTAGAAAAATGGTACAAAACTAAATAAAATCGTCCACAGGTAGCAAGACTAAAGAATATGTTACTGCAGTGAAGAAGTTAATATATATCCCGTGTTGATGACCACTGGCTTGAAGGGACTATGTTCTTGCCATGACACAAAAAACAATGTGAGAGAGAGAGAGAGAGAGAGAGAGAGAGAGAGAGAGAGAGAGCAGAAAGGTCAAAAAGGACAAACTAAAACAGGACCCAGCTCGCATCACCCCTGTCCTTTCCCCCATTTGAAGAGAGACGTGCAAGCAGACAAGCAGGCTGGCTATATCAATCACACCCATATATAGCAAAGGTTGAGAGGGGCCGTACAGACATGACCCTGAACTTTTCCTTGTGTGTGTGTGTGTGTGTGTGTGTGTGTGTGTGTGTGTGTGTGTGTGTGTCTGTGTGAATACTTGGCCTGGCGATTGAGGTTGTGCTACGGTGATGTGGACTTTTAGAGGTGGATGGGAGAGAGGCAGTGATGGTGGATAGGGGAGTGAAGGTGGATAAAGTGGAAGTGAACAGAAGAAAGTGGACATGAATATGGACATGAAAAGGAAAGTAAGTGCACGCGAAGATATGAGAAAGTGGAGGTGGATAGAGTATTAATCGATAAGGTGGTGCGTGGAAGAGGATGGAAGAGAGGTGAGGCGGATAGGAGAGAGCTGAGGATAGAAGCGAGTTGAGGTGGATAGGAGAGATGAGGATAGGAGAGAGTTGAGGTGGATAGGAGAGAGTTGAGGTGGATAGGAGAGTTGAGGTGGATGGGATAGTTGAGGTGGATAGGAGACAGTTTAGGTGGATAGAGAGAGTTGAGGTGGATAGGAGAGAGTTGAGGTGGATAGGAGAGTTGAGGTGGATGGGATAGTTGAGGTGGATAGGAGACAGTTTAGGTGGATAGAGAGAGGTCAGGTAGATAGGAGAGTTGAAGAGGATTGGACACAGCTGAGACTGATAGTGCTGAGGTAAATGGGAGAGTGTTGAGGTAGACTGGAGAGTGCTAAGATAGACAGGAGTGCTGAGGCAGACAGGAGTGCTGAGGTAGATAACGGAGTGCTGAGGTGGATAGGAAAGTGCTGAGGTGGATATGAGAGTACTGAGGTGGACAGGAAAGGTGAGGTGAATAGGTGAGGTGGATGGAAGAGGTAAGATGGATAGGAGAGGTGAGTACATGGACAGGAGAGGTGGATAAGGGAGGTGAGGTGAATGGGACAGGTGAGGTGGATAAGCGAGGTGAGGTGAATGGGTGAGGTGGATGCGAGAGAGGTGAGGTAGATAGGAGAGAGGTGAAGTGACTAGGAGACGGAGTGGATAGGAGAGGTGAGGCGGATAGGAGAGGAAGTGAATAGGAGAGGTGAGGTGGATAGGAAAGAGGTGAGGTGGATAGGAAAGAGGTGAGGTGGATAGCAGACAGGTGAAGTGGATAGGAAAATGCAGAGAATTTCGAAGGGCAGTAATATGAGTGAACAGACGTGAAGCCATTTCAATTTTCAAAAGTCCTATCCTAGTGCTAGACCCATCCCACCCTATACAGTATATACATGGTGGTGGTGGTGGCGAGTTGTAAGTGGTGGTGGTTGTTGTGGTGGTGGTAGTGATGGGTGGTGGTAGTGGTGGGTGGTGGCAGTGGTGGTGTTGGGTGGTGCTTTGGTGGTGAGGGTGATGGGTAATGGTATTGAGTTGTAAGTGGTGGTGGTGGCAGTGGCGAGTTGTGGATGCTGTGATGGTGGTGAGCTGTGCGTGGTGGTGGTGGTGGGTTATGGGTGGTGCTGGCAGTGGTGATGGGATGTGGGTGGTGGTGGTGGTGGTGGGTTGTGGGTGGTGAGTTGAGTAGTAGTGGTGGCTTGTAGGTTGTTGTGGTGGGTTGCTGGTTGTGGCGGTGGGATATGGGTGGTGGTGGTGGGATATGGGTTGTGGTGGGTAATGGGTGGGGTTGGTGGTGGATAATGGGTGCGGTTGATGATTATCAGTAGTGGTGGTGGTGGTGATGGTGGTGGTGAAGAGCACATTTTAATATGTCAATATCACATCTTAACTACTGATAATAAGAAACTACAGACATAACCGATTACAATTCTCGAAACAAAATTCTGTGTATCAAAGGCTCCAGTTACAAATGAATCATATAATTATTTTCATTCTAACAAATTCAAGCGGCGGCAGTAAGTCTGAGCGAGAGACCCACAACATCCGCTCAGAAAAATGTGTGATTGATCCTGTCTGGCAGCCGATTAGATTTGGGAAGGACGGACATTTTATCTTCCTCACAATTAAAAAATGTGGCTGTCATTCACCTTTGGGAGCTAAACAACTAATGCACTGGTTCGTACAAACATTATTTTTCTGTTATACCGTGGACCATGGTTTCTAGTAATCTGCTTAATGATGTACTGTTTCATTTGCAATCATTTTGTTTCCATTGTATACATAACCAAACGTATATACAGTATTCACATACTGCAGAGTAAATTGCTGTCAGTAAAACTAAGTAATTTCATATGCAAAAATATGGCTCCGACAAATAAACAAGGAATAAAATAATTCATTATGATCATGATCATGATCATCACCCATATTCGTCAATGTTCACTACGTCGTTTATTTAGACGCACTTTCCTGGTATCCAAAATGCCATTCTCTTGAACGTCACTCTTACCTCTCAAAACACACACACACACACACACACACACACACACACACACTCGTAGCTCAGCTATCTCAACCTGTTAGCTACATCAAATAACCTGTATATACTCCTTCAACTAACCTTTCACGATGTCTATGAATAGCATAGGCGAGCATAAACCACGTATTCATAGGCTCAGCATCATTACTGGTCCACCAAACAACCGTGACTAGTCCTGCCATCGCCTAACTCAACACCTAATGCAGTATAGCCCAGAATGACTGACTACATTAACTTTGATCTAAGGATTAACTGCCTGGGTATTATCTTAAACTATGTTGTGGACATCTTACCAATACAGGGAAATTAACGCTGTACAGATACTTGACAATCAGTACAGTACACATTTTGCAACGCCGGATAAACAAAGCACGCGACGCAAACTGTTTGAAGTACTCAACAAATTACCCCACAGCAGCTACCAAGAGATTAATGTTATCGCTTACAACTTACTCCACATCAACCAGAGCAACTAAACTCACTTTATAAAAACGCTGAAGCTGTTCTTGAAGGCTTCAATCGGTGTCTCCAAGGGTAAGTCACACACGCGCACCTGCTCATCTAGACTCTCTGAAGAAGTGCGGGGGAGTGACTCAGTGAGATAGATCTCGTCGGCAAGAAGGTAACACAAATTTTCCGAAACTGTTCAACTGGCATCACTCCAGCTCATTCACTAAACCATCTCACACTAATACACCAGACATCGCTTTTCAATTACCTTCATAGTACGTACATAACAACCGTCGATAAAAACTGAAGATCAAGCAGAATACAGACCTACATAAACGACTCGATCTTCCGAAGCCAAAGTCAAGTTGCCGATACGAACGCTATGTTGCCACGTAAGCAGACAACCCATCTGCAGGTCGACGCTTGTAGATTTGCCACCTTGCGTGTTAAATTCAACCTATGGCGAAGTAATTCCGTCTTTCCCTAGATCACAAACTACCTATGGAAACTCGCGTAGTATTTTCAAGTCAACTTACTCTGGTAGTAATGTAAAATGTGCTCTGCTTTTTCACCTAAACTGTCCTTGATGAGGTTAAGCATCGATAGTTTGGCAATGGTGTCATGCCATGCTCCCCTTTCATCTCGCTTACAGCCAACCTAAACACTATCACAAACAATATACAGCTTACTTCTAAAACGTTCTCAAAATGACTGAATACTATAACTCATGTATTTGCCTTCAATGAAACTGTATTAGAAAATTATGATGGCTAGTAATTTAGTCGAGCTTCATGTCCTAGCTGTGGGCCTCTTTAGAGACAGCCGGGCCCAAACTGTGAACACACACGGGCCCAGACTTACAGACGCCACACCATACCATACCACACCACACCATACCATACCACACACACCATTCGTCTGGTCATTCGTACATGTGAACATAATAGTTTGTATACTTCATATGGACACAAGACATACCTGAATGCTATAGTATATGAATGAAAAAAAATTAATGCTTGTAATTATAAATGAAAATATACGCCCTACCATATTACGCAACTTAGAGTGAATCATCAGTTTCGAAGCACGGTGACGAAACACGCTATGAACCGTGAACCAGCTGCGGGATGCTGCTATAGTCCATTGCATCAAAATTTTCCACACTTTTTCGTGGCATTCTCCAACACTACAGGTGCCCCAATGATAGTGTGAACAGGCCCTTCTTTCCTTGTCCTTCCTGCTGAATATAACCATGTGCGATCATTTTCTCTCGTAAGTGGGATTTGTGTTTGGAGGAAGAATAAGAGACATGACGATGCTTCACTTCCTCGGAAAACAAAATCACAGTTACAACGGGATTTATTTATTTATTTATTTTTTTGTGTGAATCAGCCAGTCCGGGCCCACACTTCTACTGCCACCACTTTCCTACCATGAACTTATTTTTCCTCTCTTCTTCTTATCACCAGAGGATTGCACTTAGCGCAGGAGATAATTTTCGATTTGGGGGGGTTAGATACAGCCTTTTCCTGTCACAGTCTGATAATATATCCCCCTATACTGTATCATATCGTCCGAGGTATTATTATTATTATTATTATTATTATTACTATTATTATTATTATTATTATTATTATTATTACTATTATTATTATTTTTATTATTATTATTATTATCATCATCATCATCACCCGGACCTCTTCTTCCCCCGAAAGAATATGATGAAAAAGTATTCAGAAACAGGGAAAGAGAAAGTATGGAAGTGTTAGGAGATAGCAAGAATAAAAAATATATATACGCTCTTGGGTTCAAGGCGTTAAATGGGTGGCTGTACAGACGAGAAAATCAGCAGAATGAAAGTCGTAGACTATTTTAGAAAGATATTGAAACTCTTTAGCTCATCTTCCTAAGTGATTTATTTTTTTCGCTACACCTAACTCCTTCACTTTGACGCATTTTGTAATATATACTTGTTACCTTCAGACGATTTTATTCAGCTTGGAGTCTTTTCGAACTGGAGAAATTTGAGACAGCCTTCTCTAACTCGTTCACCACCATAGGCCTTCCCAAAGCTAAATAAAATTGTTATATGGTGGCAACAGTTAAATACAAAATCCGCCATTAGTGTAAAGGGGTTAATATCCTCTTGTACGGGGTAGTCCACACATAACGCTCCTCTTGCACTCTCCCGGGCGACCTCTCGTGTGTTGCGGGGACGGTTCGATCAGCTTTAGCAGTATATACCCTGCATTACTTACATATTTCCTACCCCCACTGCCACACCCACGACCACACCAGCAGACTGAACTCTCACCGTAAACACAAGATCCAGATGAGCTTCTAGATGAGCGCTATTTACAGACCACCAGTATGATAAATGATGCAAATTGTCGACATCAGAAAGCAATTACTACTATACAAGAGAATATGAAGGTGAAATATGTAAACTAAATCGCTGAGGATGAGGTGTTACGAAGCCTCCTATGACACCTGGACTCCGACCCTAAGATGGTACCGATGGTGTAGGTTGGGTTAGTAAGGACACTTGATGTGGCAGGAAACCGGTTAGTCAGTTTGTTATGACTGACTAGGAAGGGAGGAGGAGAGAGAGGTTGAAGGGGAAGAGAGAGGAGGAGAGGGGGACGTAGGGAAGACGTGAGATATGGAGAGAGAGAGAGAGAGAGAGAGAGAGAGAGAGAGAGAGAGAGAGAGAGAGAGAGAGAGAGAGAGAGAGAGAGAAGAAGGGGAAGAGGAGAGAGGGAAGAAGGGGACGAGGAGAGGGGAAAGAAGGGGAAGACATGAGGGTGTGTGTGGAGGTTTGAGGGGATTGAAGCGGGTGTGAGAGGTATAAAGGAAGACGTAAAGGGCTTACAGTCACGCCTATGGACAGCACGACAGTCAACAATCCAATCAACTTTTGCCGTCTCAGTCTTCTTAGACCACAATTCGCAGTGCCTGGTTGATATCCCCGTCCCTAATTACTATATACTGCTGGGGACGGTGGGGAGGAATGATGAGATCGAGTGAGTAGTTTGTACCAGGGAAGGAGGGGGGAGGGTGATAAGTTTCCAAACAAGGCTTCAGATATCACAACTTGAATCTTAAATCTTTGTTCTCATCAAGTAGTACTAGTTCTTATTGCAGCCCTTGGTTCATATGAATGTGAACCCAGTGAACTGCAGGCTGACGTTGCCCCTCCCCTGCAGCCCATCCTCCTCCTTTTTAGGGGATAGAAAGACAGCTGAGGAAGTTTTGCATAACCGGGCAGCTTCACCAACAAGTTAGGTCGATGTCACATGAAGGCGTCCGTCCCTCTTCAGACGTCCAGGATTCACGTGGGACCTTTTGGCAGTCAAAATGGGTGAATTAACTAACACAAGGTACACTAGTCGGTACAGGGCGGAGAAGCTGCTCGTTATACAAACATCCCTCAATCCTTCCTCTCCCCCGAAAGATGGTGGACGGCAGAAGGACAGCTTTGATGGGGTTCACGTTCAGATGAGTCTGAGGTTGCAACTGTTACTACACATCTCCTGAAAACGATGGCCACTGTTACTACGATTGGCAAAATAAGATACGAACTCAGCTTCATATGACTTTAATGGCAACCTGAAGCCTCAATAACTATCTTCCAAAGTCTTGAATTATCCGCTGTTTTGATTCCCTTAACTGTTCATCAGTCCCACAGAAATCGCACTTTCAAAGTAATCTTGTTTTTGCCATTAAAAATCTGGCTAAAAGCGCAATGGTCCCAGGAAAAAAAAAATAAAAACTGACAGGTTGGCGTTGTTGTGGGTGTATATGAGGTCGATGTAGTATGCATGAATGTGAGTACGTGTGCATGCAATGTGTGTGTGTGCGTGTGTGTGTGTGTGTGTGTGTGTGTGTGTGTGTGTGTGTGTGTGTGTGTGTGTGTGTGTGTGTGTGTGTGTGTGTGTGTGTGTGTGTGTGTGTGTGTGTGTGTGTGTGTGTGGAGTGCGCTACGCTGTGCTGTGCTGTATTGTCTTCTGTTGCTATATTGTGTTGTGTTGTTGTACTGTGTCGTGTTGTACTGTGTTTTTTTGTAGTGTGTTGCATTGTGTTGTGTTGTGTGTTTTGTGTGATTGTGAACACGAGACAACTAACTCTGGATATTGTGTCTACAAACCGTGAAACAATACCACACCACTACCACACCGATGACGGACTCGTATATGTAACTGTAACCGCATTCTAGGTGGCACAGGAGATTTCGTAGCACCACTTCCTTAGCGATTTAGTGTGCATAGTATACCATTACATTCTCTTGTGTATTATTTATACTGCTGAAGTATCGGCATAGTTCGTATTCAAAGCATACGAAACGAAAAAGCAAAGTAAATCGCAATGGAAGATGCGCTACGAAGTCTCCTGTGCTGACAAGATGTATTTGTATGAGACCTACAATGATCCAGACAACTCTATCATTTTATTTCAGCTGAAAGTAAACCACAGGAGATTCATTCGCTCGCTGATGGCCAGGACAAACGTATTATATTATTCTATCTATTAGCAGACGATTTTCTTCAGCTGAGGTTGAGTCAAAGTAGCCAGGATTCATAAAATGCTCTGACGAGAGAGACTGGGCAGGATTATAGCAATTACGGAGGGGGGAGTGGGCTGGATGATCGTGCTCTTAACTACACTTACAGATCCCTTTCGGAAGATCCATAAAACTGTACGGCGTTAACAAGAATAAAACACAAGGTACCGTGCTGAAAAGGCAAATGGAACTTGTGTCTAACCCCTGCACTACGATGTCTCCAAATATGCAAAAATCGTCTGAGGGAAGCATGACTAAATTACACACACGCACACACACACACACACAAAATGTAATACTGGACGGGTTAATGGAGTGACTGTAACCCCTTCACAACGAAATGTCTCATATACGATGCGTAAAATCATCTGGAGGTAACATCATCGAGGTAAATAGCTGTAATTGTTTTGAAGGGGTAGTTAAGTGATTTCGAAGCAGTTAAATTGCGTGTGTGTGTGTGTGTGTGTGTGTGTGTGTGTGTGTGTGTGTGTGTGTGTGTGTGTGTGTGTGTGTGTGTGAGAGAGAGAGAGAGAGAGAGAGAGAGAGAGAGAGAGAGAGAGAGAGAGAGAGAGAGAGAGACTTATCTATCATCCTGCCTTAAACTCGTAATTAACTGTGGTCTCACCTTACGAGAAAAAAAAACGAAAAAGACAAACAGCCAAACGAAACCCTATTGCAAATATAGTAGGACGAACGTCAGACTCACACTTAAGTTTCTTCATTAATGGTGGTGTTCATCCATAAAGGCATTTAATCACGAACAGGCATCAGTATTTCAAGTTAATTACGAGGAAACTTATAGCAAGAGGTGGGGAAGGTGTACGTGAATCACATAATTTTTTGTTGGCTGGGTTACATGGTGCTGTGGAGATACAACAGAATCAAGTTCCTGACGCAAATGATAAAACTGTACATTAAATTCACTATATATCAACAACATATGCATATAGTATTTAGTCAGTCAGTCAGTCAGTCAGTCAGTCAGTCAGTCAGCCAGCCAGCCAGCCTGTTAGTTTGTTTGTTTGTCAGGTAGATAGTGAGTCTGAAAATTATTTAGTTAGTTATAAAACAATCAACCCCTTCAGCGGCATAAATGAATAATGCCAGTGAATAAAACAGTTTCCAGGGAATTCTGTTAAACTGAATAAAGTACTGCACGTCATAGTAAAAGAGCCATACAGTCAACAAATCCATCCAGGAAGACTGAAAGGCTGCACAAGTCTTGCCTGAACCACACAGACAGATAGAGGCAGAGTACAAGGGGAATGCAAGCGAACACAACAGAGTACATAGAGGAAAAGCTATCAAAGTGAGATGGTTTGTACGTACAGAGAGAAAATCCCTCTATCCTCAACTCTCCCCCCTCCCTCCCTCCACTGAGAGAGAGAGAGAGAGAGAGAGAGAGAGAGAGAGAGAGAGAGAGAGAGAGAGAGAGAGAGAAACAAAAAAAACTTCTTTCTTTTATTCTAGTCTTGCTACCACCAGACGAATTCAGACAGCCTGGGAGGATTTCTTTCAAATGCAGAAGATTATCAACACTTCCTATTAACCACCTAAATATCCCTTCATCCATGTTGCCATCAGACTTAGTGATTGATGGCCGGCATAATTCTAGTGGTCAATTCTACCTAACGCCAGAAGATTTTATTCAGCTGAAAGTGAGAAATGAAGCTTAAGCTTGTTACTACTGCCACTATTAATCCCCTCATGGTCGGTACAACTCTAGTATCAATTCCAGTTAACACCAAACAACTTTTATTTAGGGAAAAGTGACCCATAGGAACAAGAGTGCTAAAAACAGCGAGGGAATGAAGTGGCTATGAAGTAGGTTAGAAGGAAAAAAAAAAGTGCATGAACGTGGAGAGAACTAGATATGGAAAAAAAAAAATTGCAGCAACAGTCCGGCAAGACAAATGGCATATTAAAAAAAAAAAAAAGTCCCATATTATTTCCTCCAAAGTGTAAGATCCCGAGGCTAGGCTAACGCAATTCACTATGTTTAAAGAGTAGACGATTAGCCTACTTCCCCTGACGGCAATACTTGACTGAAAAAACAATAGTCATTTCTTGGGGATGGAACCTATGCAAGATGATTTACCCACTACACCACTAGGGGTCATGAAATATGGACAGATGGATAAATAAAATTGGTAATAGTTATATCAAGAAAAAAATATGAAACAGAAAATAACTGGGATAAAAATCAAGACAACAGCACACTCAAATATTCGAAAAGATGTTTGTAATAATCCAGAATAATGCAGATAAAATGGAACGAACAAAGTGGCTGGCTGTTCGAAAAGAATCCAGAGAAATAAGCTGAGAAAAAGAAGATTCAAAGACATGGGGTGACAAAAAGAACACATTAAAAACATATATAAATTAAGCAAATATACTGGCAAGTTGGCGGAAAATAATCGAAAAGAGTAAATCCCCCCAAAATCGAAAGGTAAAGGGTAACAAAATAAATAAAGAATAAACGGCATTAAAAATAGGTTACATGTAAATAGGGTTAGTAAGCTAAATGGTTAGTAAAATAAGACAAAAAAAGAAGAGAAAATACTAAAGGCACACGCTGGGCACGGAAAAAAAATCCGGAATAAAATAGATAAGACATAATTGGAGAGAATAGGCTGGGTGGCTGACTGGCGGAAAAAGAAAAAAAATCTGGTTTAGGCTGGCAACAAAATCAGTAACATGGGTCTGAGTGAGAGAGATTGGAGGAGCAGAGGCTATGATTCTGGGTACGTGTAAATTATTGATGCCCTGGCTCAGTCACTCAATTGATATACCAAGGCGAGGGATAGATAGATAAATAAATAGAGAGAGAGAGAGAGAGAGAGAGAGAGAGAGAGAGAATAGGGCAGGCCAATGATTAGTCAGCAGGCAAACAAACAAACAAACAGGCAGACAAACTGAAAGATAGTCTCTCTCTCTCTCTCTCTCTCTCACACACACACACACACACACACACACACACACACAAATAAAAAAAACAAGTATCAAGATTGACAAGTGGGGTTGAGGTGACAGTAAGGCCGAAGGAAGACATGTTGAAGTGACGATGAAGGACTTGGTTGACAGGAACAAGAGAGGAAGGTTGGCTTGCAAGGTGACAACAGATGACAGGAGGAGAAACGAACTGACAGGAAAATGAGGCGAAGACTGACGGGGAAGGTGACAGGAGATGATAGGGGGAGAAAAGGGAGAGTGACTAGAAAGGTGACAGAATGACGGATGGACGTTATGAGTTGAGAGGAAATAGAAAGCTATGAGAGATTACGGCAGGACATACTGGACGCCTTGAGTGACAGGAGGTGGCAAGATGGCGTAAGGAAGACTGACAAGAGACGCGACAGGAGGAGAAATGAAGTGACAGGAGGACAGGAGTGATAGCTGACCTGGAAGGCGACAGATGATACAGGGTGGCAGAAAATGACACGAACTGACAGCAAATGTTGGAGAAGATTAGTTTGCAATATGAAAGGGTGAAGGAAGGAAGACAGACATGACACGTGACAGAAACAATCACCAGTGACTGGAGGACGGGACATAAAATTGACGGTGTGACAGGAAAACAGAGGGTGACAGGAGATGATATATGGTGACGGGAGCAGAATGATATGACAGGTGGAGACATGAGCTAACATGTGGAGAGAAAAAAATGACTTGGAAGGTGACAAGAACACAGATGGAAAAGAAGGACGACTTGCGAGGTGACAGGAACAGACAAGAGATACCAGAGGAAGGCTGACCAGTAAAGTGACAGAAACAGATATGAGGTGGCAAGAGGAACGAAGAAAGAGTGAATATGGGATGAAGTAACCAGAGAATGGAGGAGAGACCAGGTTGCTAAGTGAAAGGAGGAGATATGAGGAAGGAAAGAAGACGAGGCTGCTGGGTAACAGGAGGAGACAAGAGGAAAGAAAGGAGAGGACTTGTTAAGTGACACTGGGGGAAATGAGGTGACAGGAGAAAGGAATGAGGACACGCTTGCTAGATGACAGAAGAAAGAAGGAATGACGGAAGTCAGACTTGTTTGAGGACAGGAGGGGACAAGGAGACAATAAACCAAGAAGACAGCCTTGCTAGGTGACAGGAGGAGGTACGTACGGATCAGAGGCAGCTTCAGGATACTCTGTTTACATATTATTATTTTTAAGGAGGGGGGGGTCAAGTTGAATGTAAAGGCATTCACAGATGACTGGCATATAATTTCTGTTCATTTCTCCTCCCTTCGTTGTTAGATTCAATATTGTCACCTAATGAATTCTTTGGGTGCTTTATGAGTGTTCATTTTATCTAATCTCTACACTCTTGACTCCTCCAGTAAGTGGATGTCTCGTGTGTTTTGTTCTTGCTGCTCTCAGATGATTTTACCCACATCAGAGGTAACTTTCTAAACTATCTATCTATCTATCTATCTATATACCAAGGCTGCTTCCCCCAAGGAAAGGGAGGTAGCCGAGACAGGACGACTCTCCATTTACTCATCCATTCAAACACATTCATTCGCATCTTAGCCCCAAAGGGGAGAACGGACAGATCCTCACCGCATCACACCGCACAAGGGTCAACTGCGCAATGCAAGCAGTGACATCCACAGCAGGGCCCGACAGCAGAACTGGTTTACCCCTGCCACATCATAACAGACCCATCCCCTTACCCGCACCTGACCTGACTAGCTGATCAGACCAAATGCGGGAGAATATCCCCTCAGGGCTGCGTCATCACTTATTCATTCACAATTTCTCTCCATTTATTTCTGTCACGCACAGCCACTCTTCCTTGCTCAACAGACATCCCTCTCGCATCCAGCGCTCTCTTCACACTGTCCATCCATCCTATTCGTGGTCTTCCTCTCAGTCTTACACCTCTCACATCAGATCTAGTTATCTTTTTCACCAATCGCTCATTATCCATTCTCTCCATATGCCCAAACCATTGCAACACCCTCTGCTCAACTCTACCAGCCATCTCCCGAACAACTCCAGTTCTCCTTCGCACTTCATCATTTCGCACTTTCTAAACTAGAAGGTTTAAATATAGCCTTCATTAATCGCTTCACCATGAGTGATTTTTCCCAGTCTGAATAAAATAGTCTAGCAGTAACAACAAAAAACTATATAAAATGTTATCATTCCGATTTTATTAACTTAGTCAATATTTAAGAGAAAACCATATGAGTTGTAAATTCTCCTGAGATCTTCTGATCTCACATTCGTATTTTGCCTGATAATAGTAAGACTATCTATGCACAATTTGAAGAAATGTATGTGAATTATAAACATTCTGAAGATTTCTTTCTTCACAGACCTTTCAGTTGTAAATAATTCTAACTCGCATTCTTGTCTTCACCACGATTAAATATATTTTTATCTGTTCCTAAGCCTCACATACTCTTATTCCCTCGGCTTCATATTTCAGTTCTCTTGGTGATAAAGGCGTGCGGTGGTAAAGTGCAGCACATGACGACAGCACGTGAAGGAAGATTAAACACTCAAGCAGAAAGTGCCAAAAGATGACACGTAAGTAAGTTATTGATTCATAATTAAGGAGGAATATAAAAATTAACTCTCTCATGGTCGGAAAATTCGAGTATTCTGTTCCACCTGAAGACAATCGCTAAGACTGAGACACAGGAACCTGAGAGTTAAGAATGTCAGCTGCATTGTCAGAACCACAGAAAACAATAGATTTTCATAGTATATAATATTTCCCGCTAAATGTTTTCCTTACGACAAATAAGGCAGGATGGTTATATGTACTCTTCGATTTCCCCAATAATATGAATGTTACATACTCTACAATGCATCTCCATTCTCTCCACTCTCGCAAGGTCAAAACATGGATTGTGGGCATTATACGCTATGCCAGTCAATATGGTTCCAATTACCGTGAATTCTGTCATGGGAATATTAAGACTTTCTCATTTGTGTGTGTGTGTGTGTGTGTGTGTGTGTGTGTGTGTGTGTGTGTGTGTGTGTGTGTGTGTGTGTGTGTGTGTGTGTGTGTGTGTGTGTGTGTGTGTGTGTGTGTGTGTGTGTGTGTGTGTGTGTGTGTGTGTTTAATCCATTAATCCTTTATTTACGTCAAAGTAAAACAAACATTTATGCAGAATTAAACAGACCTGCAATAAATCTAACTCTAACTGATATTCTCGGCCCTTTACCAGGCACGATAATGACAAACACTGCCTGATTAATGGGTATTTGTGGCCGTATGACCCACCCTCCCGATCATGCAGGAAAATCGATTTGTGCATGACTGACTGATCCCTGACAATAACATTTCTCACGCTTTGTACGAGCTGATAAACACTGCACTGGTGTGGTGGAGGAGAGAAGTTCATGAAATAGGCAGTCATTGTTTTTGCTCTTCAGTCCGATGACGTATTTTACATTTAACTCCAATCGCCTTCAGACGTTCTTGTTAACCACTTCTATCCGGGAACGTCTTTCTTTTATTACAATCATGCTGTCCCAAGGAGGTACTACCGTACTAATTTTAGATTTTTTTTTCTTACTGGAAGGGTTAAGTAAAGCCTTCACTGAGCCATCCACCGATCAGCCCCCCTCCTAAACTAGGCAAAGTATCTGGTATATACAAGAATAAATTATAATAAAGCGTCATCATACAAAATGGGCCAAGCTTTAGATAATTTGCTGTGACGGGGTTAAGAACTGTCTCCATTAACATCCTCACGATCTAATGTCAATTCTTAGTCGTCTCAAGGTAGCAGGGATTTGGTAAGAAAATACGTCTTCCGATTGTACAGGTTAAATCCTATCGTACGTTAGGTCAGTTTTAAGCTGAATAAAATCAACTAATGGTAACGAAAATTGAATATATAATGGCGTCACCGAGGGAAACAGGGATTATTGCGAATGAACCCAACACTTGTTCAGTTTCTTTCACTTGATTTTTCAGTCATATCTATCGTAAACCATTCAATATGACACACACACACACGCACACACACACACACACACACACACACACACACACACACACACACACACACACACACACTGAGAGAGAGTAGCCTAGAAATCTTTTGCAGTCATTATTTTCATCTCTTAACTGATATTCTCATAAGGTGTCTGACCGTACACAGTTTGGTTGAAAAATAATACAACGTAGGAAGCTGGGATATGGTGGTGGTGGTGATGATGATGATGATGATGATGATGATGATGATGATGATGATGATGATGATGATGATGATGACGACAAAGACGACGGTGACAATGACCATAAGGACGACGACAAAGACGAAAATGACAATGACTATAACAACAACAAAAACAACGACGATGAAAAAGATAATGACGACGATGACAGAGACGGTATTAATAATTGTGATGATGACGATGACAGTAACAATGACGACGACGATGAGGATGATGATGACGACGATAATAAGAACGATAATGAAAGATATGCAAACCGAGCACCAGCAAAAAAAAAAAAAAAAAGAGAGAGAGAAAAAACTCCTTTCCCATTTCTCAAGAAGTAACTGCCCTTAAGTGAAGCAACAATCGCCTTTGATATAAACGCCGACCCATTACATAATCTCATAACCATTAACATTCCCAATTTCGGGTAATCACCAAATTTTCCATCAAAACGAATTAGCCGGAGCGAGGCGGGCGGATGCTATTTTCGCCGTATTATTATTACTCGTTACACGCTGGCGCCATTTTGTCTCTCATGCCAGCTTTCAGGCCACGTAGATAGTAATGAGAGGTGTTATCATGTGATGGGAGGGTCAGGAGAGGCAGCCCGAGGATGAAACAAATGATGGCATAATTTTGAGGTCGATGGAAAAGTGAGGAGAGTTAGACAGAGATAGAGACTGACGAAGAAAGTGGAAGGATATAATTACCACCATGTTGGGTTGAGGAGAGAAAGCCCGAGAACGAGAGGGAAAGATAGAATTATTATGAGGTTTATAAGAGAGTCATGAGAGGTAGATCCAGAACAGAATGGTTGGATCATGTGGAAGATTACAACTGCCACTGTGAATGGCTTGAGATGTGATGGGAGGGTAAGGACTGGAAGGCCGAGAACGAGACGGAAGGATAACGGGGAAGAAAATGATAGACGATGGTAAGGGATTCTGAGAATGAGAAGACAGAGAAAGAAATGGAATAAAGGAAGTCAAGGGGGACCACCGCCTTATGAGGTTGGTGGGAGAGTTAGGAGAAGATGCCCAAGAACGAGGTGGAAGGATGTGGTTACTAAAAGGTTAATGGTAGAGTGAGAAGTGCAACATCAAGAACGATATCGAGAGATAGGTAGATGAATATAAATGCCATCATAAAAACCATGCAGACGCTAATGATGGGTGTTGTGTTGTGATGGAAGAGAGGGGAGAGTAAGACTAAAGAACGTGAAGAAGAGAAGAAAGGAAACACCTGCTTTATGAGGCTGATGGGAGAAAGAGAAGATGAAGGCCAAGCATGAGGTGGAAGATTGTTGTGAAAGTGTACGTGGGGGAAGGTGGGTTGGACAGGCTCAATGGAGAGGAGATAAAATGTGACAGGGAAGCATGGAGTAATTTATAATGAGGTCACCTTGGATCAACTCTGGGATTATACGGCAACACAATGACCTGAGATTCATGAAAGCAGTATGAAATCATCTTTAGGTAGGAAAAAAGAGTCAAGATGATGTGATGATGATGATGACAACGATGATTATGACGATGATGATGACAGCCAAGCTGAACTGAATTTTTTAGTATCTCTCAGCTGTGGGTGGGAAAAAAAGGCGGGATGATGATGATGATGATGATGATGATGATGATGATGATAACAGCCAAACTGTACCTTCTTAAAATTTCCGGGGTGTACAAAAAGGAAAGAGGGGTGGACAGTGCTCTTATATCTTCATTTTTCAGTCGCCAACGGTGTCGTGCGCAAAAATACACCGAGTTTCCATTAAGAGCGAATATCAGTAGACCCCCTTTTCTGCACTCTTACGTATATTTTACGCCTATATTACTTTTCCATACAAAACTATTTTCAGAGATTAATAATCAAATAGTTCGATATGAATAAGAGGTAACTGAGTATTTTCATTCTTTCTCATCTCCTCACTTTCTTTATTACATACTTCCCTCTACGAAATCATGACAAGAGCTCTACAGTATGACAGTGAAATTAGGACCCTCTATAGCACCTTTCCCCTAACGATTTATTCTACATATTAAGTCTTAACACGTTTTCCTTGGAGACTTATTTTGTATATTATATTTTGGTATTTTCTCGTAAGTAATTTATATCTTCCTGACACCAACACTGTTTCCAAAAATAACGTGCAATGAAGTATTAACGGTTCCCTTGCAGATGTAAACTGGAAAGGAAGAGACACTAGGGAGCCTCTCAAGGTGATAAGTGCCGGGTCTTCAACACAAGGTCAGACGTGGACGTGTTATAAACCTAGATTACATGTAAAAGCAAAGAAATAAGTAGCTTCCCCAAGTCTCTGGTATAGACAGCGGAAAATGCGAACAGTCTGAAAGAAGCACTAATAGAGATAGCACTTTCATTTTATTTCGCCAACTGTAAATTTTTCATTAGACAAAACTGGGGAAGATAGCTGTATCTCTAACACATTCTAGGTCGATATTTTCTCTCGATCGTGTCACTAATTCCCTTTTCCACACAGTTTTTCTCTGTCACAGTGAAGCGTTCGAACCTTTAGTTATGTTTAACAGGATATAATCAATGTACCGTACTGTCAGCATTCACGGAAATAAAACGTCACCTTTTCTGATCTCGATCTTTTTTTAACCACAGTGAGCCGTGGGTGATCACTCATTTTATCTGCTTGCAAAACAAGATGAAAGAGCTACTGTTTGCCATTTACCTTGCCTGGTGTTCTACGATGAAGCCAGAGATATATGCCCTATAAATCACTTCAGCACGGTGACTTTTTTTTTCGGAGGGGGGGGGAACCCTCTGATAGTGAAGAGGTCAATTCAAGCTATATCTAATCTCTCCAGTTCAGGAGTCTTTCCTAACCTGAATAAAATCATCAAGAAATCACACACACACACACACACACACACACACACACACACACACACACACACACACACACACACACACACTCACAACCAAACTTTATAGAAGTACCTGAGATGGTTCCAATCTATATTATCAATAGACATTTATATTATCCACAAAGAGGGGTCAATTCTAAACTGAATACAACCGTTCGGTGACAGACAGTAGAAGAAAAAAAATCTGTATATTGAAGGACTAATCACCTCAAGCCGATGACGTATTTTGTATTTCATTCCTGCCACGTTCAGACCAAGTAATTAAGCTTAATAGGTCTGCAAGTAATACAGGGGAGAAATCAAGGCTGTAGGCTGACCTCCCCAGTTGGAAAAGTTTAGTCTCAGGTTGAAAAAAAATCGTCTGGAGATAGCAAGAACTAAATATGAAAAGTATTCACATTGCGAGGATTAGCAGCATTAGTCAGGGAAATTGGCCTTAGCTTTTTTCTTTCAATTGCGAGACGATTTTCAGCAGCATAGGGTAGACGTCATGTGGTGAGGGTAATGGAAGCCGTGTCTTGCCCCGTCAACTCAGAAATTACTCCGAGCCGAATAAAACTGTCAGGAGATGGTGGGAATAAGCCATGAAAATTAAGTCACTGTACTGAAGTCTTTATGGGAATAGCCTTTAAGAAAATATCAGTGTGACAGGTCTCTCCAATACTGAATTAGCCTCTACTAAGACGACACGTTACTTAAGTTTATTCATGCTACCTCCAGTCCACTTTACTCACCTGAAACAGAGACCCATCGCGCTGAAAAAATTAAAAATTATCTCCATTAACGAAACCACTACCCATGGCTCTTGTCTAGATTATGAACAAAACAAGTTGGCAGGAAGAACAGGAAAGAAAAGCCGTCACCATAGTGAAGGTGCTGAGGCATCTATCAGGTAGGCAGAATATCTGATTTAACTTCAACGCACCAAACAGGTTAACAGCGAGAGTCAGACGTTAAAGGATGCCCTTAAATTCAGAGGAAACATGACTAGGAGAAGGCCATATAAAGCATTACAATTCGTCTGGTAATACAGTATACCAGTACAATTCAGAATACCACCCTAAAACTTCAATTTCCAGCCTCAGAATGCGTGGATGGTATATTTTGTGTTTATTCAGTATACGTCTATATTATTTTAACCCCTTGAGTTCAAGGACGTCACTGTTATGCTAACTACATCCCCACAAGACTACTCAGCTTGGGGGAGAATATGTGAATTGCATAGGTTAGATACAGCCTTCAGTTGCTCTCTTCAAATTACTAACCCATTCTACCCGATGATGTAGTTTGCATGTTATTCTTGCTACTTATAGACGATTCTCTTTCATTTCTGGGCAAATGATCGGTTCAGAAAATGTAATGCAAGGTACGTAAAAAAAAAAAAAAAAAAACTCTCCTTAGCACAATGAAACGTCTGAAGGCAGCAATAATATGATGGAAAACACGTAATCGAAGTAAAGTTCTTAGAATTCTCTAGTATAATGCAAAAAGATATCATAATACTGACGGGGCTAAAATTACTCCTGGCAAGAAAACGCAGAAAAGCAAGTGTACTAAAACCAAAATATAAAGCTTAGAGAACTGAGCTTTGAGAGGAGGATAAAGGGTTTACAGGGCAAGCCGAAGAAAATTTTATGGTAACTGAGGAAAGAAAAACTCTTGAGCAAGGTTGAGAATGCGAGATTAGATGGCTTGGAGTGGCCTGAGGAAGAGGTGATGAGGTATAACAAAGAAAGAAAGATAGCGTGCATGAGGGACGCAGACTTGGAGTGGTGTGAGGGAGTGGTGATGAGCTGCGACAGCGGGGCAACAAGTTATGAGTAAAGGGAAGGTGACTTAATGATGATGATGATGATGATGATGATGATGATATGACTGTAAAGCTTGGACGTGTTGTGGTCTGGGCAGGCCTGGATGAACTCCGGGATTAGGGCTGTGGGAGCTGACAGGCAGACAGACAACATTATCATCAACTATTCCCTATCATCCCCTGTCATTACCATCACCAAAGAGAAAGGCAGAGTGGCCGATGGGAGGAGGAGAGTTTTGATGAGAGGAGGGGGGTTGATGGGGGTATTTTTGAGAGGGGGTAGTTTTGAGGGGGGTGGGGATTTTTGAGGATGAATTTTGAGGGGGAGTTTTTTGAGTGAGGGAAAATTCTGAGATGGGGGTAATTCTTTAATGGAGTTTTGACGGAGAATTTGAGAGTAGAATTCTGATGGAGGGGATTTTGTGAATGATGCACGGAGGTGGTTTAGTTGCAATGGAAAAGGTATGGACAACTTTTCCATCTGTTCTCTTTCGCCACCAATCATTTCCTTTACAAGAGAACAAGGACCAGCTCTGAGATTAGGTGCAACAGACAGCACTTTTGTAATTTCTGCGTTTTTCCTTTGACTCTCACTCATTCATTTTATTTCCATAAGAGAACAACAGCGAGGCAAGAGGAAACAGCAAGAAACTGCAACAAGGATATATTCCTGTTGCAGCCTCGTGTAGCCTCCTTGATTCGGCATAGACTTCGCTTCCATTTATTTCCTCTGCTGCCCCAAGCACTGTCTGTACCGGAAAGAACCGAGAACAAAATCAGAAATGGCACAGATCAACAGCATTTTCATCGCTTCTCTTTCACTTTCAGATATTTCTTTTGCCATAGAAAGTAAAGGTGAACTATGGAACTGGGCACAGACTGACAGTATTTACACTTACTTCTCCTGCAGGTCTAATCATTACCACCAAACAGAAAGAAATGGCGAGGACTAAGACCTCAGTATGATGCAATGGCAGATGGGAATTTCATCTACACCCGTTTGACTCCAAATATTTTCTTTCCTAGGGAGAACGAGAATGAACTCTGGGATTAGGCATGGGGCCGTATTCTAAGTGGCTTGGGAGAATTCGTAACATATGTTCCTCAGCGATTTATTGTGCAAATTACATCTCAGTTTATTCTCGTGTATGTTACTGGCGCAAATTATGATGGCAATAAAGCAACATAGATTTGATACACGAGAATGTTAAGGCTTAATATGCAAAATTAATCGCTAAGAAAGAGGTCCTATCAAGCCATGAATGTCATCAAGAATATAGCCCACGGACAGAAAGATTCCCCATGCAGAGAAAGAGAGAGAGAGAGAGAGAGAGAGGGGGGGGGGGAATATGCCTAACCAGAGCGTCGGCCATTTTGTAAGCTGCCCACACCTGCCGGATAATTAGGGATATCGCCGACAAATGAGTCCGTCCCAGCCCCAGCAGCGGGACGGCGAGAGGGGTGCGGGTAGAAGTGCCAGCCAGCCCATATGCATCGTTCTGACACTCTCTGGTACTCTTTGGTATTCGTGCTTTGCTGCTCTTTGGCACTTTTTGGTACTCTCAGGCAGTCTTTGAACACTCTGGTACTTTTTGGTACTCTTTGATAAACATGGGTACTCTCCCACTGTCTTTGGCACTTTGGGGCAATCTCTGGCACTTTTTTGGCACCCTGGCACTCTTTGGAGCTCTAATACTCCTTGATGCTTTTCGGTGCTCTTTGGTACTTTGGCACACCTTGGATCTTTTGACTCTCTCTGGCACTCTGGTAATCTTTGGTACTGGCACTCTGGTACTCTTTGGCCTTTTTTTGCACTCTGTGATACTCATTGACACGCTCTGTTATTCTTTGGTACTCTTTGGCACTCTGTTACTCTCACTTTCTTTGGCAATCTGACACTATTTGGCACTGTGATTGGAATGTTTCATTTCCCTGTGTCGATACAGCCTGCTTCTGTAACAACACCTACTTACCTTATCTACTTACTTGCCTACCCATCTTACCTACCTACTTACCTACCTGCTCACTTACCAAAATGCTTGCCTACCTACCTGCCTACATACCTACCTACCTAACTTCTTTATCTACCTGCCTACTTTACCTCCGTGTCTATGTACTTTATATGCCTTCTTCATCTACCTACCTGCCTACCCTGTCTACACACTTTATCGATCTCCTTGCCTACGATCCTTATGTCTACCTACCTACCTACTTTATCTACGTGCCTACCTACTTTATCTGTCTACCCAATTTACCCACCTTATCGACCTGCTTACCAACGCACCTTATCTATCTGCCTACCTACCTACTTTATCCACCTTCCTAACTACCCGATCTGCCAATTTCATCTGCCTACCTCCTTATCTACTTTCCCCATTTGCCTAATTTATTTACCTACCTGCCTACAGACCTATCTATTTACCTGTTTCCCAACCTATTTAAATACCTCGCAATCTTACCTAACTACCTACCTGTCTTCTCTTTGTCCATCTGTATTAATCATTATATTCCACTTTGTCTATTCATCCATCTATCTAAGTCTCTGTTAGTCGATCTGTCTGTCTATTTATCTGCCTATCTATCTATCTATCTATCTATCTAGGAGGGTAGCAGTAAACAGCAGGGCAACTCACATTTGAGCCTTAAAACCTACCATGTCCAAAGCCCTAGATTCCAAACTGGCCCTAGCATTCCAAACTGCATTCCAAATTGGCCCCTGGACTCCAAACTGCATTCCATACCATTCCATACTATCCGGTCCATTCCAGACTATTTGCTACATTCCAGAGAGCCTACTGCATTCTAAGTTGTCTAATTTAGTCTAAGCAGTTAACTTTATTCTAAACTGCCTATTGCATTTCGAACTAAGTACCCTCATCTAAACTGCTCATTCCATTCTAGACTATTCATTGCCTTCCAAACTGTCACTGCAATCCAAACCACCCATTTAAATTTCAAACTGCTCATTCATTCCCGAACTGCCCTCTTCCTTCCAAACTGCCCATTGCATTTCAAACCGTCCACTGCATTGCAAAGTACCAACTCCATTGCAAGCTGTTACTGCATTCTAAAAGGCTCATTTCCTGTCCAATTACTACCTACAACCCAAGTTGTTTCTTAGAATATTAACTAGTCGCTTGCGCCTGAACTCCTTCACTTCGCTGAATTATTATCATTATTATTATTATTATTATTATTATTATTATTATTACTCTTGATCTTTATTGATATCATTGTTATCATGATCATCATTTTTTTTTTTTTTCAGAGAATACTCTAGCGTAAGCGACGTATTCCTATGTAAGAATGAGCGGGACTATGGATTAATAGGAAGCATGGGGAAAAATGAGTTCCGGCAAATAGGAGAAAAGAATAAGAATGAAAATGGGAAGCATAGTGGGGATTATGGAGACCAGAAAATGTGGAAAAGTGAAGAATGGATACGCATGGAATATATGATGAAGAGTGAGAAGCATGAACCAGACGAGAATACGACTAAGTGTTGTAGTCTACTGCAGGTGACAGATAAACTTCGTAAAACCTTTTTCTTGGCGACCTATTATACATATTATGCCGTGATTATTCTTCTATGTAATATACATATTGCGGTATTGACGTAACTTGTCTCAATAACGTACGACAAAAAAAAAAAAGTAATTTACAAAACAAATCGCTTAGTAAGAAGTGCTACGAAGTTTCTTATGTCACATAAAATACGCACCTAAGATGGATTTGCAGTGAGGGAATATGGGAGCTTGACCCATTACGGAATGGATGGAATGGTGACGAACAGGAAGCATCATGAAGAAAGGGCAGCATGTTAAATAAAGATCAAAACACTATCTTTCACAATGCCTGAGTTGCATGCGGTCTTACTAAAAATACAGTAGGACTTAAACGATAGTTCAAGCTACAGTAATACATCAACACAACAAGCTTTCTGTAAGGTACTGTGACAGGGACCTATAACCACACTCACTCACTCTTCTTCCCCAACCCTCTACTCCCTCTCCCCTAACACACACGCACTTCCCCCTTCCCATTCTTACACATAAACACTCCTTCCCCCTCCCACCCCACCCTTTCATCCCCCAACAAATTCACTCATTCGACATTCCTCAAAACATTTCCCTCCTCCCTTCACATACACATATTCTCCCTCTCATCCACCCTTCTCCACCTCCACACCAGTTCTCTCTTCCTCTCATATACCCCTCCCTCACACTCTCTTCCTCCCTCCCCACCATCCACCATCCACTCACTCACACACTCACCTCCTTTCCCATCCCTCCCCTCCCCCCTAAACACAAATACACACTGCCATGCAAAACACAAACACCAACACGGACAACACAATCAAAGCCCCGCCACCCACAAGTCCCTCCGTGAGTGTTGGACGTGCGTGTTCGCCTCATCTGCAACACCCAACACAACACACCACCAACACAGGATTTTGGCCCAAGCGTCCGTTCGGCTAATGAGCAACATGTTTCGGCATTAAACTCCTTCACTACGGTTGCACAGTTTTTTACACATCAGTCAGGACATTTCACTCTCTGTACCACCCGACTATCTGTCTTATTCACACAGAACACAGTACTATTTTTTCTTTTATTTTTTTTACCAGTGTCCAAACAGCTGATGAGCAACATGTTTCTACGTTAAACCCTTTCAAGCCGATGATGTAGTCTGTATTTTATTCTTGTTCGCACTGGACGATTTTATTCACCATACTGGAGACTGAGCTAATCTGAGGGATTAATAATAGCCTTCATTATCCCCTTCCTTACCAAGGGGCAATCCTAGCCTGAATAAACCATCTGGAAACGGCAAAATAAATCCCATGGCATATCCTACACCAGATTCTTGCTATCAACAGACAATTTTATTCAGCATAAGGGAGAGACTACTAACTGGAGGGGTACGATATAGCCTTCATTAACCCCTTCCCTGGTAGAGGGGTCTCCTAAACTGAGTAAAAGCGTTCGTAGGTAGTCAAGAAAGAAAGGTATCGGATTAAATGGCTAACTTATTCACTACGGTAGTACCTTTTTACATTTCAGTTTTGCTGTCACCTGGCGTTCTAATTCACTCAAAACCATCAATACATTTACTCTACGACACAAGACTCCCATGAAAAAAACAAAAAAAAAACAGTCGACACAAAATGGCATCCAAAAACCATAATATTAGCAATGGGAAGCACCTCTACCACAATACTAACACAACACACAACACCTCAGATGCAACACAACATTCAAACAACCTAAGAGAAATTACACAATGAACCAATACCACAGTACTAACCCAACACCCCCAACAAAACACAACACTCCAGCACAACACCCTAATACAACACTAACGAAAGGCACAATACTAATACAACACACAACCCATCAAACAAAACACAACACTCCAGCACAATACCCTAATACAACACTTAAAAGGGGCACAGCTCATCTAACATAAAACGGACACAAAACACAGGATCCCCTAACACACTATACAGCTATGACAGACAATTACTACATCAATAAAATAAAACACAGAAGCTGAAACACATGACACAGCACAAACAGAAAACACGGCGTTCTTCAGGTTAACATATACGGTACAGTACTAACACAAAAAACACCATCCAGAACACGACATAACACCCAAACACAACAACCCTAACATATCACAATACAGACAGAAAATACACTTTTCTGTTTAACACACACACACACACACACACACACACACACACACACACACACACACAGTCTCAAACAAAAGCGATGAGGGTACTGTGTTGCGAGGGGTGAGGTATCTTATTTTGCCGATGTTGCATGACGGGAGGAGAGAGAGCTCCGTGTGTGGTGTTGCTCATGTTGCTGATGTTGCATAATGAGAGGAGAGCGGGCAACGTATTTGGTGTTGTTGATGTTGCATGACGAGGGGAGAGAGCCTGAGTGTGTTGTTGCTCATGCTGCTGACGGTGCATGGAAAGAGAAGAGAGAGCCCCTTGTACGAGTTGTGTTGCTGACGTTGCATGATGAAGTGACTAAAGGCCCATTGTGTGGTGTTGCTGATGTTGCACGACGAGAAGAGAGAGAATCTGGATGTGATGTTGCTGATATTGCATAACGAGAGGATAGAGGGCCCCGTGTGTAGTGCTGCTGACGCTGCATTACGCTGGAGAGCTATCTGGGGTGTGCAGTCACTCTAGGCTTGGCAGGGTTGAGAAATCATGGGCATCTATGTACCCACCAGTAAATCTGTTTATACATTCAGTTTAACCTCATTCAGGCAGATAACTCACTCCTCTCTCTCTCTCTCTCTCTCTCTCTCTCTTACAACCAGATTTTGGTCAGTCTGATGTGTAAGGGGCAAATTAAATAAATGAAAAATAAATAAATTAATGAAAAATACAACGCGTTTCCCCGTCATTCACGCCATCTCACGTATCGGGTACCTCCTCATCACTGTTTCTTGGACTAAGCTCACGTAGATTTTCATACCTCTTACCTTACCTGATTTTTACATATCTTTTCCTTGTAAGAAAATTGCATACTCAGGGTCCCTCTTTTGTACCCCTTTTCATCCCCACCATATACTTCGTGTCCCATTGTTAAGAAAGGATTCCCATTTATTTACGTAAATATTTATTTATCATCGTCATTATCATCATTATTGACACTTATCATCACCAAGAGCGGCAACGCTTACCTTTATCATCGTCTTCATTATTAATAATCTTACTCCTTACCATTACTCTCATCCTTATCCTCCTGTTCCTCCACCTGCTTAGCCTCCTCCTTCTCCTCCTCCTCCTCTTCCTCCTCCTCCTCCTCCTCATCATCATCATCATCATCATCATCATCATCATCACTTCAATACTATAATGTGGAGACCTACTGTGTTTGCTAAGGTTCTTCCTTCTTCTTCTTTTGCTTCTTTCTTTCTTTCTTTCTTCTATTTTTTTTTTTTTATTTGGCGTCATTCCTTCATTTCCTCATTAGTTCACTTCAAGCTTGGGGCAATTTTTTTTTTTTTGACAACTACTCCCAGACGCATGTATTTACATTTTATTTATTTACTTTTTTTTTAGGCCTATTAAAGGGTTTTATAGGGCCACAGATAAAACCATAAAAGCACTGAAGTTTGGGGAGGCGTATGCTCTTGTATGTTCACTAATAAGCAAGGCAATTTAAACACAAGTATGTCACGGTACTGTTGTTCTGTAAAGACCATCTCGCATTCTCTTGGAAATGTCAGCAATCCTTAATTTAAATGTAAAGTCTATTTCGGTATTCAGCTTTCATGTCTACTGATTTTTTTTCACATAGTTCCTTCATTTCATATATGTCTGTCATGGTGTCAATTGACCTCTCTTCCTACCTCAAGCCTGATCTAATACATGTGAGGTGAGGGATCCAGACATATTAATACGGGTAAAACAAAATAGTCCGGCGGTAGCTAGAACCATCACCGATATTATCAGCTGCAGTATCAGAAGTCAGGTTGTCAACAATCATTAAGTTCATTATCCTCCTCCTCCTCCTCCTCGTCATCATCCTCATCTATCTCATCGATTTGATCTGCATCATCATTATTACATAATCTACATCGTCATATTTATCACAACACCAGCAGCCTAAAGTTTTTTTTTTTTTTTTCATAAATAATGGGCACAACTACTATAAATAACCTTATCATCACAATCATAAATCGGATCGCCTAATTAACATCGTCAACATTTGTCCTCATCATCATCATCACCATCATCATCATCATCATCATCATCATCACTGCCATCATCATCATCATGAGTGCAGAGCAAAACAAAAGTTTACCCCAACTTTCGGCCAGTCAGTTCTGCCGGCCCGTCAACTTTTTGGCCAGACCTCGTCATTTTTACGGCTCTCACCCCCATCCCCCTCACTCCCTACCTGGTTCATATTCTCGTAGGCTTAGGAGGCTCTCTAGCACCTCTTCCTTAGCCCCCTCAACCTGGCTAGGTACTTTTCATTTTAATGTTGCTCTTTTTTTTTTTTTTTAGATTATGCTTAGGAGAGACCTAGTAGTAATGGAGTTAATAACGGCTATTATCAACGCCTCCTGTTCGAAAAGCAGGAATAAAATGGAAAACGTCAACGGGGTGAAGTGGTTAACGATTTTTTTTTTTTTTTTTACAGCCTTTCATCCCCCTCCTATTTGCTAGCATCGTAGGCCCAGTAGGCTCCCTAGCACCTCATCCTCATCGATTCTATACAACTTTCTCTTTTTTTCTCTTTTTTTTTTAACCAATCGCTCAAATCCTCGTGTGCCTAGGAAGCTCACTAGTCTCACTTCCTTAGGGATTTTATACCGCTTTTTAATCCCATTATTCACTCGCTTCCTCATAAACTTAGAAAACTCACTGACATCTCTTCCTTAACTCTTCATTCCGATGACTATTTTTCACCTGAACTCCTTTGACCCCACGCAGCCTTTTATATTTTTACTATCTCCAGACGATTTCAATCAGATGAGTATAGAATTCTCTAACTGCTTAGCACATAGCCTTCACTGACTCCTTCAGTTATCAGGTGGCTCGTCTAAGCTTAATAAAATCGTCTAGTGGCACCAAAAAAAATAAAACACCCCAAATCTGAAAGCATAAAACAGTGAATGTACTCTCATATGAAATTTGGCAAAATGAACAGGAATTCGAGAATGATGTATGAAGTTTGCAGAACTGACGTCTTAAAACAAACAATAAGGTTTTTCTTCACTCCTGACATCTATTCTGTGTCATTTTCTAGGCTCTATTTTATGTCAAAATTAATATGTTTTGATCAATATCATCGTTCCTACCAAATCTGTTTTTATAAGACTTTTCATTGCTCAAAACTGTGGTCTTAATGGATAGCTAACAGCAGTAGCCGTATTATTAACAGTAGCCGTATTATTAACACTGAATGCGCGAAAGTGTAAGGAGCAGCATATACTTTTAAGGCAATTATGAGACACCTGTAATTAATGGGAATGTAGGCTAGTGTAATCGAGCCAGTTTATATTCATATGTATCTCTGCTAATAATATATCTCGCTGATGTCTTATACGATCTGAATAAAAACTGGCCCATAAATTTTTTGTTGGTCAGAGGAGAAGGAATTTGATTATGATGCATATCAATGAAAATTCCATGACATGGGCCGAGTTCAAAGTTCAGGATGTTGAAAATTTCTCAAGAATGATGGATCCGATTTCGATAAAACATGATATACATACTATGCGTTGGGATACGATGCAATGAGTTGATTCTGATGCAGACAGATCAAAGGGGGTCAAAGTTAGTTTGGTCGTGGAGTCGCTGTGCTTTCTGAGTGCCCTCTCTAGCTGTTAAATGTGACCGGTCTGCAGCCTACATCATAGAGTGTAATCAGCAATGATTCAGAATAATAAGACCTGTTCTGTCTTGAACACATGCTCCAGAAATTAAGGCAAAACACCAGGGGCATGTCAGCACCTTCTAAATTAAATACAAAAATCAAGCCATGTTTCCACTTAAGGAATCCCCGTAAAGGAGTTGGCCAAGGTGCAGTTTATTTTTCTGTGTACTGAAAGCTAAACCAAGTGCCGAAGCCATCTAGCAAATCCCAACATTTGCTGAAAGCTATAGAGAAAACAGGAAATTGAGACTGATAACAAGATTTCTAACAATTTAAGTGTCCCAGCTTTTACTGTGACTATGTGGTCACTCAGAAGAAGGAACACCAAGTTACTGTACTTGTGGTTGAATGTTTCCTACCTACGGGCGATAATTGTATGGCCAGTTACCAAGATTGTAGCCGCTCTCATGGTAGTATCTCCCAGGGTCGATGGTGGCCACCCATCTTTTGCCAAATTCTCACTATGTTAAATACGGCCCTAAGTCTCGATGTCAAAGGTATGACGTCAACTAAACAGGTATATTTCCCCACGTCACATGCGCACACCGGCTCCTGTTACCTTTGAGAGCCTGGTTGTGCTTCTGTGGTCTGGGAATGTGGGTCCCTGGAGCCGGTTTACCCTTACCACTTCACCCTCACACAGGTTACACATTCCCACCATAACCTCTATCATCTGCACATCAGACACGTACTGCTTTCTATCATGCCATCACAAGCTTTCAACATGTCTTTAATTTTTCTTTTTAAACTGATGAAGTGTGACCCCTCTTTGTCCTTCATTTAATTTAGTCTTTTCGGTTTAAGTCTTTCACTGTGATGACGTATTTTCATTTTATTCCTACCACCATCAGACAATTTTATATACTAACAGACAATTTTACTTAGCGTGATTCTCTCTCTCTCTCTCTCTCTCTCTCTCTCTCTCTCTCTCTCTCTCTCTCTCTCTTTAAGGATGAAGTTAGACTGAACTTTTCTTTGGCTCTTCACTAAACAATGCATCCCTTTTGGCTGAATAAAATCATCTGGAGATAGAGAGAAAAAAATCAATAAAAGAAATCATCGGCATGAAGGGATTATTATTTAGAATCTTTCAGCTTGGATGGTATGTGAACGACTGGGCATCCTGTCTGGTATGCTTCACTTCTGTGATTTCTCAGTCTTTGATTTCCAGGTTCTACAATACCCCATCTCATACTTCCTTTACTCTAACTTGGCCTAAGACTGGCATCTCTCCTCTTGAATGCAGAGTTGTTAAAACAGCTTAACACTATCATATGATGTTATCTCAAAGAAGTGCTGTGAAAAGGATGCACAGCCGTAGTACCGCAAAATTTTGGCTACTGAGCCACGCAAAATAACCCACGTCATATTTTTGCTACTATCACGCAGTTTTAATCAGACTGGAGTGACTTTTCGAACTTGAAAGGTCAGATATGGCCTTAATTAAGCCCTTACTAATAAAAATCACTTCCGAGCTGTACGAAAATCGCCCAGTGGTAGCAAGAATAAGTAAAAACAAACGTCATCGCAGTGAATGGGTTCATTACGTCTATACACATTCCGGATGATGATGGTGATGATGATCAAAATTATGCTTCTGTATAAAAGTAATCCTCTACCAATGAAATTACAGTTCTATTGATCTGATGCTCTTTTCATTCCCATGTCGCATTTCTATGTCATGAAAATATGATTTTGAGACACACTTCCCTTCCCTCACATTATAACATATCATTACACCCTCATTCACCACGTACAGGCTTCCGTGCTTTAATATTTTCTAATGAAATAACCGGGAAACTTGTGCCCATATTTGTCTTCGCTCTGCTTCCCTGCCTGGTAAAATAAGTCACTGTGCTGTCTGTCCTCTCCAACGCAAGTGATCATGTTCCCAGTTACTTGGATAAATAGGGTTTCCTTCCGCACTTCACCCGAGTCATATCCAATTAACTTGACGTTTTCTTTTGGTTTATTCTTGGTGCCCCCAGATGAATTTATTTATCCTATGGCAGACTTGTAGTGAAGGGGTTATTGGAGCCTACATCCAACTCCTCAAGCTAGAAAAGCCTCTACTAAGGTGAAAAAAAATCGTCTGAAGGCGGCATGAATGTAATGAAGAATACGTTCTCGGAGAGAAAGAGTTAATTCTCAGCGCAGCCACCATCCTTGATGTGTTTTTCGCTTACCTGACAAACGTTGTTTGTAAATCCATAAAGCCTCTCTCGTTTTCTTGGCGTATTCAGGTGTTCTTGCTGACTGTTGAATGAAACCGTCAGGAGAGTGCTGAAGTACATTAAATATGACCTCCTTGGATATATATACTGTATATACATACATACATACATATATATATATATATATATATATATATATATATATATATATATATATATATATATATATATTCCCGTCCTTAAACCTCTAAAGACAGTAAACACACCTTCCCTTTCTTCTCTCAACTTCTAAGTGATCTTCTTTAGTCCAACACCTGATCCTCAAATCTCCCTTCCCTCGCCAAAGCCACACTGCTATTCTATATCTGTTATCATTTTTGTATCTGTATCATCTCTATTATCCTTCCCTAATTCCTTAAAGGCATTAAATACACCTTCCCCCTTTTTCTCTCAACCTCTAAGTGGTCTGGTCTAGCCCAACACCTGATCACCTCACTCACCCTTCCCTCGCCAAAGCCACATTGTTCTTCCCCACTACCACCTTCAGCTCTCACCCTCACTCTTGAGATAATTACTCTCCCATACATCTCCCTCGGGAAATACATTTGTGCCGCCACCGTCATAGGGGAACACCTTAGATTGACTGGGTTTGGTGCTGTACTGAAACAAAGTATTATTTTATGCTCTTTATTCAATAAATGCTACAACTTGGTGTTTTAGTATTACCATCTACATGTCTTGTGCTTATCAGCTAATTATACACGGCATATGATGATGTACATAAAATCAGAGCATTTATAAAAGATAATTAGTACATTTACACTTGTCTGATTTACTAAAAAAAATAAAAATTAAATGAAAATTCAATGAAGTACTATATTATTTTTCAGGAGGTCATACTACAAGTAAAACTTTGACGAACAAACTTATATTCTAAGCTTACATAGCAACAACAAAAGAATATGTAAAAATATTTAGTGCATGACAAGACTGATCCTTTCGTACTAAGAGTACCTAATTCAGTGAGTTATGTAACAGTTCTCGTCCATTAGAAAAAATATATACAGTATATATATTCTTTCACACTGAGGGGTCTCGACTGCCTAAGCTAGTAATGTGGTGTAGCCAAACGATAAAGACATCCTTCGAGTAAACAGGTTACTGGTGATTGTGTAAAATGAAAATTACATAATCTTTTCAGCCCCAGGGGTCACTCCTCACCTCAATGAGACTGTTCGGCGTTAGCCAAAATGTAAGAGTTGTAATGTAATAAATAAAAAAATAAATAAGACGCTCTCGGACTCCTTTTATTTTAATGTGGCCTAAAATTGCCATCTCGCCATCGTGGGTGTTGAATATTAACAATAGATTAACACTACAATATGGCACCATTCACGAAACAGTGCTATGGAGAGAACGTAGAGCAGTAGCATCTTTTTCTGCCACCGATCAACGTGAAATAAGCGACGAAAGGACGAAAATCTGGAGGAAGTTAAAGGGAATGGACTATAGTTATTACTGAAATGAGAAGTGCAAGAAGTGAATTCCTACCGTACCAACAATACTCCTTTTACTTTAATCTGACTTGAGAATTCTGTATCTCCATCTTGAATGCTGAACTGTAGCATTACTGTAGGTTAAGGTTAATCTAGAGGGGCACTCAGTGGTGCGCGTATCTCCGACAAGGGCAACGTAATTTTCAAACCACTCTTCAGTTTTCTCGTCACCGATTAGGGTTTCGCAAAAACTGTTTTTCGGATCCAGAGTCTGCAATACGATCTGGATCAGTCCCAAAGGTTAATCGATTGTTCCCTTTGACATGGGCTATCTACCCACCAAATTTGGTCCAAATCTCTCTTTTAGTTTTTGAGTAATCCTACTAACAGACAGACAAACAAACAAACAAACAGGGGTGAAAGCATACTCTCCTTGTCCGAAAGAAATATGATGCTAGTCACAAAGATATGCTATGGAAAGGTATGGAGCCCTAGCACTGTCTTATTTTGCCACCGAACAACGTGAAATGCGCTACAAGAAGACGAAAAAAATAATGTGGGCCAAGTTAAGGTGAAAGGAGTACAGCCAGTTTTAGGCTATCAAGGAGCAAAGGAAGCTAGGAGGGCAGAGGTTAATTATATCAAGTTATAACAGTGTGTGCCTATCGATAAGACGGGGTTCGTTTGGGAGGATAACCACTAAGGGTTTAGGATTCGAGGAGGAGAGGCCTTGCGACCCACCAATCTCACCTCCAGAAAGGCAGAAGGTCAACTAGGGTTATCTCAGGTGCCAGACAGTAGGGTCGTATTACAAGTGGATCTGGATATGTCATAACACCTTTTCCTTAGCGATTTATTCTGCACATTACACTTCAGTATCTTCTTGTATGGTATCGATGCAAATTACGTTGATATTAAAACTACATAATTAACATACAAGAGAATGCAAAGGTGTAATATGCAGACAAGTCTCTAAGGAAGAGGTGCTACGAAGCCTTCAATGCCAATTATAATTAATGCGACCCAATGTGGCAACCACCGTGACTTCCATCAACAGGCGGTAGCTGGGAAGAGGGTCACACCTCACCCTCACCTTCACCCTTATCCTCACCCTCACCCTCACCTTCACCCTTATCCTCACCCTCACCCTCACCCACATCCTCACCCACACATTCACCCTCACCCTAACCCTCACCTTTACCCTTACCCTTACCTTCACCCTCATCCTCACCCGCACCCTCATCCATACCTTCACCCTCATCCTTACCCTCACCTACCCCTTCACCCTTATCCTCACACTCACCCTTCCGCTCGTCTGAGGAGAAGGGGAAGCGCATTTTCACACATCTTAAGTAAAAATATAAAATTAAAAAAATAGTTCGTACGCCTTCCCTGCTTCTCTCTTTCATCTCTGGTTTCACATATGCTAGAGAATGACTTAAAAGACAAAAGTACACATTATCACTAACAGACGAATGATAAAACACACATTGGTCCACTAAGTCACACGCAAGACCCCATGTATCCAGCAATGAAAGAATGACAGGAAGGACGATCAGGATTCGTAGCCTGATTGTGCATGTCATAAAATAAAAAAAAGTATAAAGGAATAATGTTTTTTCTTTACTTCTATGTTTCCGCAGTGTCCATATATTTTCCTACCATGAGATACATGCAAATCTCTCTCTCTCTCTCTCTCTCTCTCTCTCTCTCTCTCTCAGCACCCCATAACTCAAACTCCCCTCGCGTCTTCCCCTCCCTTCTCACCTTCGCCTCTCGCTTCCTCCCTTTCCCCTCGTAGCTGGCGTGAAATCTGCACTTTTTGTTAATTACCCTTTATCTTCACCTCGTTGCCACCCTCACGCCCTCAATTTACTGCTTGTTCTACACCTCTCTCTCTCTCTCTCTCTCTCTCTCTCTCTCTCTCTCTCTCTCTCTCTCATTTTCTGTCTGTCTGTTTCTTGATTTTCTGCCTACCTGCTTGTATGTCTTTGTGATCTTTCTATCTGCCTGTCTGTCAGTCCCGCTTCTGTCTATCTGCCTGCCTGTCTGTCTGTCTGTCTCTCTATTACTCTGTTTTTCTTCACTTTACAAAAGCCGTCTTTGCTTCCCTCTCTCTCTTACATTTTACTTTTAAGCGGTCTTGCCTCTTACCTCAGTTTCTCTCTACGACAATACTGAGAATGAGTCCAGTGGTTTAGAATAGGTGAGAAATAGTGGAATGCGAAAGTGTAGTGAGCAACAGTAAAATGTGAGAATAAGACGTGAGAGAGTGAAAGAAGAATATGTGACATGTGTAAGCTAGGCGCGAATTTTTTTTTTTTTTTTTTGGGGGGGGGGTGAAAGAATTAGGTTGAGATAAAAAAAAAAAGTGTGGTGTGAGAGAATGCACTAAAAAAACGAAATGTAAAAATGAGTCAGTGGTGTAAGAAAAGTTATGAATATGATATGAAAAAAAGGTAATAAAAAAAGCAGAAATATGTGAGAATGAATAGATTCCTTCAATATGATTACGTATTTGCTCTTTCCAGACGATTTTTTTTCAGCTTAGGCGAACTCTACAGCATTGACGGTGTTAGTAAAGGCTGTATCTAACCCATCCTCTACAAATATATATATATATATATATATATATATATATTAAGAACTAAATCGCCTGTAAATACAAGCGATACAATAAAATACGTGATCTGACTAGAGGGGTTAAATTGGGAGAAAAAAAAATAATGTGTGTGTGTGTGTGTGTGTGTGTGTGTGTGTGTGTGTGTGTGTGTGTGTGTGTGTGTGTGTGTGTGTGTGTGTGTGTGTGTAGTGCGACAGGTGCACAGGTGTGAGTGTATGACATCTGGCTCACAAATGTCTACCTCCTACAGGACATAATGGCTCAGGAGCACTTGCACAACACGACTCTCCTTTCATGCTATTCTCAACCTCCCGTTAATTACACAAGTACACAGACTGACCACCTGACACTTACCATTTATGCCAGGGTAAAATCACTTACCTTTTCCCCAATATTAGTTAGATGTAAACATGTGCCTATACTCTCTATCCTCATTACACCTCTAAATATTTACATGAAAATACATTGTACGTATTTTTAATGCGAGCCAAGAAATTAATTGCACTGTATACATAAAATACTTACGAATTTACACATCTGTATACACCATATGCAAGAAAATAATTCAAACAATAAATATATAAAAGTGCACTTATAAATTAAAAGCTTACTAATTACCTCCCATTGCCAAACACATTGCCGTAACTATTCGCAGCCTAAATAATACGTAAAGGAATCCGAAAAAGAAAAAATATAGCAGCGAGCTATTCTATAATTGGAAATATCTGGGCAAATTAGTAGGGGCCCATGATGACTTAGGGATAATTACACATAAATAGCAAGGCTTGTAATTCCCAATAGTTTAGTTAGTCAAGTATATCTTAGTTCACTTTAATACAAGAGTGTAACTATTTATTTCTGTTCTCATTATCCACTGATCTAACTATGAATCTATTATACTCGCATGCGAAAGCGCGAGGGGGTTGTGCGTTTTCGGTATGTCTGTTTTCTCTACGTCTGTCTTCCACTTAGCGAAATTTTGGAAAGACTATTGGGGGTGAATGAAGTTGCACAAAATTTGGTCTAATGGTTGCCGACTATTGGAAGATGTGATTAATTTTTGGTCAGACGTGGACATATGTCATTCGTGAAGAGCAAGGTCAACTCTAAAAGCTTTGATACGATTCTGATCAAACTTGGTGGAAGGGTTGAGGAATAAGAAAAGGTGAAGTGATTCAGTTTTAACATCAGACGGTCATAGCTAAAGGATACAGTTTAGAGTCATAGGTTGGGTTCAGATTTTGTGAATGTCTTTAAGATTAGTTAAATATAAACTGATACTGCCTTCAGAAAAACTGGTCAAAAGTCAAAGAAACACGGCAAAGTCAATTTAGAAAATTTTTACCAGATTTGAGATAAACGTGTTGTATGGGTGGAAGGCTAAATAAGGATTAAATGCATCGATTATGAGAGCAATTAGTCAAAGGTCAAGGGCACAGAACAAGGTCACTGGTTAGAGAGAGAGAGAGAGAGAGAGAGAGAGAGAGAGAGAGTTAAATTAAAAGACACGAATAGTTAAAAAGTAAAAAGGGAGAAGGTGAGGGAGGACAGACAGTAGGAAAAAGAGGGAAGAGGAATTACAAGAGTGTGGTGGAGAAGAACAAAGTAAAACAAGAAGAGGAAAAAAGGAGAGAATAAAAGCGACAAAAAAATAAAAAAGGAAAGGACGAACTGTAGCAGACGGTGGTGTTTGAAAGATACATAAAAATAAAAGTGCAGAAGAGGAGGAAGGGAGAGTGAGGTATAAAAATGCTAGTCAGGAGAGTTAGAAGTTTGGGAAATTACAAGAAAAATGCATATGGAGTTTTTAAGGAAGCAAAAAAGGAGAGAAAAATTTTGGAAATGGAGAATAATAAAAAAATAATAATAAGTCAAAATGAGGATGTGAAAAAGCGATGAAGAGAAAGGGTATATAAAAAAAACAGAATAAGGGAAACTAAGGAAGTAAAAAGAAATACAACGTTAAAAGGGATAAAGAAAAAAGATTAGGAAAAAGTGTCAAAAACGAAGAGCGACAGAGAAAAGATAAAAAGAAAAGTGACAGTAAGTAAATGAAAAAAAGGCAATAATTATGTCGGAAGGAAAATGAGAAAATGTGAAAAAGAGAAAGGAAATCTGATGTACAAAATGAACGTAAGAAAGGGAAAGACATAGAGTGTGGAATATGACGGAGAGTACTATGAACACAGAGAGCAAATAATAAGTCAAGAATCCCAGCATTTCCATGTGGAGGCAATAGGGTTTCCAGACAGTTCAGTTACAATAACACTATTCTGTGCAAAACTGTCATGATGAATATAAACATTCAGAAACTAAGGATATCAAAATTTGTGTGGCTTTACCTTTGATCCCTTAAGTTGTCTACGAGGCGTAATGAAAAAATGAAAATAAAGCATGTCTGGACTATTGGCCCAAGGAACAAATGTGCCAAATATGAAGCACATTTCTGCAGTGGACAATCACATGCTGCTGATGATTATGGACATGATGTAAAAAATTTTGTGGCACTACATATTCTGTACAAGAATAAATATGCGAGAGCAAATTAATCAATCACTAAGTAGTCCAACAGAAACACATTAGTTTCTGTGAGGTTTATAACATAGAAATTCTGACGTAACAAATAATAAAGCCATAAGAACAGCCTAGAGAGTGCAATGTAAGAAGAGCCGAATTAGTCAGAGATGAATAAACAAATAAATCAATACGTAAATAACTACACGAGTAAATATGTAGTTGAACTAACTTGTCATTGTCAGAAGTCAGAAAAGTGTAATTAACTCCAAGACATGAGAAAAAAATGAAGTTGACGAATAGGAATGTAAACAACGACTGATAACTAAATAGATAACAATCATAACAGCTAAATGAACCTGCCAGAATAATAAAAATCTGCTAATGTTTTAAGTAAAAAAAGAAAAACTGCAAAAGAAAAGGTGAAAAGGTATGTGACAGAAGCTGAGGAATTAGAATATGGGTGGAGACAGATGGCCGAGTCAACTGTGAAAAATAGATGATGAATCTGAGAACACATGGGGTGAATTCTACATTTATTGATTGATTGATTCATCTATCATTATTATTATTATTATTATTATTATTATCATCATCATCATTATTATTATTATTATTATTATTATTATTATTATTATTATTATTGTTGTTGTTGCTGTTTATTGCTGCTGTTGCTGTTGTTATCATTATGATCAATACTAATATTACTGACGGAGGAGAAGGTCATGAAGAGGTATGGAGGAAAAGAGTAATGGAGAGGTGTGATGGAGCGGGGTGAAGGAGAGGGGTCAGAGTGAAGTAGAGGGAAGGGTGTGAGAGTGGGGTGAGGGAGAGGGGAAGAGGGGAAGGTGAGATAGAGTGTGACGACGAGGTAGGAGCGACAGGTGTGATGGAAAGGGGTGAGGGAGGGAGGTGAGGGAGTAGTGTGAGGGGTGAGGGAGAGGTGTGAAGTAGAGGTGTGAGGGAGAGAGGTGAGAAGGGTGAGGGAATAATGTGAGAGGTAACGAAGAAGCGGATAAAGACAATGAAAGGGTAAAAGAAAACAGAGTATAAGTGAATAATGAATTAAGGTGAGTATGATTACAGAAATACAGGTATAAGATGGATGAGTAAATAGCAGAGGTAAGAGAGAAAAAAAATGGATGGGTAAAAGATAGACAGAAGACTATAAAAATATATACAGATATATAAATACATAATAAATGCATATGTAAACAGACAGAAAGACTTTCATACATACATTGGTAGAGAGAGAGAGAGGGAGAGAGAGAGAAAGAGAGAGACAAAAGAAAAGAGAAGAGTTTGAGAGATACAGACAGTTACAAAGAAAGACCTAGCAAACCGAGTGAGATGAGAGTATACACACACACACACACACACACACACACACACACACACACACACACACACACACACACACACACACGGACACGCACACACCTGGGGCGGCCCGGAGAAAGAGCTGGCTGGCGCGGGGTGAGGCTGGGGTGGGGAGGAGGGTAGGGATGGACGCTTAGGCTGTGAGAGAGGGAGTGAGAGAGAGAGTGAGATAGAGATAGAGAAAGAGAGAGAGACCGTATGTCCACCATTACCGACCAGCCGCCTGTCTACAAAATGGCCGGCAATGAGGAAGGAAGAGGCTCACATTACTATTATTGTTTTTCTGACCCGCGCTTTCCCATTTTCCCTATTTTGCGCGTTTTTCCTTTCCCGCGCAGTTTTGTTGTTGGTTTCGCGCGCTGTTTCTTTCTCCAGTTTATGCTTCGTGTTTTCTTTACTGGTCTGCCTATTATTCGTGCTTCTTTTGTCTTTTCCTCTTCCATGTGTTCTTTCTTCAGTTCATCCTTGGCGATCCACCCACCGGTCTGTCATCTTCATAATTATCATCATCATCATCATCATCATCATCATCATCATCATCATCATCATCACCATCACCATCATCATCCCTATCATCATCATCATCATCATCACCATCATCATCATTACAGTCATTATCATCAGTGCTTGCTAACACCGTTTTTCTCTTCTTTTTTTTATGCATTATCTCCTATTGTGTCTCTATTTCCCTATTCATCCTCCTTTTTTTATTCCTTCCTTGTTTTCCCCTTCCGTACTCGTTTACACTGTTCATTATTTATTTATTTATTTATTGCTCCTGTCTCTTTTTATTTCATTTTTTTACTGAATCATTTATTGTTAGTTTTGCAGGGTGAATTTAGCTTCCTTTTCATTCATACTCTCTCTCTCTCTCTCTCTCTCTCTCTCTCTCTCCATTTTTGTCTTTTCCTCCCTTACTCACTCTTCCTGTCTTCATTTTCCCTCCTAATATTTTTCTTTCCTCTCTCTCTCATTTATTTTCCCCTAAATTTCTTGTTTTATCCTGTCTTCTTCCCTGCCTATCTTACTTATCCTCCTCTCCTCTCTCTCTCTCTCTCTCTCTCTCTCTCTCTCTCTCTCTCTCTCACACACACACACACACACACACACACACACACACACACACACACACACAGCTTCCACTTTCTTCTCCCCCTCTCCCATTCTTAACCTCCTTGTTCCTTCCCCCTTTCTCCCATCAGTCTCCCAACTTTCACCTCTTTCTTTCTCCCTCTTGTTCTTCTTTCTTCTCTGTTATTTCTTTAAGTTTTCACTGTTATTTCAAGGGCTGGGGCCACTTCCTTCCTTTTTGGCTTTGGGTCGTATTCTATGTGGGTTTGGCGATTTCCTAACACCTCTTCCTTGGCGATTTATTCTTGTTGGTTAAGGAAGCTCCCTAACACCTCTTCCTTAGCGATTAATTTTATAAAATGGGCAGTTAATATCCTTTTGTACGTTATTTTGTACTGCGATACTGGAAGGACTCATATAGCCCAGAGGAGGACAGTAAAGTGTAATAAACAAAATTAATCGCTTAGGAAAAAGTGTTAGGAAGCTTCCGGAGCATAGCTACTCCTTAAGTCCAAGTCATCTCTCTTCAGCCACTTAAAACTTCATGTAGCTGACCATAATAAAATAGATCGATGTCCTGCGGTTGACGTTATTAATGGGTTTAAATTCTTCCCTTTTCATTAACCCCTTCCATCTGATGACATAAGAAATAAATATCTTGGTCATTCAAGACGATTTCATTCAGCTTTGGAAGGACTTATTGAACTAGTAGGCATTGGTAGAGCCTTCATTAACTTCACTAATGGTACTCCTTTCCAAACTGAATGAAAATCGTCTGGATGTAATATAAAATGAACTTCTGTGATTGAAGGTGTTGATATTAGTAACGCCAGAATGATTATATATTTAAATGTGCTGATAATACTAATTTCAATAAACAATACGAGAAAACAGCAGCAGTGAAAAAAAAAAAAAATCCCCCAATGGTCTTTCCTGTAGCCAAAACCTCTTATGTTTTACAATGCCTTGGATTTCCCTCAGATGAAGTAAATCATCTGTACTTAGTGAGAAATATATAGGCTTAATCCCCCCAGTCCGATGACATTTTTGTAGTTATTCTTGCCAGACTAACGATTATATTATACTACAGTTTTTATTTATTTATTTATTTATTTATTATTATTATTATTATTATTATTATTATTATTATTATTATTTTTATTATTATTATTATTATTATTATTATTATTTTTTTTTCCATGGAAGGAGTTAATGGAGGATGCATCTAACACTAGCAGCTCAGAAAGTCTCCTAATCTGAATAAAACACTCCGAGCGTAGCTAAAAATAAACAGATAAACAAATTAATGAAATAAATATGTCAACACGTCATCGATCCGAAGGGGTAAAACGTCGTAATGACAGGGTTAACCTCCACAGTATGCTAACGTGTATTTTATGCCACTTACAGACAATTTTACTCAGAATCTTCTAGTAGCGCCGTGGTGAATGAAAGCTTGATACTCTTATGTAACCTCTCCTGTTTGAACAATCTAAGCTAAGAAAAAGAAAAGAAAAAAAAGAAAAAAGACTGAATATAGCAATCACAAATAGAAGAAAAATAGTCACCCTATTGAAGGATATGACCCTTTCAGCCCTATGACTTTCTTTAATTCCTGCTATCTTTTGTTTTTTAATTCTTGCTATTTCCAGGCAATTTTTATTTCGCTCAGTAGAGACCCTTCGAACAGCAGGGGCTGAATATACTCTCCATGAACTCTTTTATACCATCAAATAGCTTCCATACAGTGAACAAAATCGTCTGGAGGTAACTAGAATAAATTATACAGTGACGCTGCCGTACTGAGAGGGTTAATGCAGGCAAATGTAAACTGTTCAATTCGGCAGTCGGAACAAAACGTCAGAGTGCCAAATGTCAGGCCATGAATTAATCCCTTCAGCCTGAGGAAGCACTTTTGTTTCAATGTTGCTATTTTCAGACGATTTTAAGTTGTGCTTATCACGGAACTTTAGAACTGGAAGGGTTAATCAGAGTTCATTAACCCCTTCAACAAGAGACGTCTTTCTCCAAGTTGCTTAAAATCGCCAGGAGGCAGCACAAAAAAGAAAAAAGGGAAAAGAAAACAAGAAAAAACTAAGACGTTATCGTCGTGAAAGGGTCAAGGTCTTCACCCCGATGACGCCTTTGTACATTAAATTCATGTTACGGCCTGGCGATTTTATTCAGCTAAGGAGACCAGCCACATACTGATGGGTTTACTAAAGGCTTCATCTAACCCTGCCACTTCGTAAATTTCTTCCTAAGTTGAATAAAGTTTTGCCAGCATTGCATTCTAGTATTCTTATAAAATTTCCTCACGGCACTCTAGTCGTGTAAGGTGCTGCTTCTCACCTGTTTCCTGTACATCACAAAGCTGAAGGATAGGGGAAAGACTCCTGTGCTTGGTCATACTTCTGAGATTAAGGAATAGGCTTTCTTCTTGGTTTCAACCCTATAATATATTTTTACTACAACTCTATCCAGTTTAGTCAAAGTCTTTCGCACTGAAGGATTACAAACTATTTATCAACCACACAGTTCGACAAATGAATCTTAAATTAAATAAAGTCATTTGGAAATAGGATAAACTAAAATGAAAATGAATTCATAGAAGTGATAAAGGTGGTGATCAAGTCACCTAGGTGAGATCGTAAGGTCTGTGTGATTTGTGTATCTGTGTAGCTTCTCTCTCTCTCTCTCTCTCTCTCTCTCTCTCTCTCTCTCTCTCTCTCTCTCTATTTGCTATTTTTTTCATTCTCTCCTCCTATACTATTTCTCATATATTTTCATTCTTCTTTCTTCACAAATCACAAAGCTTGTTACTTTACTCCCATTCATTCACTCTTACTTTTAGTCACACTTCCTTCCTATTCATTCTTCCTTTCTTCTTCCTATAATCACATCCTCCCTGTCCACTTGGACTTGTTTTATATTCCGTCCCCTCATTCATATTTATCTATATCCCCCCCTCTCTCCTAAAAAAAAAAAAAATCTTAACAATTCATTTGATATATAAACACAATATAGTGCCAGTCAATAATTCGTGTGCACTCTTCATACTCCAAACTACTGAAGCATGATTCACACCCATCTAAATATTTATTTATAATTAAACAAGATCAAATTAGGTTCTGAAAAGTTTGAAACCGCTGACTTCCTGAACCCCAACTTTCTAAAGCAACAATAACATTAGAAAAAGCGGTAATGTTATGTTACTGAAAGTGAGGAACCTGGTCTATTTTTTTTAAGTAGGGAAACCTCTAAGCCATTATTTTGTACTATTGTAATGTGCACACCGATTGTATAATTAAAGGCCTACGTTATAAATGGTAATACCTACTATAACACTAATTATAATAATTAAAAAAAATAATGATTACTATTACTACCACTACTACTATTGGTATGGTCAAATTACAACGAAACAGTAACAATTCAAATTTCATATAATAATAATACTCATACTAATACCATTAAATAATAATAATAATAATAATAATGTGAGTTCGCACACCGCATTACCTTTGTCGTCATGAAATCATCAAAGTGGGAATAAGGAAATACTCGTAGCCGTGGCGAGCAAAGGAATGGGTGAAATGGGCTGGATATTTGGTAGGCGGTGGCGCTGGGGGAAGGGGGAGCATACCCTGTGGAACACATGTTGTACGATTAATACTTTGATTATAGCTAAGGTTAGTTTTAAAATATATTAGCTAAGGTTAGTTTTAAAACATCTCCCAAATACGTAAGTGTGGGGGTTAAGAAATAGGTATGGGGAAATAATGGGTGAGATGAGCTGGATCTGTGATGGGGGTGGGGAACGGCCATGACGGTATTCCCTGCGAAAATGGACCCAGCATAATAAATACGTTGACAGCAGTGAAGGATTATTTTAAAGTTTTCTATAATGGACAACAAGAGAAACTCGTGCTGTTCTCACATCCATGGCGTCTTGCGAAGGAGGTAATAACGAAATATATTAATGGTAAGAAAAACTACTAGAAACAGCAGTTGTGTTATCAGTAGTAGTAATGGTATCAGCAGTAGCCTGATGATGATAATAATCATCATCATTATCATCATGATCATCATGAAAAAATACAACTATTAAAAATGAGTAATCTTCTTACGTACCGTAGCAGTGATGATGATGATGATGATGATGATGATGATGATGATGATGATGATGATAATAATAAAATTAATAATAATAATAATAATAAAATTAATAATAATAATAATAATAATAATAATAATAATAATAATACCCACTTGAAGCATCAGTTACATATCTTTACCTGATAATAATAACAATAATAATAATAATACCGGTAATAATAGTAATAATAATAATAATAATAATTATAACAGTAGCAGTAGTAGTAATAAACGCCCACTTCAAGCATCCATCACATATCTTCACCTCTAAAAAATAATAAAACTCCCAACAATAAAAAGCATCGTTAATTCGTCTAATCCCACCCTGCAATCCTCTCATTACACCGAGATTCTTTAAATAATCAACTAATGCACACCTACTCCGGACACAAGGCATCTAATACCACTCTACACACAGGTAAATAACGCGTGTATTAAATGTTCTGCTCACCTGGCAACGACGACAGGCGTAGCTACAGGTAGGTGGACAGGTTTCATCATATTCATTAATGCATTTCTAATTCAGGTAAGCTTTTTATATGACATGGACAGGGTGAGAATGATTTTAGCTCTGTGCGGTGGGAAAAATGTATGAAAGATGATGCGGATGGTGGATGGAGGAATGAAAAATGTATGAGTGAAAAATGTATGGGTGGTGATATGGATGGTTTCTGCAGGAGTAAAAGAAGTATGAATTTTGATATGGAAGGTTGTTGCAAGAGTGAAAAAAAATGTACAAGTAAGTGTTGATATGGAAGGTTGCTGAAGGAGTGAAAAATGCATGCATGTTAATACTGAAGATTGGTGTAAGAATGAAAAAAAAAATATTATGAATGTTGAAATCGATGGCTGCTGGAAGAATGAAAGTGTATGAATGTCGATATGAATGGTATTATATACTGTATGCTGATGGAAAAGTTATTAAATGTATGAATGCTGAAATGGTTGGTTATGCTGGTGAAACAGGGAATAAACTGTAGAGTGTAGATATGACTAACTCAAATGAAGCTGAGTCAGTGAAAATACAAAAACAGATAACACTACAAAATTACAACCCAACACAACACAGAATTACACCAGGTAGCACTTTAACATCACAATCATTAAAGGAGATAACACAGCACTACAACACAACACTACAACACAAAAACACAACACTACAACAGGCAACAACACAGGACTACAGCTAGCTCACTACAACATTAAAACAGGGTCCGTACACGGGCAAAACAACACTACATCATGTCAGTCAGGCCAGAGTCTTTTTCATGGTAGTGTAAAATAGCGCATCATCTATGGGAAAAAAAAAAAACTGCTCAGTATTAAATTTACACGCACGAGGAAATTTATAATATTCAGCATGGTATATTCAGACTTTAGAAAATTCCAAGACAATATTCAACACAGTATTGTATAGCACTGGAGAAAACACATACTCATATATAATGAGACTCAGCATTCACACACACACACACACACACACACACACACACACACACACTTAATCTGGTTTAGTAAATTTACCCTACAGAAAATCCCAGTAAGACTCTGTTCAGTATTTTGACACACCTGAGATCTGCAGCTTCATATATTTATCCTTATGCCCTACGTATATAATACTGATAGTTCTCATGCCTCAGGTTTGTGTAGTGTATTAGGTCTCTCTCTCTCTCTCTCTCTCTCTCTCTCTCTCTCTCTCTCTCTCTCTCTCATTTTCCAGTCTGGCCACTGTAAACTACAATGAACTCCCCAACGCTTTGAAAAGAGAGTTGGGGACTGAGTGAGGGGGGAGGGCAGTGGGGGTAGCATGAGAGAGAGAGAGAGAGAGAGAGAGAGAGAGAGAGAGAGAGAGAAGGGGGGGAGGGGCAGAAAGACAGAGTGAGGGGAAACTGAAATAAAAACACTACGATTTGGACTAATTGCTGTGACCCTCATCAAGTGTACCTGATGAGGGTCACAATTTTTTTCGGTTGTTCCCTCCCCTCTTTTTTCATGGTGTCCGGTTACGGGGCTGGAGCAGATTTTTTCCCCTCTTCTTTTTAGCCTTTTTTGAGCATTTTTCTTTCCTTTTTTTTTTGGGGGGGGGAAGGGTTATCGGGAAAATATCGGGGGCTTGTTTTCGGGATGAGATGTGATTGGGTTATGATTTGTGGTCCCCTTGAATTATGGGATTTTTATTTTTTATTTTTTTTTTTTTTGAGTTTCTTGTGGCAAAGTTGTTTTTCATTTTTTCTTTATTGGTTATCAGGAAAATTTTGTGGCCTGCCTCTGATATTAGTTGTTATTTGGTTATGCACTGTTGTCTTCTTGGATTATAGGATTTTTCTGTTTTTTCTTTTTTGTGTACTTTTTGTTTTGGCATGATTAATTTTTGTTTTCATTTTTTTAAAGGAAACATCGTATATTGGCCTGCTGTTCGAATACATGATATATTTTTGTTACGTGTGGTACTGACTTTATTTATTTATTTATTTATTGTTGATGCTATGGTATAAAAAATTCTCTACTTTTTTAAGCTTTTCATATTACTAAGGAAGAATCATTGCTTGTTTTAGGTATGAAATGTGATATACGGCATTAGTTTGTGTGTGTGTGTGTGTGTGTGTGTGTGTGTGTGTGTGTGTGTGTGTGTGTGTGTGTGTGTGTGTGTGTGTGTGTGTGTGTAGGAAATGGAAAGGAAGACATATATGGGAAGAGGAAAGAACAGACACGTAAAGAAAAATAAACAAAGAAGACAAAAATGGATTAGTAAACCATAGATGAAGCGGAGAAAATGGTGGCAGGATAAAGGATAAAGGTGCAAAAAAGGGAAGAAGAAATATAAAGGATGTGATGCAAAATGAGACAGGTAAAAGAAAGAGAAGAAGAAGGAAGAAGAAGAAGAAGAAGAAGAAGAAGAAGAAGAGGAGGAGGAGGAGGAGGAGGAGGAGATAAATGAGCGAAAGAAAAACGAAAATTGAAAAGGGCAAGCAATGTGTAAGACAGATGTATGAAAGGGAGAAGATGGGAAAAATAAAAAATACAATTACGAAGGGAGGGGAAACAAAAGTGGAACAGAAACAAGAAAGGGATAGGAAAAGACCAATGGTGGGGAGAACGAAAGGCAAAGACAATAAAGGGAAAGAAAATTGCAAGTAAATGGTTAGAAAAAACAAAACAAAACAGAGGAAGAGACACAGAAACTAAGGGGAAAAAAAAAAAGGAAAGGAGGGCACAGAAGGCATGGAAATGTGTGAAAAGGAACAGAAAGGTGGGCAAGAGATAGGAAAGGAAAGGACAAGTGAGGACAGGTAAGGAAGCTGAAGGAAAGGAATGGAAAGGATAGTTTTAAAAAAAATGAACAAGTGGACAGGAAAGGAATGGAAAGAACTGCACGAAAAAGAAAAGAAGTAAAGGTTAAAAAAGGGAATGGAAATTGGATGATCAAAAATAACAATCGGTAAGATAATACACATCCACTTACTGTCCCACTAAACCCCTTCACTACGATGACGTATTTTTTTAGTCCTGCTATCTCCAGACGATTATACATACTGGGTTAGACTTCGAGCTGGAGGATTTATGTACAAACTTCATCAACTCCTCTTTTATTACAGGGATCTTTTAATCTTAATAAAATCGTCTGGTGGCAAGACGAATGAACTATAAAAAGAAGTCAATGTACTGAAAGGTTACAATATTTGCCTGCTGGAGGGGTTGGGTCCAGATAAAGCTCTGCTAATCTGAATAAAATCGTCTGGAAGCAGGAAGAATGTACTGTAAAACGACATGAATGAAGAGGTTTACAAACTTTACTTTAACTGCTAACCTATTTACTCAACCCTTGAATCAGGTGTGCTTTGTACTCTACTGTATTCATGATACATAAAGCCGATTTATTCAGGGGAGGAGTTCATGAAAGGCAGTATCCAAACCGTCCACATCGAAATGTCTTACACAATCGTCTGGAGATTGCAAGAATAAAATAAAAATACGTCCTCGAGTTCAATGGATCACATAACACATACATACATACAAATTTCAACCGACTTAATACCTACCTTCATATCTACACATAACAACTTAATACATATCTATATTTACACATACATCCATTAACATCTTATCAGTCACCGTGACAGAAACATATCTAAAGGTTCGCTTTCCTATCTATAGTTTAATGATCCGATTTCTGTGTGTTTGTTGATTTGTCCGTTTGCGACCGAAACAGCAAAAACGGCGCCTGTAGCGCAATTTTTGTTAGGGCAATGTATCGCTAAAATGTTCTAACTTGAAGAATAAAATGATTTCCAGTCCAATCGGGCCACCGGTTCCCGAGTAATGACACATTTCTGGCTTTCTACTTGCCGGCCTTTAGGCGGATCACTTTCTTTGTGAGCACTGAGGTTACCGTGACACAGACGAAAGTACAGAACGTAGTGTAGTTTTTGTTATAGAAATGCTCAAAGTTGAAGAACAAAACATACTCTAGTCCAATCGGGCCACCATTTCTCGAGTTATGACTCATTTCTGGCCTTTTGACATCAAACGGAAAGGCCACCTTCAGGGGCCTTTAAGCGAGTATATCTAAATACATTTATACTGTACACATCTACCTACCTACCTAATCATACAATACTATATCTCCCTCTCTGCCTACCCGTATAATTATCTTACCTGTGCTCATGAATTGCTCACATATCTAACTTTAAACCTACCTACCTACTTAACTCCACAACCTACCTGTCTACCTACCCTCTTACCCAACTACTTTCAAAACACTAAATTATTTGACTAACACCCAACCTACCTACCTACCTGCTTCATCTACCACCCTACCTGCCCATCTACCTAATTAACTAAGTGCATTGTACATTACCTACATCTCTACCTACCTACCCACTAAACCACACACCTGCCCCACAACACATAATTTCTCTACCATTCCCTTCTGCCCAAAACACACACACACACACACACACACACACACACACACACACACACACACACACACACACACACACAGCTAAAACCATAGACACAGACAGACACAAACACATGCACAAAAAACACACACACACACACACACACACACACACACACACAAAACACCAACCACTAAAACGCTCATTATGCATTACTTCAGGCGGACAGACAACCAGCCCTACCCCCAACCCCCGGGGCAACGAAGGACCCCCTGAGACCCTCCATATCACATTACCGACGCAGACTAACCCAAAGATTTTTTTTCCTTTTTTTTATTTCAGCCGTCGGAGTTGGGGTGGGGGGGGGAGAGGAAAGGGAAAAAAACTGAAGTGCAATATAAAAAATTCTGCTTGCATTTTTGTGGGACAAGGACGCCTCTGCATTTAAGCTATTGGAGCCGAGGTGGGTGCAGTATGGCTGGGTTTGGGGCAGACTTTTTTTTTATTATCATTTTTTTTTCCGTCGTCTATGCTCAACTGCTGCTGCTGAAGAGGGAGGGAGGAGGTATATTTTTTGTATGATACGATGTAAGGGACGTATAGCTGCGTTTGTGGATATCTGTTTTTCATTATTATATATTTTGTGTGTGTGTGTGTGTGTGTGTGTGTGTGTGTGTGTGTGTGTGTGTGTGTGTGTGTGTGTGTGTGTGTGTGTGTGTGTGTGTGTGTGTTTAAGTCAAAGAAGCCTGAGAGGTTAATTCTGACGTCGCTGAGCCTACCATGGTGACAGTGGCTTTTGCAGACTTCGTAAGGCCTCTTCCTCGGCGATTTATTTTGCACACTCTACCTCAAAATCTTGTTGTATGTATATGTAACCTAAGTCGAAAATAAAACTGCATAAATAACATACAAGACAATGCCGAGATGCAATAAAAATAATAAATCGTCTAGAAAAGGGAGCTACGAAGTCTATAGTGCAACTTATAATACGGCTTATTTCATTACAGATGACGCCAGACAATTTTAGCAGCAAACAGTGAGGCTTACGATTTGCGTTAATTGGAGTAGCTACCACCAATATTCGAAACCATATTATTTGAAAAAAAAGATGCTAAAATATATAACAAAAATAGACAAACATGTATATAAACGTGGATACATACATATCGGAACATACATATAATACAAGCGGTATAAAATACATAAATACTTGCATCTTGGAACTTACTGTACATGCGTACTTACCATCAAACCGGTATATAAATACATACATACATTCACACAAACCGGCACATACGTACATACATACATTCACACAAACCGGCACATACATACATACACACATACATACACAAAAACCGGTACGTACATATATATAAATATACATACCGGTACATACATACACATATATACTAGTATATAAATACATAAATACCACACAAACACACACACACACACACTCTGATGTAACTGATAGCCCGACACACTAACATGGTATCAGTGTGGCTTATCACACGGCTCAGGTCTACCCCCACCCCGTCACCTCCATCCCTAACCCAATCCCCCCTCCCAACCCCAACCACTACCACCCCCTCCCTACCCCATCCACTACCATCACCACCACTCCTTCCCCCTCTCTACCCTCACTCCGATCCGCCTCCCTAACAACTCCACTGCCACCACTCCCTCTCCCCTTCCCCTCCCCATCTCCTGATCACCACTCCCATCCCATCCCCCTCCCTAACCCAACCATCACTACCATCCCATCCCCCTCCCTACCCCCAACCACTACCACCACCCCACCCTCCACAGATATACATCCCTGCTTCCAGTACACAGCATCGCAGATAAGAGCAATATTATCCGTTTCACTGCGATGTTATTTTTTTTTCCCTATTCTTGTTATCGCATAACATTTCAACCCTTTCAGCACAATGAGGTCCATAGTTATCTAATTCTTGCCACTACCAGAGGATTTTCTTCTGGTCAAGAGAGATTCCGTGTATAGATCACTTGTAGAGAAGTAATTTGAAATATTTCCATTAACCTCATTGGCACCAAGATTTCTTTATTATTGATTGATTGATTGACATTACTTTATTTCTTTGTTGTTTATTTATTTATTTATGCTACACCACTACTTCATTTACATCTGGGGAGAGTTCTCAAGGATGAAGGGTTACGCATCTCGGGAAAGACTTGTCAAACTGAGGAATTTGGGCTTGCCTTCACTAGCTCCTTCAACACGGAAAATACCTTACAAGCTGCAGAAAATCGTCCGGTGAGGGCAAGAATAAAGTAAGCAATACGATCATCGAAGTAAAGGTGTTATATTTCCCTTAAATATTACCTTCTGAAGCTCCTTAACAACGAGAGGTCTCCCCTAAACTGAAAATAAAATCCCTGTTGGTAGGAAGTAATAAAACTTTAGAAACACGTCATCGCAGTGAAAGGGCGATTCATGTGCCAGTCTGAGGGCTTATATTTCCCTCCCGAACTTCCGTATGGAGGATGCAAATTGGGCGGCGATCCATCATAGTTATGAAAACCTCATTAATCATGTGTAGGAGTTAAATATGCAGCAATCAGTCAGGGAGGGAGGTCTGGGAACTCAGTAAACACGGGCATGCTGCTTCACCGCTGGGGCAGGGGGTGTTGGGGAGGGAGGGAGATGTCTAGGTTTGGGAGAACTTGTTAGTATTATACTGTACAGTAAAATGTGATGGTGTGATAAAACATAACACAATATAACACAGTATTAACACAGCACATGACAGCACTAAACACTGGTATGCTTTACCAGTCAAAGAGGGAAGGGGGGTTATAGGTTTAGGGGAACTTGTTAATAACACAGTACAGTGAAATGTGATGGTGTGATAGAACATAGCACTATACAACACAGAACGGTATTAACACAGCACATGATAACACTAGACACCGACATACTTCACCAATGAAAAGGGTTGGGGTGGGGTGGGGTCCAGTTAGGGAGAACTTGCTAATAGCATAAGTGAAATATAATGTAACTGGACATTATAGCCAAACTTAACAAAACACAGCAAATTGGAAAACTAGACCAAAGCATAACATAGTAAAGGTGTCACGCTTCACCGCTACGGGGGGGGGGGGGTAGTTAGGAAGGTCTTGCTAATCACGTGATATAGCGTAATGTCATGTGATTATACAGCACACCTAGCACAGCACAACATACTGCTAGGCAAAATCCATATCTATATAATTTAGCACAGCACATCCCACAACATAAGAACATAACACTAAACAGTATACATAACCCCAGACAATATACATGCACCATTTTGCTTCTGTCTGGGGAACTTAACGATAAAGTAAATAATAAAGCGTATGATGATGAAGTATTAAAACACAGCACAAAATAACCCTACACACACACACACACACACACACACACACACACACACACACACACATCCTTGGAGTGAAAAAAATGTCTTTAAAAAAAATCTTAAAAACTACGCTTCAGGGGACAATTAACTTTTTTATTTCATTTCTACGTTTTTTTTTTTTTTTACAAACGTGCATGGGAATTCGTATAGTGTAGCTGGGCTGCCGACTCATTATATTAAACCAAAGTTCCGTGGAGGATTAGCCTGTGATCCGCCAGGAGAGAGAGAGAGAGAGAGAATGCTAATGTTCACCTGAATTGTCACATCGCTTAATCAACTTGCGTCACCTGGGTCAGAATTCGTGCCAGCTCAGGAGGCTTTCTACTACTTCTTCCTGGACGATGTACCTCCAATATTACCCCTCAGTATTGTCTCTTATGCTATTTACGTCTTTCTCAAATAGCATAAACCGCAGAAATATGACACAAAAGAATATTAACATGCCGTATGCAGAAAAATGGGGTAAGGAAGAGGTATACGAGAGCTTCCTATTTATTAAAAAAAAAAAAAAAAAAAAAAAAAAAAAAAAAAAAAGGGTACTTTCTTGAGCTGTATTTTTGCCGGTACTGGCTTTGTAAGATTTCGTAACGCATCTTCGTCGGCGATTTATTCTACACACTGCACCTCAAAAGACTGTAATATACTCCTGACACAAATCTTGGGCATTAAAAACAAGCTTATAATACACAAGGAAGTATAAGATGCTGACATGTGAAGGAAATCGCTAAGGAAGAGGCGTTTCGAGGTCTCATATGCCATGTAGAAGTAGAATAATCACCACGGAACTAGCACCTTCAAATACTTACTTTATTATTAAAATAATGAACAATAATGCATACTTATCATATTCCCTCAGTGCAAAGAAATACAGGAAACTAATGACATGAATAAAAGCACAGAAAATGAGTGATCTTCTCTGGAAATATCATTAAAAAAAAAAAAAGAAGAAGCTTAGAGGCAAAATTACGGTCTACATACTGGATCAGGTACTATGACATCATTCCCTGCATTTATCACCAGACATTAGGGGTTCGGATTGCATGAGGCTCTGGAGATTTCGTAACAACTCTTCCTTTGCGATTTATTCTCCCTATTACACCTCCATATCCTCATGTATGTTACCGGTACTGATGCAAAGTGTGTTGGTATTAAAATGATTAAGATACAAGAGAACGTTAGGCTGTAATATGCTGAATAAATCGCTACAGGAGAGGTGCTAAGAAGCCTCCTGTGCCAATTAGAATATGGGCTATATTTTCAACATTCACTATCGTCTTAACCCCTTCAATCCGACGACGCACTGTTGATATTCTTGCCAAAACCAGACGATTTTATTCAACTTACGGAAGACCTCTCGTAAAGAAGATGGTTCATGAAGGCTATATCCAACCCCTCCAGTTCAAAAATCCTACCTTAATCCCTTCAATCCAGTGACGTATTTCTTAGTTTACTCTTGCCACCTCCAGACGATTTCATTCAGCTCTGGAGAGGCTCTTTCGAACAAGAAAGGTTAGACAGCCATTAATACCATCTTCACATCCACAGGGTTCTCCTAAGTTGAATGAAATCGTCTGGAAATGGCAAGATTAAAATAGACACAAATGTTATCCGGATCCAAGGAAGTAAAGGAAGATCGTGGGGAGAAGGTAAGAAGGAAGTTATGAATGTGTCCTCGTGCTGAACGGGTTGTCACAGCCCATAAACAACATACTGACAAAAGCACCATATCATTCAAGCTGTACTCTGTTCATACTAAGCTGGACTAAAATTACCATCTCTTAATCTTGCCTCCAGATGTGTAAGTTAGCAATAGAATATGGTGCTTGTCAGGAAGAAGTGGAAAGGATGTAAAATCGTTGAAGTCTATTTTCTGTCATCACATTACGTGAAATAGCTGTAAAAGAATTCGTATTACAGGATTGCAGGATGAAGTTTCCGAAGAGTGCAATGGCTTTCTAGTCATTTTCCTTAGCTATTAATTTTGCTTATCTTGCTAGTTTCTTGAATGTTAACTATAGCTTTTAAACACCGGCATACACTACATAATGAACACACAAAGGAATATTAACTTTCAATGTCCTAAAGTATGTGGTAAGGAAGAGGTGTAGCAAACCCTCCGAGGATGATGAAAACACTGTTCTAAGGACCAAATCATCAGAAGGAGGCTCCAACTACCTCTTTCTTAGCTTTATATATGGCACATTAATATTCAGCATGACTTTAATGCATGACCTCTATACCAATATTGGAATCACATACTTAACACACTAGAATATTTAGTTTAAAATAAGTCTCTCGGTAACAGGTGCTAGAAGGCTTCCTATGCTCACGAGAATATGACTCCATTACCCCCCTCTCTCTAACGCACGTCCTCTGCAGTCACCTAAGCTCCTTCACCAGAGGCACTTGTCTTTGTTATCGTCGTCTTCAGGTAAGTATGTACAGGTGAGTAACAAAGGGTAACTCAGTAAAGATATCGTATACTGAGAGAGAGAGAGAGAGAGAGAGAGAGAGAGAGAGAGAGAGAGAGAGAGAGAGAGAGAGATTATCATAAAATTACCCAAGGCATACACTTTGTAGATGTTCAGCCAATGCCTCAGCAGATTATGAATATTAAGTAAAATCAATCACATTACCCCGCCACTGGCCAAAGTCTAAAATTACTAAATGCTACGTACATTTTACTCTCAGCGTAACCTAATACCATTCATTCATTAATATTGCCAAGCTACGGTCATACAAGTAAGGACTATCTCTAGGCTGCATGATCAGGTAGGAATGTCGTTTTAGGTTATGATAGTTAAATTATGTTCAACACTTAAGCGATCACTGACCTCCTTAATTCAATGCCAGAAAAATATGCTTAGCGTACGAGAGGTTTATTGGAGTAAAGGAGTAAATGATGGCTTTATTTAACTTCTCATTTACTTATTTGTTTGTGTATTTATTTATGCAATGAACTTTTTGCAACCTCCAAATAATTATGTTTAGCTTACGGGTGATTTCTTGGAGTGAGGGAGCCAAATAAATAATAACTTTTTCTAACATCTTAATTTCGAAAAAAAAAAAAAATAATACCTCTCACAAGCTGAACACAATCATCTGAAGAGAGCAAGAAAAATGAAAATGTAATCTTGAGGAATTACCAAGAAAATGTTTAAAATTACAATATCGATGTGAAGTGGCAGTTAAATCTTATGAAATGATGGAACTACAGATGTTAAATAAAGGTCTCTTAATCATTAACCTCTCATTTCCATGGCTATTTTGGGTTGATTTGCCATTTTTTCCTGGTTATAAGAAAATCGTCCAGTGGCAGCCTGAGTGGAATAAAAAAAATATATATATGTCCTCGGGTTGAAGGGCTTAACATATACCACCCCTCCGCCGATTAAGGATCATTACGCTGCTAATTATGATCCCCTACACATTCCAAGTAAAAAAAGGTAATCAGTTTAGCCTTAAATAGGGATAATCACCCCCTAGCAATTAATACCTTTTACCCTCCCTTAAACCATTTACGGGATGTGGAAGCAATTAGGTATTTTATTCTGGATGACACCAAATGAGCTTATGGATACCTTCAGATAGATAGGTAGATTGACAGATAGATGCAGAGATAGATGTATAGATAATTTACTCACAAGAGGATTATATTACAAAAGAGTCACGTACACTACAAATACAGTGATGGTCCAACATGCAATGCAGTAAGTCACACACACACACACACACACACACACAAATACAACTTCTTTGGTTGCAACGAACGGACTTAGGTATTCCATTCAGGCTAACACCAGACGATTTTATTCGGCTTTACTCAACCACAACCCTACTTAAATCCAATGACATGGTTAAATGGATGGGTTGGAGTTAACAACAGCCACAAACCAATCCTAAACAAACTAATCTTATAGCCAGACACTAACTAATCAGGCCTCTCATCTCCCACACACTCCCCAAAGCACAAAGATGACAGAAAGGAGACAAACAGCTCAAGCTACATCCACTGGCATGCCGGAGGGATTGGCAGGAAGGAATCGAGCCGCAAACCAATCTTCCACGAACAAATCCCACACTCAGTCACAGGTAATTAAATACTACTAACCAATAAACACTCTCAACCTTCAATATATAACCACAACGCAATCCATCATCTACCCACACCTTCTTGACACACCAGTCTTTAACCTACTCACTAACAGACACACAATCACAGTCTCCCAAATTATAAAAACACAACCACCTCTACGCATAACTACAAAACTAATCGCTCACACATTCCCAAAGCACAAACGATGACAGCTCGGGCCCCTCACTTACAGGTAGCTAGAGTTATATCCAGCTGTAGGCCTAAAGGATGGGATTAAACTACAAACCAATCCTTCAAAACTAATCCTACATCCAACAGGTGGGCTAACTAATCCCTCCCAAACTCACCTCCCACACACTCCTCAAGAACAGACCCTGAGATAATGGGGGAAGTAAACAGTTCAAGTTGTTTCCTGGGGCATGACTAAAAGGATGGGTAGGAGTGAAATAAAAACACTGATCACTCCTACACAAACCAGTCCTACAAAACTAATCAATCTCTTCCAAAGTACAAGCGATGAGAGAGAGAGAGAGAGAGAGAGAGAGAGAGAGAGAGAGATTGGGGGAGGGGGGGAGGGGTACAGGCAGTTCGAGTTAAATCCAGGTGCATGACTAAAGGATGGGCCTGAGTGGGGGCGGGCGGGTGGAGCAAGGACAGGGCGTGCACCATTGAAGAGGCAGCTGACGAGGACCCGGGTCGTGGTAAGAGAGGGCCGTGTTGACACTTGTTCGACACGCCCTCGGGACCACTCCACGCTTCAGGCCTCTCCACCACTAGCTAGATTCACGCCGCCGCCATCGTTAGCTAAGTGTAGGCTGCCTTCACTTTGGCAAAATTGACGGAAAGGGGTAATGGTTGTGCGAAATTGGATGTTTTGGGATCAGATGGTTAGAATTTGTAATGAGGTTACTTACAATTTTTTTTAACTAACTGAACAAATTGAGCAATTGAAAATTCTTCGAGAACTGGTGAAACTGGTAATGGGATCGTTCAAAATTAGGGTGACCTGGTTCTGTGGGTCAGCTGGTAATAGCATGCGTAAAGGTCATTGGGGGGAAACAAAGGGTTGCAGAGGTGATTTAAAGAGTAACATACAGTCACCAATAACAGTTCTCGGAAATTTTGCAGAAAGTGGTAACAGGGGTGTGGAAAATTAGGATGACCCGATTCAGACAATTATAATTATCTACGCAAAAGTCATGTATAATATTCTTGGACAGTTGGCGAAAGTGACAAATAAGTTGATGGAGGATTTTGGGGATTGGTTTCTGTAATTAACTGGTAATGGCATGCAAAAGGGTCATATCAAAATGATAACAAAGGCCACTGGTAGTGAATTCCAGAACGTCTGGCGAAAGTAGTAAGCGATTTAGAAAAATTATGAATATTGGGTCAATTGATAATAAGCTGCATAGTCGTAGAAATAGGTATCACAGAGGACGATGATCATAAATTTCTGGACAATTACACATAAAGGTGATAGGTGCGGAAAATTGGGGTTGCTTGCTATTTAGGTCAACTGATAAGTCTAAGTCTACATATTGTTAAGATCTTACATAATTGAAGGAAGTGGTAATGTCGTCGGAACTATACGACGAACTGACTCCAGGGAAAAATAATAAAAGATCTCTGAAAACTGGAAAAGGTGGTGATGAGAGCAAAACATTAGGGTAAGCCACTTCTGGGGTCAGCTGACAAATATCTGCATAAAAGTCATAAAAGAGGAGACACTGAGATCACTACCAAAGTTTGTTCACCTTCTAACTAGGAGGAGATTTTCGTACATCTGTAATTTTTTTCTTTCCCGTAGATCAATGGCTGGAATATACTATGGTTCAATATCCTTATAGTATTTCTTCATGACTAGCACCATATCCAATCACTGTTCTCTTGTAACTGTTTAGCAATAAAGATGGAAAGATGCTGGTTTTACTCCTGGTTGAAGTGAACAGGTAAGAGTACATTTGGGGGCAACAGTAAATTCTTCAACAGCAGGAGACAGTGGTAATAAGTATAGAAAAACTGATCTATACAGAAGTAACAATGAATTTCTCCGAAATTAGACAAGTAATACAATTGTTCATCTTAAGGGGGGCTTTATGTTTTTCATGAAAGAAACAGATATACTTGATTTCCTATTTCAAGAAAAGACTTCGATTCACAGGAAAATCAAACTGTGTGGAGAAGACAAGAATAGAATGTTTAAAATGTAGGCTACTCGGGCGAAGGAAGAAATGTATATAGGTGACGTATGATGTATCAGCAAAAAAAAAAAAAAAAAAAAAAAAGTACAGGTTCAAGAAAGATTACTGTGGAGTACAAGAGCCTTAAAGAGCAGAAAATGGCTCTGTTAGACAGTTGGATATTATAAAGAAAATGAGCAGAACTAAAATGGTAAAGGTCTTTCATGTTTTATTCCTGCTTCCATCTGCCAATTTTACTCAGTTTGGGAGAGAGATCTTTAGTGGTGGGGTTTACGAAGACTGGTTATTATTCCTTCAGTCAAAGAAGTTGTAACCTCCTTCAGATAATTATAATAAGAAGGTCATGCGATGAATGTCACATTATGGAGGGAGTATATTTTCCTTCGTTTGTCTTCTTGCTGTCACCTTCTCTAGAATCAAACAGAGGCGGTAACTTTTTTTTTTTTTTTTTTTTAATTTGGCTTTTCCCTTTAATCTTACTTTTATGAATTCCCGAACCAAACTGTATGATTCTGTCACAAAGAATTAATAATGATGCAATAAATGTTTGAATACAGAGACGTTGTTTTCCTTATCTATTTGTTTTCACTTTCTCACTTCCTGTTTCCTTGTTTATGGATCCTTCCTCAGGCTCAGGATGATGATGATGATGATGATGATGGCAAATTACTGTTACAGACTCCAAATGGGCTAACAAAGGACACAGAGTAGAATACTCTGGCGCAAGTAAAAATCTGGAACAAATGATTAGCTCTACCAAAATTACAGTGGCTATACTCTTTTAACTCAAACCTGGCAAAAATTACAATTCTCCATCTCAAATGCAGACTTATAAAAACATATTAACACTAGTATATAACACTAATAACGAAGAAGTGCCAAGGACGGGATGTAGACCCATAGCACTGTCTTTTTCCGCCACTGAACTAAGTGAAATAAACAGCAGAAGAAAAACAAAAATAGGGCCAAGAAAGAGAAATATAATGCGTTCTTACGAGAAATTACCAACAAGCGTTCTCAAAGTGCCACACCTCAACTTCACCCCGAGGACGTATGTTTGGGTATTTGCTACCTCCTGACCATTTTAATCAGCTGGGGAGGTCCTCGTAGCGAAGGGGTTAATCGAGGCCAGTCTGATTCCTGTAGTCACAAAAGAAATTCCTGAGTACAATCGACTGTGGAGACTAAATAAAATCAATTACACGTCATTACAGTGAAGGGGTAACCGTGATGACCATGTATTTTATTTACTGTATTTATTTATTGATTTATTTACACACTTATTTCTTGAAAATTGAAACTAAAAACTCTTCATTACAGTAAAAAGGTTAACCGCAGAGACATTATTTTATTTATGTATTTATTTTTACTAGCTACCATCAGACAATTTTATTCAACTTGGGAAGGACCTTTTGGGGTGAAGGAACAAATGAAAGCTCTACCTCACCCCTCCATTTTGAAAAGTCTCTCCCTGAGCTCTATACAAAATCGTCTGGAATGCAAGAAAAAAATACAAAATCGTAGTCTAGAAGGCCAAATAAAATAGAAAATTGTCTGGGAAGAAAGAATAAAATAAAAAATCGTCTACAAAGCACGAAAAAAAATGGAAAATCATCTAAAAAGCACGAACAAAATATAAAATTGCCTGGAAAGTAGAAAATACAAAATCGTCTGGGAAGCAATAATAAAATTTATGAGTCAATGTTCATAAAAAATCGTCTGGAAAGCAAAAATAAAATAAACTCTAGAAGGCATGATATATAAAACACAAAATCGTCTAAAAGGCAAAAAAAAAAAAAACACAAAATCGTCTACAGGGCAAAAAAAAAAAAATACAAAATCGTCTACAAGGCAAAAAAAAAAAAATCGTCTGGAAATCATGACTAAAATAAGCATGAGCCCTGGTAGTGAATGGGTGTAATATCTTAATACCCCAGCTGAGGAATGAATAGGAATTTAGGCCATAATATTACTTAATAATAATAATCCGCGCTGGCGAGAATTTAGCGGCGAATATATCCTGAGTCAAGTATTCTAAGCTCCTTGACGTTGGCAACTATTAGGATTTATATATTAATTTATTTATCTGCTGACTTATTAATTTGTTGTTATTATTATTATTATTATTATTATCATTATTATTATTATTATTATTATTATTATTATTAATATTATTACTATTATTATTACTGTTTTTATTATCACTTTCGACTTACTATTCCTATTATTTTTTTTTTCTTTCAGCGAATATTTACAGTGCTATGAATTGTCACCTTCAAGCAAACAGATATTGCTTATGAAGAAAAAAAGTAATCTTATTAGGAATTATCTTCATGACATTACTACTACTACTACTAATTATTATTATTATTATTATTATTATTATTATTATTATTATTGCTTTGTAATTACTCTTATTATTATTATCATTACTGTATTGTTAAAAATAATTTCTAATAATAATAATAAAAAATCAAACAAATAATAAAATACAATGGAAGACTATCATGATAATGATAAGCAGGAATAACTCATCAGCTATCACCACCACCACCACTATTAGTAGTAGCAGTAGTAGTAGTATCAGCAGCAGCAGTAGTAGCAGTAGTAGGTGTAATAGTAGTAATACCAATAACTAAAAAAAAAAAAAAAAATAATAATAATAATAATAATAATAATAGTAGCAGTAGTAGTAAAGTAGTAGTAGTAGTAGTAGTAGTAGTAGTAGTAGTAGTAGTAGTAGTAGTAGCAGCAGCAGCAGCAGCAGCAGCAGCAGCAGAAGTAGTAGGAGTAGCAGTAGTAGTAGTAATGATAATAATTATTTCCGAAAAATAATAACCATCCTACCACAGGATATTACTGTACAGCAAAAACCTGTTACTTAAAAAAATAAGGTACATTTACTTCCTGAGCAACAGTAATAATAAGACAAAGGAAAAAAAGCTAGAAGCGCACGTTGGTCAAATTTAAAAGTAAAAAATCAACTCTGAAAGAAGATTTGTGGCAATTTTTCCTGAGGCATAAAACAATAATCTACAGCACGGAAAAGAAAGGTTGGCAATTTCCACCTAGTATGATTATATTTTTTTTTACTGTGGTGAATTGTAGTGTGGTAAATCTATGTCTGATGAGTCTGTGTGGTGAATCCGTGTGGTGACTCTAGCTAGTGTGGTGAATCAATCTGCCTGGTGAATATGGTATGTAGCAAGTGAGATGTGTGGTGAATCTTGATGTGCGATGAGCTAGTGTGGTGAATCCTGAGTGTGATGAGTTAAGTGTGTGGTGAAACTTGCGTGTTGTGAGTTAGGTGTTTGGTGAATCTAGTGTGTAGTGTGTCATTTAATCTAGTGTGTTGAATCTATCTGATGAATCTATTAATCTAGTGTAGAGTAGGTGATGTGACGAATCATTCCCGAGACGGAAAATAATAATAATAAATAACAGTAGTAGTAGCAGAAGTAGTATTAGCAGTAGTAGCAGCAGCAGTAGTAGTAGTAGTAGTAGTAGTAGTAGTAGTAATAATAATAATAATAATAATAATAATAATAATAATAATAAAAATATGCCAGGAATTATCTTCCGGAATTTATGGCAAAGTGTTTGAAAGATTAATCATTTATTTTTTTCTTCCCATGCAAAAGACTACCTCTAAAAATATTCCTCCCAAGTGTCATTGCAAAGTCAATTGTGTGGTAAAGGGAAAAACAGGAATTCATTGAAACTCTGAAGGAAAAAATCAGATGGTATTCAAAGCTATGTAAAGAACAGAAACTCCAATCGCACTGTCAAGGCGTCTCGATTTTTTTTTAAATACCAATTTTTGGGAATAATACATCTTTCACCACCACCTACAACAGAGAAAGAGCTAAGCACAGAAAACAAAAGACAAAAGCAAACACACACTAACACGATGCTTAATACATGTTTCTCTTACACACAAAACAGCAGAGCAAATAATGAGTTCTATCTCAAGCAACCTTTCTTTATATAAGACTAAAGGTACAATACAACCAGACCGATGGAAGTAATGTCACTGATGTGTGGTGCGGAGGGGGGGGGGGCAGTCTCACTCTCACACACACACACACTGATATATATATATATATATATATATATATATATATATATATATATATATATATATATATATATATATATATATATAATGAGCACATGTCGACATACTTTCACATCATTTTACATAGCATGTAAATATAAAGCCATGTAATTGTAATACCTTCTGAAAAAATAATACCTCCTGAAAAAAAAAAGTCAAGCGCAATCCCTCCTAGTCAATCTGCTTATGAATTTCACAATACGACGACGCTCCTACCCTTTTGTATTTCACTGCCTCTGCAAACTGCACGGGGGTGAATTATTATTTCACTCCCAAGAGTTCTCCCAACCGGGGTGTCCTGCTCTACCAGACAGTGTACACTGGGCCGAAAGAAAGCCACTGTTGCCTCCAGGTTGTCTCACCAATGGGGGTCGGTGTAGCTGTCTTGGTGAGCCTGTTGCCTGTCTCATGCCCATCTTTACCCCCTCTCCCCAGCTGCCCCACCCCTTGACCCCTCTCCCTCGAAGTCACTTCCCAAGGCCCTCATATGACCCCCCTTCCACACTCTAGTTGCTCCCCCAGCCACCTCCATGACCCCTCCCCACCCATCTTCCAATATTGCTTCCTCCACCACAAATTCGGTAGCCTATTATCCTAAGCCTTGGTGGTTTTCTATTACCTCTTCCTTACAGAATTATCGTTCATATTACACGCACATGTTCCGTTTTATATGATGTTCTCTTATTTGTCTTTCTGATATGGACTATGATTGCTCAAATAATATGTCATGGATTACTAACATTCCATATGAAGAAACAGATTGGGATGGAAGAGGTGTTAGTAGTATCAGCAGGAGTAGCTACACCCACAGGTTCATCTGAACGTGAATCCTTCGGGGCTCCAGGCTGAACTCTCCCTTCTCTTCGGTTCACGAGCTTCCTCTTAAGGCACAGGTAGGGAACTAAGGGAAAACTGAATAACTGGGCAGGGAAAAGCTCGGTTATATCGATGCCACCACATGAAGACCATCACCTCCAACACCAAAAAGTGTTTGCAAACCTCCTAAGCTGACAATATTACTGCACTAGAACCTGTGTTCTCCAGAGTTAAGAAGGCTTCCTTAACCTCTCATAACACCTGTCTATTTTCGCCATGGCTTGTTAAACTTTTGGGTGTGGAATTATAAATCAGTAGTTTACAATATTTCACGTATGTAGAATTTTTTTCTTCAGAGAAATCCACCACTGCAGAAAGTCGGACAATTTCATTAAACTCAGAAGACTACTGCAGTCAAAGAGTTAAAGGACTATTGTATGTAACTAATTCTGTCTGTGTCGATATTTGGAGAATAACTCGGCTAAAACTTTCATCCCTCTATCTTGTATGCTTAGCTGTAACAATACATTAACATCAGAATATGCTGCTGGTCACGAAGTATGGATGTAGTGCCATAAACCTATCTTATTCTGCCACTGAGCTACGTCAAGAAACTGCAAAAGGACGAAAATCTGAACCAAGCTAAGGTGAAAAGAGGGTTGCAGCATCAGGGAACATCTTACACCAAACAATACATCTAACAAAAGAATAAGAAAAGAAAGACTATGCAAAAAAAAAAAAAAAAGTAAATTAAAAAAAATAAACTAAATCTAGGAATGCACCAAGCCACGGAATATACCATGCCAAAATATAAATAATTATTCTACAGAACAAATGAACATAGCAGGTCAGAAAATATGGCCCAAGTATTGTCTATACGAAGCGCCAAAGTATATACGAAGCCAAGGATAAGGCAGGGTGGAGAAATATACCAAACACTATACCAAGTCGAGACATATATAAATAGCTAAGCATTATATCAAAGCATGTAATCTACAGTCAAGGATTATTAGATCATGGAATACCGTATACCAAACCCAGACAAATAAAAAACCAAGGAATATGAAAAGGCAATCAATCAAGAGAATCAAGGAAAATAATAGCTCAGGCAATATACCAAGCTAACCCATTCTCTTAGTTATGGTGGTGCATATGAAACAAAGTAATCCACAGAGTCACTAAATATGCTAAGCTAAACCTACATACCAAGTTATGAAGTATACCCCATTATGTATTTTACAAGTAGTGTCGCCTCCTCTGTGAAAAGAATTACTAAACCTCCTTAAGCTTTTACACAACACTTGATGAAACAATTTGCCTTAGTAATAATCAATCCTATCAGGTAATATTGTAACATATAATTAATTACACGGCGCATTAAAGATTTCTTATTTCTTTAAACGCTTATGTAAATAATCTTAGATTCTGTTGAGTTCATAAGCTTATACATAACATATGGGAAGACAATCACCCTCTCCCCCGCCCCCCCCTTTTTTTTTTTTTACTAATCAACATTACTCATTCTTTATTAATATCCTTGACATCTTCACTTAAAGTCAAGACATTTGCCAGGGAACGTATCCATGAATTTCCTTGAGTTGTAGTGTACCAGAACGACTGTATATACTTTAATTTTCACGCAGAAGCTACCGGAACAGTTCTGCGCTAAAGGTGTACATTAGATCGTTTAAAATGTATTTTTCTTTACGGAACACCTGACAACCAAACAAGAGTGAATAGTAACCTGTATAATACTGCCAAACAAAAGGAAGCATGACATTTTTCTCGCACATGGTGTGGTAAAAATAAATTAATAAATGTGTAAAAATAATAAATAATAAAACTCCCTGCTCGACTGCGTTTTCTACAGCCTTTTGACTTTCCGGAGAAAAGTTTTCACATTCGCGTTAATCAAAATCGCTTGTGTCCCTATACACTGCACTTCGCCATCTAAGAAATCTCCAGAGTTTGTCCCAGCACGGAAGATATAAAAACCGGAACTCTGTGTCTTTCCACAAAATTTTATGTAAAGCTCAATGAGAATGTGGTCTTGAAACTATGCAGAAATATCTAGTGAATACCAAACTCTTTAAAAAATACACTATTCGGCCAAGAAATAGTCCAAAACTACTGTGATGCATGTGATATCTTTTGTTCCTCGGCTTTCCACAAACTTCTGCATAATGCTTAGTGAGATAATGACCTTTGTACCATTCAACAATAACTAATGTGAAACAATATTCTTGAAAACTGAAGCTTGTATCCAAGAAATCTACCTGTCATATCGGGGCACTTGCAAGAAAGAGCCAAGGGTTTTTCTTTTTCTTTTCTCATTTTCTTAACACTAGCAGGCTCCTATGACTTACGCTCTGCTGAAAAAAATCGTCTGGCGTTGGCTGGACATAAAATACTAGAGATGTCCCGACCATGAGAGGCTCAACGACACATGTTTCACACTGTCAGACTCCTCACTCTCAGCTGAATAAAATCACCTTCCGTATGATGGAATTGAATACTAGAGTTGTCCCGATACAAGCATTTTCTAGTAATAAACGTTATCTGGTATACAGTCTGCGAAAGTAACCCCATAAAACTACGGTACACAGCCAAAAATAACTATATACAGGTCTCATTGCAGCGGGTGTGGGTTCTGCGTTCCCTGCCTCTCCATAAACTTCTATTATATTATTAATGATAAGATGCTTTGTCTTAGTATTATTCATTCCTATTGGGTATGTAACTAACATGCTGACGGTATATCTCAAGAATACACAAAATATGAGAGAATTTTAGAGATCACAGAACAGCAAATGTAGCTAGTCCTGCGTTACATGGCTCTTCACAATTTTACAAAGCACTTCCTTACATAATTAGCCTTAGTACAATCAGAATAATTATATAGCAATATCTATGAGACTGAAGTACTAAGCCAAATACCGTCCCACACGTATTGCGGTGGAAGTGATAAACAGACCTTAGATCCCTGACTCTCCTTAAGTATTCATATAACACTTCAAATAATTAGCTTTATAATCAGTGGTAGCGGGTTAATAGTCCACGAACGATCTCTCATAAAACTACATTACACAGGAGAAAAACTAAACTCTTAAGGCATCCGGTGTGATAAATCCTGTGTTCCTTGGCTCTTCACAAAGCTTTCCATAAAATATTTGAAACAATTTGCCTAAACAGTGGTCAACATTAATGAACATGTAGCAAATATCCGTAAAAACTGCTCTATCCAGTCAAAGATTATTCCTGAAATTTCGTGGCAGGAGTGAGAAAAAGTCATTGGCTCCCTGGGTCTGGCTTCTATGTAGTGATGATAAGTTGCTCTAGTTACTGCTTCAAAATATCTGTTGTGTAGCAGTACCTCTGAAGGCTACACCACAGAGCCAAACGCAGACAGATAACACTACAGTAGTATTATAGAGAGGGTAGAGCCTTTGAATTCCTGCCTTTCCATAAGGCTCTATATGATAATGAAAAAATACATAGTCTAGGAACAATATATACAAAATACACTACACAGAACAGAACGGCACAATTACTTGGAAGAAATAAGGAGAGGAGAGCCTGAGAACTTGAGAAAGCTAAAATTTAGGGAAAATTGAGGTGGGGGAAATTAAATTCAGTGAACCCAAGAAGAGGAATGTAGAAGAATTAAATACTCAGAAGAAAATATCTAAGAACCAAGGACTTAAAAGGAACGTCCGTGATTTACTGAGTGTGGTAAGGAATGTTTGACAATAAGTGTGTGGACAGGAATGAATGAGAAGCAGAGTGTGAATAAGAATGAGTGAGAAGTAGAGTGTTTGCAGGAATGAATAAGAAGTAGATTATGAATAGGGAGGTATGAGAAATGGCGACATAAATGGAGTGCCTAAAATTAAGCATGGACAGCAATGCCGTAAAGTTAATAAGGAGCGTGGAGAGAAATTAATGAGAATCACGGAATGTGAAGAGAAATGGATGATCATTGCTAAGTTCAGAGAAAAATGATGTGAAAGGAGCCGTTGAGAATTAAGAACACATCATGAGGAATGTAATTATGAGAATTCAAGGCCCAGATAATGAATGTCTGGTAATTAAGGAGCGTGGAGAGGAATATATGAGAATGAAGAAGTGTGGAAAGGAATGTGTGAGGAGTGTTGAAAGGAATGTATCAGAATCAAGAAGTGTAGAGAGGAATACACACAAGACGCCATCCTTTAGGAGGCTTTAAAAGCATTCATGGCCAAGGGAAGAAAAAATAAACTAATCCGAACCCTAACCTCTCAAAAAATTAATAATGAAAAAAGAAATACGGAAGAAATAAGGAAGGCATCTTTTAACCCGAATGCAGCCAAAAAGGGTCTGGGTTTTATTAGTTCTCTGGCCGGCCCCGAATACTTTCTATATTAATAAAATCCGCTCAGGAATTTTCATCTTCTTTCAGCCTTTTATCTTACTCGCGATTTATTATTAAAAAAAAAAAAGGTGAAATGAAATATGAGAACCATTCCGCCGTTACCTGCCCGCCCGCTTCTTTACCGAGAAGGATTATTCACTGCTTTATAACCAGCTTTCTTTACTTTATGCTTGTTATCTCCAGACGATTTTATTCAACTGAGGAGTTAGATGCAGCCTTCAATAACCTCTTCAAAACGAGCAGTCTTTCCTAAGCTGAATTACTGTTGGTAGCAAGAAACAAGAAAAACTCATCATGGTGAAAGAGTAAAGAATATGGATGTGAAGAGGATCAAATATAAAAAACACAACAGTTTCTTTGTCGATGGGAACCCTTTCAGTACTATGACGTAGTCTATATTTTATTCCTGATATTAACTAGTGATTTCAGTCATATTAGAAGCTTTGGAAACTTGAAGAGTTAAATGGGGCCCCCAATAACACCTTCCATTCGAGAGGTGTTTCCCAGGCTGAATAAAATAGTCAGCATGTGGCAGGACAAAAATATAGAGGAAAAAAAGGGACGTCGTCATGCTGAAGTAATATAAAGAAATTGAAAAGATGCATGAAAACTCTCCCGCCATACCTGTCCACATCCTTAACAACTGGGAATGTATGTTGTCTTAACCCAATGGACCCGAGTTGATTTTTACTTTCTTCTAGCCATCTCCTGACGACTTTATTCATTTGAGGTGGAGGGGTTAGAAATAGCCTTAACAACACTTTCAATACGAAAGGCCTTTCCTATGTTGAAGGAAATCGTCTGGTACAAGCAAAAAAAAAATTGAGAAGGACGCCACCTGTATTCAAGAGGTTAATCTTCAGAGGACATGAGAAATCCTAAACTCCTTACCGCCAGGCGTTTTTTTTTTTTTTTATCTATTTATTTTATTTTACTTTAGCTATGGAGATATTTTTCTAACTCGGCAGGTTAGATGTTAGTTTAAATAAAACCATTCAGTATCAGGCAAGCATCCCTTATTTGAAGAAAATGTGTCCAGTGGTTGCAAGAATATAATAAAACAAACAGACCATCAAATTCAAGCAGTTAATTTTTTGTGGACGTGGTACTTCTTAACTCATTTACTCATGCAACCAACAGGCGATTTTAGTCACCTCAGGAGGGACTTTTCGAATAGCCCAAGTTGGATATACACGTCTAACTCAGTCATTACTTGGGCCCTCCTTAACATGAATAAAATCGTCTGGTGACAGCACAAATAATACAGTACATTGAAAAAATATCTACGTGATGAAGGAACTGAAGGAATGCGAAACGATACGCTAGAATTTCGCTGTGTTTCTGTTGAACAAAATGCGTCAGGTGTTAACCAGAATTAAATTACTAAATTCCACCATCGCATCGAAATAGTTGCAGGTTTATTTTTTTCTTTACCCCCCTGATTCCGGTGACGTATTTCTTAACATATTCTTGCTTCCCAAAGACGATTTTCTTCAACTTTGGCGGGATTAAATAATGTCAGACTCTAAAACAGTCTCCATTTGTCAGTAAACAACCTTATATCTCTCCCTTAGCTGAATAAAAATTATTTGAAGGTACCAAAAATAAAGTTAATATATATAACTGGACTGAAGGGGTTGATTCTTTCGTCTAATTAGGGTTTATTTCTGTTGGATAAAGTCGCCTGGTATTTATTAATGAGAGCTTTATATATAATATTTCAACATCCCAGCGGAAGGATTAACCACTTCGGCTAAAGGACGCTAGTTTTATTCATCTTCAGAAGTTTTATTTTTTCAGTCTTTCTGCTACCTGACGACTATACTCAACATGGAAAAGACTAACGGCAACCAAGGAATTAACCTCCTCAATGCCACGGGCGCATTTGAGATTTTTTTAAACTGATGCTACATCCAAACAGTTTATAATGTTGAGGCAATTTCTAGCAGGCCAAAGCATTAGTAGAAACAGTCTTCAACCCTTCAACTACTACAATTCCCCTTGGCTGAACTAAATTGTTTTGCCGTAGCCTGAACTAACTCCTAATCATTGGTAATATGAATAAATCATCAGCTGATAGGAATATAATGAAAAAATATGTTTCCTCGTTGCGAAGGTGTTAAGGCAGATCAGGTATTGGAGGCACCGGATCAAATGACTGGTATATTTATAATCCCCCTGCGGTCACAATAATTTCCTCACACCCAATGCACCGATGAATAGTACCTTCCGGCCACACTGTTTATACACACGTCACTAAGAGGGACCCAGAATGAGATGGGGTGAAGAGGTGAATAAGGGAGGGGAATGTGAGTTGCTGAGAGGTGGGTTTGAACTGTTGAGAGGACGACTGGGTGACATGGAGGTGACTAGTTTGTGGTCATCCCTTCCGGGGTTAAATCGTCTTGCTATATGGATAGATAGACAGATGGACTGAGAGGTGCCGCCTAATCTGAATCAGGTATTAAAAAAAAAAAAAATCAAGCTACTTACCGATTTCCATTCAATACATTTACTATTTGCTACCACCAGATGATTTTGCATAGCTCTGAGAAATGTTTTGATATGAAGGAGTTACGTATGAACTTCACTAATCTCTCCACTACTGCAGGTACTCCTTAATTGAATAAAACTGTCTTAAGATGGAAAAAATGAGATAAAATTACGAGCTCGGGCAGAAGGGGTTAAGGAGGTAATGATGATTGTTCACAATCTCATTTTAAATATTCATAAATCGCTGACACAAAAATTTATGCTTTAATTTCACTTTTTTTGTAATGTGTTTATTTTAATCTTAAAACTGGATACTACAGATGACAAAGGCTGGAAACATTAGTTTCTTTATAACCTTAAAATCTATTGAATTTTTTTCTCTCTGGATATTTAAAACTGTAACTCAAACATTTATCGTAAGATAAAATGTACCTTCAGAAAACATCTTTCATTTCCAAATTACATGAAAAACTTACATTATCTTCAGGACATCTCATATTCCTATGCTGTTCAAGGGGTGGGCAGAAACCAGAAACAAGGAATTGATAACAGACGAAGAACGGGAAGCTAGAGTGGGTTTGTTTTCATCTGTCGAAACCGGGCCACTCCCACAGCTTAAACTATCAAGTCGTGGTTGCATGAAATACGATTAGCATTAAAGAGAAGCTAGGAATGAATCTCCTTGGTCAGCAGACAAATCGACCCTCCAATCTGAATACATCTGGCCATCAACTGATCTGGAAGGAGTCAGTGGGTTAGGGATATTTGTGGGGTTATAACAAACGCTCAGCTGTAAATGAATATCCAGTCAAATAGGTTACAAATTCATCTACAGGCATTAAATAAAAAATAATGTAAAATGCCTATATATCTCACTCTCTAACCAAGCCTTTGGATTTCTAAACGCAACTTAAAAAGGGATTTGCCTATGAGAGATGCCAATGGACACCTATAAGGTATTTATCCCTTGCAGTCTGAAGGTGTGCTTTTATTTATACCTGTACTGCCTTCAGACAGTTTTCTTAAGATTATAATGGACATTTCAGACTGAAGGGGTAAGATACAGCCTTAATTAGCCTTTTCACTCCTATACATCCTACCTTGGTTGAGCAAAATCTTCCGGTGGTAGGAAAAAAAAAAAAAAAAGACTATAAAAGTCACTTGACTGAAGGATTTAATTAAAACATACCTGTAGCCTACACCTTCTACCTGTGTCTTAGTGTAATCTTAACCCCTTCAACCCCATGACGTGTTTCTATCTGCGTTCTTGCTATCTCCAGACGATTTTATTCATCTTAGGAAAGACTTTTCGAATTGAGAGGGGACAAATACAGCCTCCATTAACCTCCATCCTGCAAGACTTCTGCCTTGAGCTGAGAAATGTCGTTCTAGTGGCTGCAAAAATAATACAAAAAATTATGCCTTTGTAGTAATGAGATAAGAACGAGCTTGGAATACTGAAGATTAGTCGGCTAATCTTCTGAAGCTGACAATATAGACAGAACTGATTATATCCTGCCATAACGCTTCTAGGCTCTACAGGACTCACACCTCAACTAAATAAAATCGTCTAGTGTACGCTAAAAAAGGATACTAGAGATGTTCCGAACATGAGTGTCAATAATGTATAAATCTTACGTAAATGTTAAGTAGCAACGTAAGTTCAATTTTTTTTTTGTATTCTTGCTACTTCTCAGGCCATTCTATTGAAGATACATTGAAATTTTCGAATAGAAAAGCTAAGACAAAGCCTTCAAAAATTCTTTCACTGCCAGAAATACTTCTTTAGTTGAATAACATGGTCCGGTGGCGGGCTGATTAAACGAAAATATGTCATCGCACTGAAGAGTTACAACATCCAGTGCTGGGGGAACAATCATGGAGGAAAGTTAACCTGCTACTCAACTGCCCCTGCTTAATGCTTCAGGATATGTCCGCCACTTTCTTCCCTTAAGTAATGTAGGAAAGAGCGTCTTTATAAGCAGATAAATGTAACAAGTCTGTCTCGGCTTACCAGTATCAGCCAACAGAAGAACACTAGAGCCAAAAAAGCTAAAACAACAGGCAAACCTTTTCCCATGACCTCACTGACATCGACTCCTCTTGCTTGCTCCAACACCCAGGATGACAAAATATACCCAGACCATTTTTTCTCTTTTATATTTTAACTTTGTTGCAAACAGATAATGTTATTCAACTTAGATCTTGCTAATAGTAAATGAGTTAAGGCTGTATCTATCCCTTCCGGTTCGAAAGATTTATCCTAACCTTACAAAACTTACCATGATATGACAGGAATGTAAAAAATTAAAAAAAATGCCACAGGGTCATGGGGTCAAATCTCCAACAATGGACGTACACAACATTATTTTACTCTTCTTGCATACGTCAGGGGGTTTAGAAAGCTCCCACACCCAGGCTGACAAAATTACTGAGATCAAACCTTAATCCCCACTGAATTATTCCCGGAGATCATCGATATGTTAAATATGATCAGATTAAGGCGAGATTTACCTCCTTTCCTATCCGGCGAGGCTTGATAAATAATGGTGTTAGACGGTGATGGCGATGAAGTGTGTGTTGATGCATTTGTGTTACGGGTATATTGTACAGGGATTAACAAGACTGGAAGGTAGTAGTGGTAGTGGTGTGATCCCTTCACTATGGTAGCGCCTTTTAATATTTCATTTTTTGTCATCTCCAGGCGATTTTAGTCAGCCTGGAGGAGACATTTCAAACTGGGCAAGATATATAAGGACTTCATTAACCTCTTCGATAAAACAGCTTTCTTTAAAGGGAAAAAATTGTCTGAGAGTGGCTATAATTTATAATCCAAGACGTTATCCCGTAAGACACGATTGACAAAGGTATTAAATAGTTATGATGATGAGCCATAAGCTGATGTACTCATTATGCGGTTATATGTATACTGATTTATTAGGATAGAATGTCGCGATGGTGGTGTGTCCTTAACTCCTTCAATATTATTTTCATCAGTTTAATGCAACGCTAATGTATCGAAGAGGGCACGAAAAATATTCCTAGGTAACTCATCCAATCTGAAGCGTTGTAATAATTGGCCAAGATGATATTTAGATCTTTTTCCTATCCCCTGAGGCGTGATCAATTATTTTAGAATGTAATAGTGTCCAAGTGCGCTCTGATGAATTTATCTGATGGCTATATGTAGAGGGATATGCAACGATGGAAGATGGTGATGGTAGTGGTGTTGGTATATCCTGACAGGGAGAAAAGAAGCCTAGTCGGCGATCAGAGACACTGATTTTTTTTTTTTTTCCTGCTGTTGGGCTCTCTATATCCCCCCCCTTTTTTTCTACTATTTTTCTTCCCTGCTTCTATGGTATTTATATCCTATTTTTGTATTATATGGGCAACTTTTACTTTCATATAAGCTTGTATCACTATCACTAACACTTTCATGCTTCTATACTCACTGTCAAATAAACAATCTCGTGTTAACTGATATATAATCCACTGGAGTTGGCCCGAACAAGATGGGGTTAATGGTGACTGTATTAAAGCCCTCAGGTTCGTATGACTCGTCCTCAGCTGGAATTAAAATCGTCTGGCATTTGTTGGCATAGAGTACTAGAGTTGTCTCGACCATGAGCGTTTTTGTGTAGCCTGCATCGAGCTTACGTCCTTTCCCTAACTGTACATACAACAACGAATACGGTAACATCTTTATTACTTCAGTCTGATTACTTCCACATTATTTTACTCAGATCTTGGGAGACATTTAGTTGTGAAGAGATCAGAGACAATAAAGGGGTAATATTCATGCATCATCTCTTCTCTAAACTGGGAAGAATCGTCAGAAGTAAGCAAAAATAAGACAGAGAAGCTGGTATCGCACAGAAGGGTTAAGCTCAGACATAAGGTAAGCAATGCCCAGGTAAAGAAATCTGGTCGTAACATGCAATGATCGATTTCCTTTAGGTGACTCAGTAACTCTTTCACTGTGAGGGTCATCACAAATGTTTATATGGGCTTCAAGGTACTGTAGAGAATACTAGCTATGTTCTTCACTAGGAGATGTTACCCAAAGACGAATAATTTTAGAGAATACTAGCTATGTTCTTCACTAGGAATGTTACCCAAAGGCGAATAATTTCTTCTGGCGGTGGGAAGAACAACTTAAAAACAGCTCCAGGGCAAAGAATGGGATACTGAACGGCTCTCTGGATTGGTACTGGTTTTTCTTTACCACCAAAAAAGAAACTTCTCCTCAGGGTTCTATACAAGAATTCATTCACTTTTAACACTACATTTATTAACAAAAAAGAGTCTTCTTGAGTGGAAATGTATTTCTTCATTATTTTATTCTTATTTATCTCTATTAAAAAAGATTAGGTGATACTAAAGACATAATTATCACAAATACGAGGTCGAAGGTGTATGCAAACCCACATTCCCTCAAGACCACGTTCTAGCACAGATTTGAGTATTAAATGAAGTTAGCCTGCATGCCACGTTACAATGCGCATGCAGCAGCTTGTTCTCATCATGACCTTAACAAAAACAATGACAGTCAGAAAATGAGGGATCGCCCACCTCTCCGCCATCGTAGTTTTGATAATACGCGTGTAAGAATCTTGGAACAACTGAACATCTCGTATACCCCGACACCGGTAGAGGCTCTGCGCACCAGTAAGAGCGACATGGAGACTGACTTACTGTACATGACCAATTTGTTACCCGCACTGTTATTAAATCCACCAGTATGTATGCGTTTATGTGTATGGACAAGGAAAGATGGTGGCAGTGGTGGTGGCAGTGCTGGCGGTAGTGTATCCTCTAACCACTTCCGTACGATGACGTCTATTCGCACGACTGTTCTACACATACCTCCATGTGGTGAATCAAGGACTGACTAGTTCGACACGCACATCTATGGGTTTCTTACCACATGTTTTTACCGGACAGATGATTATGTAAAATTAAAGTGACCAGATAGACCTACACGAAAAAAAAAAGTTAAATTTCAGGTCTCCGCAAAGAAAAGTGTTAATATTTATAAAAACCATGACAACGGAATAATTAATTCTTTTGGTCGGATTAAATCATTCTTTGTACATCAATTTTTTCCATGTTATCTCCAGACGATTTTATTCGGGTTACGCCAGACTTTACGAAGTAATGAGTTTAGATACAATCTTCACTAATCCTTTTAACGCCTGAGACCTTTCGTCAGCTGAGTAAAATCGCCTGATGTTTGTAAGACTATGACATGGGCTTACAGGACACCATTGTATTGACTTATTGGTTTATTTTTACCATCCCCCGACGATTTAATTTAGTTTATGATAGACTACTCAGACTGAAATAGTTAAGATTCAGCATTCATTAACTCTTCTGCACGAAATTTTTCTTAAAACGCATAAAACTGTGCGGTTATTCCCTAGAAAAAAAAATAATCGAAGTGAAAGTGTTAAGGGCACGGCGTCTTGAGGAATCCAAAATACGCTTTATAAGTAATGTGCGAAACTAAACCCATCCATCATGAGAATCCAATTTGCATCTTATGCGGAAGTACACGAAAGTAAATTCATACATCTTGAGGATCCAAACTGTGTAGTAGTAGTAGTAGTAGTAATAGCAGCAGCAGCAGCAGCAGCAGCAGTAGTAGTAGTAGTAGTAGTAGTAGTAATAGCAGCAGCAGCAGTAGTAGTAGTAGTAGTAGTTGGTGTTGTTGTTGTTGTTGTTGTTGTGGTGGTGGTGGTGGTGGTAGTGGTGGTGGTTGTGGTGGTGGCGATAGCAGTCGTAGTGGCAGTAGTAGTAAAATATGTAGTAGCAGTAGCAGCAAGCCTGGAGTAAACATAAAAAACTAATGATGCGCCACTCCTGCATGTAGCGTGTGGGCCAAGACGGCATGCATCATGGAGGAGGGCCCGCAGCTCAGCCCTTCCATTATTACCACCCATGTATAAATCACACACACAATATTTAAGCCAAGAGTCCCAGTGGAAAGCGTAGAGAAATCTTTTATTTTGAGGATATTTTTAACCTTCTCTGGCTCCTATGACGTCCCAAAAGCTGAGGAAATTCGTCTGGCCGCTCCTATAACTCAACCAATGCGAAAGGAAAATCGTCTGGCATTAGCTAAATATAATACTATTATTATCTCGACCAAGAAAGGGTTACGTGTTGATTATACTGTTTCTATTATTTCTTACGCCTTAATACTGATCATATATTTAAGGCCAAGAGTCGGAGTTTGGGACGTCTGGAAGAAATCTTTTATCGTGAACTTCGAAACTATTTTTTAATCCTATAATTGCCATCGACGTAACTGGACATTTCATTCGAACAAAAACCAAGCCATTCTATTTAGCTGTGGGAATTTTATCTGTCTAAGGATTAATCGAGATGGTTTAGAGGGGGAAGTTGTGGCTTTTATTTATTTATTTTTTTATTTGATGCTATTCAAAATATAATTATACTGATTACATTATTATAGCACATGAGTATTATTATAGCGATGAGTATGTGATGTGGAGAAATGTCTTATAAGAGAATGTGAAGCAGTTATTCCCATGATCCTTAATATTTAACTAAGATACATACTGAGATCCTTATTCTAATGGCTTAATCAATCACTGGCAGTTTTTAAGCCAAGAGTAGGAATGGGATCAAGGAATAATGTTTTTTGCCAGGAAACTGAAATAAATATTAATAAAAGTTCAATTATTCTGTTGCCTCAGTACCCGATGCCCACCCGATGTATTAGCGGAAAATAATGGTTATATAATGATGATGATACAGAATGAACTCTGAATCACTTTTAATATTTATGTCAAGCGTGAAAGTGGGAAATGAAGAAATCTTTACTGTGAAACTTGCAGCTATTTTAAACTGAGAATTTTTAACTTTTATTAACTATTACTACACCTTAACAAATCAACGCCAACATTTTAGTCGTAGTCAGAGTGGGTACAAGAGAATTTACAGGTATTTTTAACTGAAATTATTAATGATTTCCTGATTCTGTCCCATTAAAAACTGGTACCATCCCATTTTATACTGGGAAAAAATGATTGTGGGGTAATACTGGTGGAAAAAGAGATACTGAATCCCTGTAAATATTTATGCTAAGGAAGGGAATGTGAGACCCAAGGAAAATTTTTGTCTGGAGCTTGAAGGTGTATTTAACTACGAATTATATTGATTTCATTATTCCGATAACAAGCCTCTCATGGTCGCATCCTGTCTCGTACTTGGCTCCATTTTACAATAGACGAAGACATTAAGATTAAATTTAGGGCGCCTGAGAGTGTGAATAAATAATCCCAATATTTAATCCTACAGTGGGATTGGGAACGAAGAAATCTTTTAGCGGGGATTTGCAGGCTATTTCTAACACTCAGGCCCCTGTGATTTACTCTCAGCTAAATAAAATCGTTCGACGTTAGCTGGAGGAGAATAACTAAATTTGTTTCGACCAAGAGAGAGCAGAATGAAAATTATATGAACTCCATTTCTCTCACGACTTAAGGTATCATCTCTAATATTTAAATCGAGTCGGAGGTGAATTTTTTTTGTTTTCCATCTTGAGGCTATTTTTAACCCCTTCAGTACTATGACGCACTGCTATTCTTCTACAAAACGATTTATATAAGGGAGTCGTCCTCCCGTGAAAGTGATAATGAAGGCTATATCTAACTCCTCCAGGTCGAACAGTCTCTTAAAATGATATGTAGGTAGAAAGAATTAAAAAAAAATAGTCATCGGATTGAAATTTTTACATGAAAGTCATCCTAATAATCAAATTACTATTACCAGTACTATGAGAGAGAGAGAGAGAGAGAGAGAGAGAGAGAGAGAGAGAGAGAGAGAGAGAGAGGGCTTTATTTATTCATCACCGCTGTATGCGTATCAATACAATTCATGCCACTGGGGATTTACGTACAGGTCAGTCACCTAAATACCTACACATGTATGCCACACAAAGTACACACGATGACATGTTTTCCTTTTTTCTTTTTTCCTCTGTGCATCTTGACCTCTTCACTACGGCGTTTTTTTTTTTTTTTTTTGTCTTACTTTGGATACCGAAAAGACGATTTCACTAAGTTAGGGAAGGGTTTCAATGGAGCGGGTAATAAAGACTGCAAATATAACCCGTAGCTTTCTAAGTGTCTATTAAATTGAATAAAGTCATCTAGTGATAAGAATAAAAAGGACGTCATCGTACTGAAGATGTTTAATATCAATATGTATACAGAATGCGGTGACGCCTTTCCTATTTTAACTGTATCTCCAGACGATTTTACTTAGTTCATAAGAGACTTTTCGAGCGGAGGGGTTAAATATAGCCTTAATTAATTCACTCTATGCTAGGGAGGCCGTTTTGAAATGAATAAATCGTTTAGTACTGGGAAAAATACCAAAAAGACGTCAGCGTACTCAAATAGGTAAAGGTGAATTGAGCATATAAAGTTAAAGATTTTCTAGTCAGCAGATTTACCTGTCTATATCAGTCTTTCTATTAATCAGCATGTCTATCTACCTCTGTCTGTTGTCTGTCTGCCTGCCTGTCAATGCCTTTTCATACATCATAGCGACGTCATGCAAGATGATATGTAATGATGTGTGTGCCTGAGAAGTTAATGAGAATATAACTAATTACTGGTGCGTATGAGTAGAGAAAATTGAGTGTCTCACCTGTTAAGTACGATGCCGTCAATTTCTATACCTTTACTGTTTTTTTTTTCTTATTATAACCATCTGACTACTAATAATCTTTTTCCCCAGATGAATAAAATCGTCTGCTGTTATCAAGAATAGAAAAATATAAAGTCCACAGATGTTGAAGGGATCATTAAACGAGTATGTAACCTTTCATTGCACTGGCCAGTCGGATCATTTCTTCCAAATTTGTTAGCTCTTTTCCTGCTTCTGAACCCTAATCAGAAATCATTTATTATGTGAGATATACAGTAAGTTTATAAGAAATTATGGTAAGATCCTGCTGTTTACGATGATGATGACGACGATAGGAGTCTGGAATGTGTACTTTGCATATGGAGATCGTTCATGTTATTGGTCCATTTGTGCATGGCGTGGCATTTTCATTCACTTCTTGTGTGCATATGTGTCAGCAGCACACATATGGAAAACGCCACACATGCTGCTCACATGAATATTTTTATATCTTTTTACTGTACCACTTCTTGAATAATTCTGCCAGCATTTCTTCAGCATGTGAGGTGTTGTGTTGTATCATAGGCTCAAGTGTATATGCTGAAATACTATACTTTAAATCTTCCTCTTATGTGCTTACAGAATGTTTGTCTTTTTATTCATGCGTGCATTTTTGAAAGACAAACATACCTGTGTGTTTGACAAGGCACGTGCATGCTTCCTCTGTTCATATATATGTGCAGGCAGTGCATGAACATGTGCAAGGTGTGTGTGTGTGTGTGTGTGTGTGTGTGTGTGTGTGTGTGTGTGTGTGTGTGTGTGTGTGTGTGTGTGTGTGTGTGTGTGTGTGTGTGTGTGTGTGTGTGTGTGTGTGTGTGTGTGTGTGTGTGTGTGTGTGTGTGTGTGTGTGTGTGTGTGTGTGTGTGTGTGTGTGTGTGTGTGTGTGTGTGTGTGTGTGTGTGTGTGTGAATGACGTTCCAGTTCCCACCGGTCCACTGCGTATACTGTACATGTGTGCATGCACTGCATGTGCATGTTGTGCAAGGTCAAGAGTCTGTGTGTGCATGACGGCCCAGTTCCCACCCTCTGTGTACACATATGTGCGTGTAGTGCATGTGCGTGTTGTGCAAGGTCAGGGGTCTGTGTGTGCATGACGGGGCAGCTCCCACCCTCCCTCTGTGTATAAATCGCGTCCGACCTCAACAGGAGGGGAGGCGGTAGCGGTCACACCCTCACCCTCGCTATTTTTAGCCGCTAACAGAGACGGAAGGGGAGAACACCTTTGTCAGGCTTTAAAATACAGGTATATTTTCATCAACAGGCTGTTTTTGCCAGGCTGGGGAGCAGAGGTCGGCTTGAGGGAGTGAGTGTTATGCCAGTGGACTTGCCTGCCCACTTTTGACTTGTGACTGAAGCTTCTGGTTGATGTGTTGCTGGTATTACGGGGCTTTTTTCCTTTTTTTTTTTTTTTTTTTTTGTAATAGTCACCCTCCTTGTCCCAGTTTCCTACCAGGGTAAGGGTTTGGGAGGGAATGGATTTGTGCCTTTACTGAGGATTTTTGCTTTTTGGGGGGGAATTATGATGTGTGAAAATGCAAATACAATTATGTTAAAACGTTATCATCTTGCAAATGCGTATTGACAGAGTAGTGGACTTGTATTATATCAACACAGAAAACTAAGGCATTATTTATTTGTTTTGTGATACGTTTTGTTGCTATATCTCTACCTGTATCTATTTATTTAACTACCTGTATCTATCTGTCTGTCTCTCTATTAATCTCTCACTCTATCTATCCATCTTATCTGTTGTCTGTCTGTATGCTGGTAACGCACTGCTTCTCCCAGTCAAAGAAACATGATTCTATTTGGAGATAAGCGGAGCAAAACTCTTTAATCCCTTAAGTCGGAGGAGTTTCGTCTGAGCTGGGTAAAATAGCTTAGCGGTTGCAGGAATTAAACAAAAAATAAAAAACTGTGGTCCGATTGAAAGGGTTAAGATTGTTACTATCCCCCTCAGTCTACGGGGTCTGTCGTACCATCATCATCATCATCATCATCATCATCATCATCATTATCATCATCATCCGTTTCCTTTAATCAATGAGGTCCCGCATGCAAGAAGAGTAAAATCGTCCGTAGGCTGCAAAAATTAAAATCCCGGCCAATACTTTTAGATAAATAATTTTATCCGGCGGTATATGAACAGCACTTTACTGCACTTTTTCCATTAACCCGTTTAGTCCGAGGATGTCTTTTACATTTTATTTATTCTGTTCTTCTAATCTCCAGCCGATCAGAAGGGATTTTTCGAATTCGGGAGGAAGGGAAGAGAGTGGAAGACAGAGTCTCCTTTGACCCTTTTACTGTGAGAGATCTTTCTCAAGCTAAGTAAAATCGTCTGAAGTTGGCAAGAATTAACTAAAATATTGGATGATGAATGAATGAATAAATGCACCCATGTAGGATAGCTCGAGACGAAAATTAATATTACTACCAATGTACTGCACAAAAATAATATAACTAGATATCCGAGACAAATACCATTCTTGACAAATAAAGGACCTATTTTTAAAATACATATTAAATTCTTACTATCTCGAAAATAATTAATATTGCTTAGGTGAGACTTTTTTGTAATTGGAGGAGTCAGTCAACGCCTCCTTTAATCTCTTTGAGTGCGAGAGGTCTTTCCTTAGTTGAAAAAAGAATCTGTCTGAAAGGAAAAAAAAAGTGAAACAAGTATCTGAAAGGTGAAGGAAGCTTGGGAGAGAAGCAGCACATCAAGCAAACAACATCTTTAGAATATTACTCCACGAAATTATAATTCTTGATATGGAGAAATTTAATTGTTTTGCGATGGAAATAGTTTTAACAATTTATTGCTCACATATAATAGCTCTGCTGGGAATTACTTGAACATCACAACACTTGCGAAACATCTTAAAATATCACCGTCAGACAAATATATTTCTTAGCGAACAGATAATCTACCTCTCATCTTCTTCAACCTATCCGTCTATCTATAGCCAGACATTGTAATCCCGTAAAGGGTGGCCGTTTGTCTCGAGTTAATGGTTTTCCAGGGACGGGCACTAACCCTCCGCCAACCCAGGTGTTGACAAGTAGGGAACACTTCAACCACAAGAGTAATTTTCATTTTATTCCTGCTGCTACTAGGTGATTTTATACAGACTGGGTAAACATTCTTGATGGTGAAGGGGGATGATCAAGGTTATATTTAACCTCACCAGTCTGAAAAGTCTCTCCGAAGCTTTAAAAAAAAAAAAAAAAAAAAAAAAGGAGAGAGAAAGTCCAATGGTCGGATGGATAGAGGAAAACATAAATGTCCTTTTATCTCAAGGGGTTCAATCAGATGACTGTACAATTCCTAGTAATATTATGATTCTCCCTCTCTCTCTCTCTCTCTCTCTCTCTCTCTCTGTTGCCCCGAAATGACCTTTGAAAACAGACTATCTAACCTCTTCCATCTATGATGCCATTTTACTCTCACTATCCACAGACAATTTATTCGGTTTGGTGTAGACTTCGAAGAGAATCAATACATTAGGGTAAAAATTTACCTCTTCAGCTCGGAGACGTACCGTATGGTGAATAAAATCGCCTGAGGATAGCAAAACAAGAATACAAAATTCGTCATCGGGGTGATGCAGTAAACTCTTTTCCTAGCTCAACGTATATTTGTTTGAGAGCGGGAAATGAGTCAGAGGATAAAAAGGGAGTGGAGGTACAGGAAGAGCTTAGCCCTTTCAGTCCGAAGACGTAATTTTCGTGTTCAGTTCGTGCCGTCTGCATATAATTTAACTCAGCTTATGAGCGCAGACACATAGTGAAAATGATAATGAATGTTGTCTAATATATGAGTATGCCATTTTATTTTTTCAAAAGTTGATTAACATCGTCTGGATATCACAAGAATATAATAAGAACTAACTCACGCCATCGAAATGACGGAGAGAAAACCATCAGGGGAAAGAGGTCATTTTACTATTTTATTTTTGCTGCCTACACACGAATTTACTCAGCTTACGATAGGCTTTTGGAACTAATACTTCTGCATACAGCTAGTTAATGTTCTGTTGTATACACGTGCAAACTACAGTATGCCTCTACTAAAACGATTTAAATATGACGCAGGAGAATGTATAGGTTTAATACAGATGTGAGGCTGCTGAGGACAGTGCTAGAATGCCTCCTACGCCGACAAGACTGCGGTCACAAAAGAATCGAGTATCAAGAACCAGTGATCTCTCTGTGACTGAATAAAATCGCCTGGTTGTACCACGTAAAAAAAAAAAAAAAAAAAAAGGGGAATACAGAAAAAAATGAAAGTCACCGATTACACACTGCTAAAAAGTGATAACACATGACAGTTTCTAGATATAAGCATGGACAATTTTTTTCTTCTTAGCCTGAAAAATATGGCCCAGTGATAGTTACTTAGAAATAAGCCGCAATGATGATAAACTGTCTTCAAGGCAACAATAATACGTACAGATTCTAACTACAAGCGCGGACATTTTTTCCCCTAAGGTGTGCAGTCTGAATAAAATCATCAGCCGGCAGACAGGATTATATTTGTCAGCCTCAAAGCAAAATATCTGAGAGATGGTTATACATAAAAAAACACTAAAAAACATACAATGGAAAAAATTTTGCCATCCAATTCCTTTACAGACGAATAAATTGACTGCCACTTCAGTATGAGGAAGTCTTTTTTATTATAAAGTGGGTTTATAGTTAAGCAATGCGATTTTTAAGAGAGAGAGAGAGAGAGAGAGAGAGAGAGAGAGAGAGAGAGAGAGAGAGAGAGAGAGAGACGTTGCTTCAAAAAGAGATAAGGAAGGTCTCTGCGTATGGCACAAGAAAGAGACAAATGTAGGCTATTACCTCAGTGCAACAACAGGGAGAGACTGAATTTACGTTACTGAGTGCTTTATTTTAGTGCGCTGCTTGAGTACAATGACTGAGTGCGTTGCTTGAGTGAGTTGTTTGAGTGCGTTGCTGGTGTGGGGCTGGACCGTGCCTTCATCCAATTATTACTGTTGTTTAGCGAGAGAACAATGCAGGTGATTATCAGTGACAACATTAAAAACGGCATTTTTAGGCCGCCACCAGCGAATATGTAGTTATATCTTAGGCTCTGTGATGTCACTTTTTTATTATCGTTATTGTTATTGGCTGAGAGGAAAAAATCACATACCATTATTATATTTATTATTACTAATATCCTTTTATCATAATAATACTAATAATAATAATAAAAATAATAACAATAATAATAATAATAATAATAATAATAATAATAAATAATAATAACAATAATAATAATAATTATTATCATCATTACTGATTATTATTATTATTTTATTGTTATTATCATCATCATCACCATCATCATTTTCATTAATAATAAAAAAAAAAATTAAGTCTCAACGAACTGACTTTATTTAAATTCTATCATTTTCATTGCTGTGTGAGGTGTCTGGCATGAAATTGTTCTTGTTTTTAAAAAGCTGCATTTTTAATATTCTCTGGGTAAGACAGGCAGACAGACAGACAGACAGACAGATGTCCTATAGTTAATAAATAATACTGCTGACCTGAATTAACTGGTCTTCCAGTGGAAAAAGAGGAAAAACTTATTCTTAGTAAAATGATATACAGAGATTACCACAGCCTTCATTAACTCCTTCAGTACTAAAGATTTGTCCAAAGATTAATACAATTGTACAGTGGTATAATGAAATATAAAAATAATGCATCGGACTGAAGCGGTTAAAACACATATCCAGCAGATGATATCAGGTGGAATCAACCTTTCGGTACGATGACAACCTTTCATAATTTATTCTTGTTCTCTCCAGACATTTTTATTTTACTTAGTTTCATTGCACCGAAGGAATTATTAATCAATGTATCCACTTTATCCTATTCAAAAAGATTCTCCTAAAAGAAATAAAATAGTCAGTTGCCTGAAATAAGTAAATAAAGAATTAAATAATATCATAATCAAAGGGTAGATATTCCTCTGAATGTCTCGATATATCAAAGTGATCAAAACAAAAGCCGTGGGACTCTTAAATTTTGCCTTATGTGAAATAATCTTTTTTTTTATTATTATTATTATATGAGAAAACATATTAACTTCGTCAGAAAAGGGTTCGTTATAGAAAGGGAACAGAAATTATTATTATTTTTTTTTACCAACACTTAGTCGGTAGAGAGGTGGCCTGCAATCCTACTGGACCCCAAGTTCAAATCCCCGCTGGGGCAGGGAACAGTTTAAGGATTTGAATTTAATAAGAGCAGAGTTTACTGATCTACCAGAAGACCCGCCGACATGTCCTAAAAATACCTCCGCTAATACCAATACACCAGTCCCGTATGAGACAGAGACAGCCCTAGCATGTATTCAATATGGACGGTGGGTGTTAGCGCCGAAATGGTGACATGTAGACGTGTATGGTATGTAGGAGGACTACTGGGCGTTGGAAGCAGGCTATGAAGCCTATGCCCAGAGTCGGACAAAAAAAAAAAAAAAAAAAAAAAAAAAATTACAAGTCACAAGATACAGCGTCGGACACAAAAGTTAGCTAGATGGAAATCAAAGACGTCCTTTTCATTTTAATTTTGGCAACTAACAGACAGTTGTACTTATTATGAAGATCCAACTTTGAAAATTGTCCCAAGTGACACTGTTGTTACTATAAAAATCATACAATGAATATTATACTACGCGTCATTCATTTTAGTCTGAATATTTCACTGCATATTTTTGACTGACCAATGATTTTTAGCTATTTTATCATGAATATTGTAAGGATACTTTGTTTCATTATGAATACTTTGCTATTACTTTATACTACGAATATTTAGGCCCTACGATTTTAGCACAACTATTTTACCATGAGTATTTTATTTTGATTATTAAAAGAGAGGTTATTTAATGTACTTTTGTGTGAAAATTTTATTACGGATATTTTACGAAGTGCATGTTTTATCCTGAGCATTGTAAGAAAGATAATTTATTTCAGTATGAATATTTCACTCTGGTCATTTACCATGGTTCTTTTATATTAGAGTGAACATTTTACTTTGAATATTTTACTCAAAGAATACAAAGTCCTATTGATTTGACAACGGATACTCTACTATGAATAACTTCTTCCGAATATTTCACGCAGGGCCACTGATAATGTATGTGTATACGTATTACTCAACCATCACTGAACGTATAAAGCTTAGGATCAATGCCCGAAATCCGTCTGAACTGTGAAAATATTACAAGGTATATATTAGTGCAGACCAAGTGTGAAGTGTGCATGAATGTATTGGAATGTATTAGTGTAGATCAAGTGTGAAGTGTGTATGAAAGTGTAGGAATGTATCAGTGTAGATCAAGTGTGAAGTGTGTATGTACGTGTAGGACAAATGTGTGCATTCTCCTACACACGTCGCACACTTTCCTTACACTTGTCATTAGCTTTTTCATTCACACTACACTTGTCCGAAGCTTCTTCACTCACTCTACACTTGTTCTAAGCTTCCCTACTCTCTTCACACATGCCCTATGTTTCTCCACTCTCTCTTCACTCGTTCTACTGTAAGCTTAACTGCTCTCTCCACAACCGTTCTAAGCTTCCCTGCTTTCTCCATACCTATCCTGAGCTTGCCTACTCTCTCCACACCTGTCCTAAGCTTCCACACTCTCCCTACACCTGTCCTAAGGTTTCCAACTCTCACCACACCCATTTATAAGCTTCCTCACTCTCTCCACATTTGCTCTCAGCTTCCTCACTCTTTCCACCCTTGTCCTCAGCTTCCTCACTCTTTCCACCCTTGTCCTCAGCTTCCTCACTCTTTCCACCCTTGCCCTCAGCTTCCTCACTCTTTCCACCCTTGTCCTCAGCTTCCTCACTCTTTCCACCCTTGTTCTCAGCTTCCTCACTCTCTCCAGACTTGTCCTCAGCTTCCTCACTCTCTCTACACTTGTCCTCAGCTTCCTCATTCTCTCCACACTTGCCCTCAGCTTCCTCACTCTTTCCACCCTTGTTCTCAGCTTCCTCACTCTCTCCACACTTGTCCTCAGCTTCCTCACTCTCTCCACACTTGTCCTCAGCTTCCTCACTTTCCCCAAACTCGTCATAAGCTTCTCCATTCTCCACACCCGCCTCACAAATGTCCCACGCTATACAAACCTGTCCCATACTAGCACACACGTTTCGACCCCCCAAAAACAAGCTTACGACCTTGCGACACGCAGCGCTCATGACGCCAGGCACGACCAAGTGACCGACATGCATTGCCACTTGAATGAGCTTGCGAGGCACAGTGAAGCTTTGACTGTCGGAACCAAGAGGGCTTTGCATGTTTTATCCCTGCAACCTCCAGACAGTTGTATTCGGATATGAAAAGACCTGTGACTGCGAAATGTTCTACAGCAATTTCCATTTACCGTTTTAAATACTTTGATGTCTTGTGTACTGTTCTTGATGCCTTTAGATGATATTAATCATTTTTGAAGAGACCTCTGGTAGTGAAGGTGTTGCTGCAGTTGTTGTGACCTCAGGATTATCTGAACGTGAACTAGGTGGGCTGCAAACTATAGCAGCTCTTCTCCTGCAGTTCACCATCCTCGTTTCTTGGGAGAGGGAGGGAACTGAGGGACACATATATAATACAGCAATGGGGCCGCCAACTCATATCGGTGTCACCACAGGAATGGATCCCTCTCCACCACCAGTGAATAGGATAAAGTGGATAAAGAAGTAATATTGGATATGTTTCATATGTCACTGTTTCTACCGTCAGACAAGTTCATTCAACTAAGGAGAGACCCTGTCTATTTAGAGGGCTAAAATGAAACTCAATTAAGTCACTTCAGTGCCACGACTTGCTTTAAGTATCTTTTAAAAATGTATAACAACTAACTTCATTTTCTTGTATCTGTCGCAACGAACGATGTACAGTTAAATTACGATAGCAAAAAGGTACATAAAAAAACAAATTAAGTTTTCTTCAAGGTGATGTCACTGGTCTGCGGATCATGGATCACTAAATCACTTGCGAGTATATAGAACACAGGTGAACACCCATCCCCATACTCTCTCTCTCTCTCTCTCTCTCTCTCCCCAAACACTAACCGACCAACAACCACAAGCAATTTGGTATCACATGACGTCACACGGAATAAGGCATCGAGCGGAGGCGGAAGGGAAAAGGCTTGCTTTGAGTGAAGGTTGCTTGAGTGTGAGTTGTCTGAGTGGGGACAGTCGTTTGTTTGAGTGGGACGTTGTGGGGTTACTTCAATGAATATCGACCGCTTGCTTGAGTGGGGGAGTTGCTTGCTTGAGTGGGGTGTTGTCTGACTGTGTAGGGATGCTGCTTGCTTTGGTGAGTGAGAGTGTTGCGTGAGTGAGGGCGCTGCTTGACTGAGTGAGGGTACTGCTTGTCTCAGTGAGGGTATTGCTTGCCTCAGTGAGGGTACTGCTTGTCTGAGTGAGGGTATTGCTTGTCTGAGTGAGGCTATTGCTTGTCTGAATGAAGGTGTTGCTTGCTTTGGTGAGGGTGCTGCTGGCTTGAGTGGGGGTGTTGCTTGCTTGGGTGAGGGTGTTGCTTGCTTGAGTGGGGGTGTTGCATGCTTGAGTGGGGATGTTGCATGCTTGAGTGGGGTGTTGCATGCTTGAGTGGGGTGTTGCATTCTTGAGTGGGGGTGTTGCATGCTTGAGTGGGGGTGTTGCATGCTTGAGTGGGGGTGTTGCATGCTTGAGTGGGGATGTTGCATTCTTGAGCGGGGGTGTTGCATGCTTGAGTGGGGTGTTGCATGCTTGAATGGGGGTGCTGCATGCTTTAGTAATGTTGCTTAAGTGGGGGTCTATGCTAGCTTGAATGGAGGTGGGATGGAGTACAGTAACTTCATCTAATTATCACTGAATTATCACTGTTATTTGCCGGCAGAACAATGGTCGTGATTATCAGTGACAACATTAAAACCTAAAATTTTTTGGACAGGAACGCGTGAATGTATAGTTAACATATAATAAGCTCGACTCTTTTTTTTTTTTTTTTTTAACTCCTTTCACTGCTAGGATTTCTCTGACCTGATGAAATCGTCTATAACCTGAATGAAATAAAGAAGCGAGACCACTGAAAAAAAAAAAAAAGGACTAGTACTAAGTCAGTAAAATGAGTTTCTAGCATACATAGAAATACTTCTTTTTAGGGGTTTTCATTATCGATCACACATTTCCCTACGATCATAGTGATAAAGACGGCTGGTAATACAGAAGAGTCTAACAAGATTTTTTTTTTTTTAATGGGAGACGTGTCACAATGAAGGGGTTAGTGATGGATATACAGTACACGATCATTATACCACCCCTCCATTTAAAAAAAATTTCCTTACGCTGGGGAACATCGTCTAGAGAAAGTAACAACAATTAAGTAAAAATAAAAGTAAATATAAAATAAGTAAATAGATACAAACACTTCTTGTGAAAAGATCTGCAAAAGGATAACTAAATTTCAAGCATACGCCTCTAAGTACGAATTTTAAGCAGCTGTGCACCTACGTATGAAATAGGGACCTTGTCTGGAAAGCGTGGGTTGCGTGTCAATGTCCTAGGGGAGTTTCTGCGTGTTTTCCTTGCCATTTACACCTGGTCGTGCCTGATCATGCAACACCACCACATGCAAGTGACCTCACAGTAATCGATGGCCACCCCTCATGCTAAATTATCGACCTGCCGGAACTGGTTTGGGGAAGCTCGTGTTATTTTCTCACCACAGTCGATTTGTTATTTTTTAAACACATCTGCTTAACCTTCACTGACATCGCTGCCCTAAGATCATAAGAATTTTCTTCTATATCAGGTCTCCAGGAGAGTTACGTGCTATCACAGATCTTCTTTTATTCCATTCTTTTTTTAACTTTTTCACTCCAGCAATCTAAAACACGACCTAGGTTTAGAAGGGTTTGTAAATTTGGTACTAATACTTGAGGTTTCTCCTGAATGGTAAATAAATTGCTACAGAATAGCATGCTTCCTGGAGACGTATGCTTGTCAGAAAAGAAAGATAACTATAATCTTTCTTTTAATAGTTTCATATCTACATATATGAAAATAATGAAGAATGTAGCGACACCTTAGAAAAATGATAATAATGATGATGATGCAAAGAAGATAAATAATAATGAAGACCAAAGTAAAAATGATGATGATGATGATGATGATGATGTTGATGACTGATGATGATACCCAATAATTACAAAAGCTCCTAAGCATTAACATCAATATAACATCTTTGAATCTAATACTTCTTTTCTCATAAGCTCCACGTACAGCTGGGAAAGAATCTGTCTGATATACGACGAATTGTGTAACTCTTAAATAACATCCTGAAAAGACTGTTAATGTCTGAAGATTGCCTCACAGGGTTTCGAAACTCATTGCTCACTGTCTCGTTATCTGGGCCGATTATGTGATTCAGTATATACTGTCAAAAACCGTACAGCGGATGGTGGCGGTGGTAGTGATGGTGGTGGTGATGGTACTGGTGGTAGTGACGGTGGCGGTAGGAATGGTGGTAGTAGCAGTGGTGATGGTGGTAGTGGTGGTGGTGGTGAAGATAATAAGACAATGAGGATGATAACTACACTTCGGGACAATAAAGAAAACTAATATAATACTAATAATACTAATAAAATAATAATAATAATAATAATAATAATAAATAATAATAATAATAAATAAATACTAAATAATAATAATAATAATAATAATAATAATAATAGCAGATACAAAAACACCCCAGAATAAATCATATTTGTATAGAAATGTCACCTTCAGTTATAAGCGGGATGGCATTTTCTACTGCTAATAATTACTGTACTTTGATCCTTCAGCATGACGACGACGACTAATGCAGTTCCTGATGATACCGGATGATTCTCTTCAGATGAATCCCTTGCCTTCTGTATTAAATTTCTCTTATAAAATTACGCTTTCCCCTTTCAGTACGACAAGGACATCAGTAATTCTCCTGAACACCTCACGATTTTACTCAGAATAATTTTTCTAGTAAGTGACACGCCATGTTTTATTCTCTTCAACCCGAGGACCCACTTTTTAGTCCACTGTTACCAGGGACGTCTTTATATAATTTAATTCTTGTCTTTTCCTGGGCATTTCAATCAGAGTGCGATACACATTTTGGAACTCAAGGGGCCACTTATAGCCTCAATACACCCATATAGAAAAGGGAACCTGTCTCTCATTAAATAAATTCGTTAAACAACAGGAAGAGTAAGCTAAAAAAAATAAATAAATAAATAAAAGGACGTCACCGGATCCAAGGAGTTAAATATATTCTTGCACCGACAATTTTATTAATTTCCGGAGAGACTTTTCGGAATGCAGGGGTTATTTATCGCCCTTATTAATCCTTCACTACTACAGGGATTTCCTAAGCTGGGTAATACAGCGAAGTAAGCCTGAACAAAACGACAAAAACTTCCTCTAGCTGAAGGAGTTAATATAATTCGACGTTGCCTTTGAAGAATTTGTTGTGTCTTTTCCTTGGCGATTTCTTCAGCACAACTGCACCTCAGCATTCTCTTGACATCTCTGGAGGATTTTTTTTTCCTGCCTAAGGAGAACACCCCAGAAGAACAACCTCTTACTGAAAGGGTTAATGAAAGATTTCATTTTTAATTTCCACCCTCGTTCGGAATGTCTCTCTCAAGACGAATAAAGCTGTTTGGCAGTAGAAATAATTTCGATAACGACAAAATTAATAATAATAATAACAGTAATAATAATAATAATAATAATAATAATAAGTTATAATAACAACAACAACAATACTAATAATAATAATAATAATAACAATAACAGGAGGCAAGGAGTTAATGGTCAATGTTCTTAACCCTTCACTGGGAGTTTGTTCTTCAGATGAATACAATCGTCTGGTGGAAAAAAAAAAATGAAATGAAGAACACTCAGCTGCACTCAGAGGTTACTGGCTAATAATAATCGATATTTACCCCTTCGGTACGGTGATGACGTCTTTCATGTTTTACTCCTCCCGCCTCCAGACGATTTTATTTACTTCAAGAATTATATTTTCTACCAAGGGAGTTAATGAAGGATTTTATTACCCTCCCCCCGGTTCGAAATCTCTCTTCCAGGCTAAATATACCGTAGATATTGATGATTAGTAAAAAAAAAAAAAGACGTCATAGTATTAAAGAAGTCAATATTGAGGCAAAAAATCAGACGATGCCCCTGGAGAAAGTTCATGGGATTGGTTATTTGTGGGTTGATTATGAGACAAACAGGCCATATGAATACAGGCACAATTCTTAAACTGTCCCAGAACTGCAAATAATGATGACCATATGAGTGAATTATGAGAGAGACTATCTTCGCCCATAAGGTCACCAGTAACAGTAGCTCCGTATCGACTGAGAAATGGACTCATGTTGATTTTGCATTTACTATTGAGAATCTACCCAACAGTAACCTTCTAGTGCTTCTCACACAAGTCCAGGGACACGTCGTGGTAATCTTAGTTTCTCATTACCCCTTCACTCCCTTACATAGCGTGAAGTAGGAGTATGGTCAGAAATTGGATACTTCTGTTGTGCAACTCAGAACGAAATTTTTGTATAGGTTATAATTTTACCAGAAATATACTTTCATCTGAGAGAGGACTGTAGTAATAATGGGGTTGATGTTGTCAGGATCTAACTCCTCCAGCATAAAACAGAAAAAATCTATTCGTGGGTGGAAAAAAAAATCTTCAGGAGGTGGAAGAAAGTAAATAGGAAAGTACGCCACCATAATGAAAGGGATAAACATTTAGGCTTAACCTGTTCAGTCCGGTATCTCATTTTTTATTTTATTCAAGCTGCCACTAGACGATTTTTTTTCAACCACACCTGGATACCTACTATGAAGTGGCTGTTAAGGGCTATACCTAACCTTCTCTTGTTCGAAAAGTCTTTCCTAAGCTGAATAAAATTGTCAGATGGAAAGAACATCATAAAAGGGTCGTCGTTGTGAAGGGCAAATATTCAGCAGTTCCAGTGAGCCGAGGAGTCGAGGACTGAGCTCAGAGGATCTTGCCGTAATAATCTCACTTCGCTATACAGTAGTCTTCACCTTCATTTAATATAAAGACAAGCAGTTACACATCTCAAGAAACAGAAAAAGTACTGCTAAATCGTTCAGACCTACTTTAGTAGCTTCTGTAAGCCGAGAAGCCGAGGACAGAGCTCGCTAAACATCGCGATAATATCATTTCGGCATAGTTCTCTCTTTCACTATTTTCATCTTTCCTAAAAACAATCCGATATCTCAAGAAATCGATTTTCAGTTTTCAGGCCAGACTCTACTGTATAGTCTGGTGCTTCAGTGAGATTAGGAGACGAGGACTGAGCTCACTGGATCTCGCCGTGATAATCTGTTCGCTATAGTCCTCTCTCTCACTATCCTCATTTTAGCGCGGCGCTGTGACAATGGACGTTATCGCTATCTGAATTTTCTTTTTTCACGCTCTATTCTTACCGGGAGCCGGAGCACGAGATAAAACCCAACTCACAAGCTGAACAAAAAACCGGGAAATTTTTTGCTGGGTGAGCAGGCAGTTGCATTTATTCCTGCTGTCACACGGAGAGGCAGATCGCATTACTTGGCAGCGATGCGGCATTAGGGAGACTAGGATAAATAGCCTTATACCTTATCCTTATCGCTTATTCAATTCCTATCAAACCTCACCTTTTGGGCCTCGCGGGGATCGATAATATATTCCTCCATCGCTAAAAAAGAAGTTCTGAAAAAGGAATGGAAGGGATGGGAAAAAAAATTCGGAGTCCGCGAGACTGATATGCAAATACGAGAGAAAACTGGAGTCAACAAAAACCTACCGAATTACACGCATAATGAGTCAGTCACAGAAAACGTGCGATGAATAATTTTTATGGCGACACAAACTGCACGAGACTCGCCCGTGAGCGCCCCGACAAAGGCATTTTTTAATTTCACCTGCCCTCTCTGCCACGGGGGGACTCCACAGCCACTGTTCCTGCCCTCCCTAAAATCTACCCGGGTCTCACGAAATGGCTTACGGTCCAACCAAGCCCGAAAACCCGCCCAGTCACCCGAAAAAAAACCCGACTTAGAAATCACCCATGCCGCCCAAGAATTCCTCAAACCTCTTTTACATCGACAAAAGCCTTCTGATCGGTCTAAACAGCCAACTTACAGTGTACACTATCAATAGGCACAGCTACTACCATCCTACCAAGCCAGAAAACCCACCCGTTCACCAGAATAACTGGCTTAGAAATCGTCCAAGCCACCCAGAAAATACTCAAGCCTCTCACATCGAGACAAAGAACAGCTGATCAGTCTATAAGAACCAACTCCCAAACTACGCCATCAATAGACAGAGCTAATTACCTTACGTATATTATAGATTGGGCCCTCGCTACCCCAAAATTCATCCATCAAGCTAGAAAATGCTGTCCTTTCACTCTGATCTCAGCCATTAAAAGAGATAAAAAAAATAAGCTAGGCCGTACAAATGACTTTCCAAACCAATTTAGCAGTGCTTCGACTTTCTCTCTCTCTCTCTCTCTCTCTCTCTCTCTCTCTCTCTCTCTCTCTCTCTCTCTCTCTCTCTCTCTCTCTCTCTCTGACAATGGAGAGAACCGTTCTATCTTATTTACGATGCACCAGTCGGATGATTTACAAGATAGGAGTGGAGGTTCTCTCTCTCTCTCTCTCTCTCTCTCTCTCTCTCTCTCTCTCTCTCTCGTTACATTTTCATAACCTTGTCACGTCACATTTTCTCTTTCATCATCCTCTCATTCCCTTGACACAGCAGCATTTTCCTTAGCTGACTTTTTTTTCCTTTCGCATGACCAGAGACATAATATCTACGTAAAAAAAAAAATCATCAGTTCAATTATTCTCTCTCTTATTAATTTCATGAGCTTTCTTAACCCTTCACTACAATGACGCATTCTATATTTTCTTTTTCCCTTCACCAGACGATTTCATTAAGCTTCGAAGAGACCATCCAAACGAAGGGATTTAAGAAAGTGTTCCAAATCATTTCACCGCCAGAGGTTCCATCAGAAATAAAATCGTCTGGAGGCAGTACGGATAAAATAAGTACATCATCGTGCTGGAGGGGTTATTTAATTTCACAATACAGTTAACCACGTCTATATTTCCAAGGAGCTTAACCATCCACAAATGTTTTCTACTGCATTTAAAATTTTATTACCTGGCTTTATCTTTCTCATCAAAGCTGTTTAGCCATATCTTACTCTTATCAATGTTACTTTTAAATCTTCAGCATTTACAAAACAACTTTATTCAGTACTTTTCTTAATATTAATATTTAGTGATTTTTGCCTACAAACTATAACTATTGTCTTTCATAACTACTTAGTTTTCTTAGGCTTCTCCGACTTTTTCTGAGCTGTATAAAATCGTCTGGAATAAATAAATGGAGTAATTGCAGGAAAAATAACTGGGTCGGAATACTGAAGTTGTCAGACAGTGAGAGAGTTAATGAACACAGTATTAACACTCGGACCCCTACAGCTCACACGTCCCGTACAGAATCGTCTGGGGTCAACTGCAGAAGAATACAGGAGTTATCCCGACCATGAAAGCTAAAAAAGAAAAAGAAAGAAAGAAAAAGAAAAACTAACATTCACATAAATTCAGCATTTCTTTTATGTTTTATATTCATAGCATTTGGGCTTGGACTAAATTTCAAAGACCTTAACAATACATGGATTTTCCCGTCAGTAAGTCATTAAAAAAAAAAAAAAATAGGTTTTAGATATATGTACTGTAAGTCATCCAGTCACTATTTGTGTGTGTGTGTGTGTGTGTGTGTGTGTGTGTGTGTGTGTGTGTGTGTGTGTGTGTGTGTGTGTGTGTGTGTGTGTGTGTGTGTGTGTGTGTGTGTGTGTGTGTGTGTGTGTGTGTGTGTGTGTGTGTGTGTGTGTGTGTGTGTGAGAGAGAGAGAGAGAGAGAGAGAGAGAGAGAGAGAGAGAACTTGTTCATATACATCTCCTGATCCTATAGCTCACTTCATCATTTCTTCTTGTCCCTCTACCCCTTCCCCTGCCCCTGCCCACTCATTCCAGGTGGCAGGAGTAATTTATTCCCCCTGAGTAATCCCCCTAACACCTCTGGCCTCCCCAACGTAATCAGGTCCACCATCCCTCTTCATCTATCTTTCCTACCTTCCTTCATCCTCTTCTTCCTTTTCCTTCCTCTCCTTCTGCCCTCTCTCACACCCCCCTCCACCTCCTCCCTCTCCCATCTCTCAACCATTCCACTTCATCTGTCTTTCCTATATACTCCCGTTTCTTCTTTCATTACCCATCTAACATATTCTCCCCCCTCCTCTTCTAATCTCTCCTTTCTCCCAACTCCCTTCTCCTCCTTCTCCTCCTCCTCTCCTTTCCTCCCTCTCTTCATTCCCTTAGTCACTTTATTCTATCCTTCCCCACTTGTCAGCTCGGCTGGTTTTCTTTCACCTACCTTTGCTGCCGTCTTGCCTCTCTCTCATCCCTCTCATCCCTCCATTACCCTTCAAATTTTTCCTCTTTCCCGCTACATTTCCTCTTTCCTCCTCCCGTTCCCTCTCCCTCCTCCATTTCCTCGACCCCTCGCCCTCCCTCCCTCTCTCTCTCTCTCTCTCCCCTTCTTCTACTTCCATTTATTTCTCTACATTTGCTACTCCTCCCACTTCTCTAACTTTCCTCATCTCCTCTTTCTTGCCATTCCTCTCTCTATGTATATCTCTTGTATTTCCAATTACTTTCTCCCTCTGTTCTTCTCCCATTCCTCCCTCTCACTCACCCAATGTCCTCTTCTCTCCCTCCCATTTCCCTGTTTCTTTCATTTCCTCGTCTCCCATTTACCCCCTCCTTCCCATCTCTCCAATCATCCTGCTTCTTCCCTTCCCCCCCCTTTCCTCCTCCCCTCCCTCTAGCCATATCCTCTTCCATTCCCCCTATCTCTTCCACTGCCTCTTTCTCCCCCCTCCTCCTCCCCCCCCTAATACCTCTTTGTTCACCTGGGCGACCAAACCAGTTCCCTTAATTCCTCTTTCTCCCCCTCAACCCCTTTCTCTACCCTTTCTTCCTCTTCCCTTCCCTCCTTCCCTCCCCTTCACACTTTGCCGATCCTCTTCTTCCGTCTTCCCCTCCCAACTCCTCCTCCCTCCCTACTTCCCACTTCCACTCCCTTCCTCTCCCTCCCTTCCTTTTCCCCTCCTCGTTTACCCTCCCCCCACACCTCGCCACTATCCTAGAGTTCACCTGGGCTCAAGAAACAGTTCCTTTCGCCCTTCCATCCATCCCCCTTATTTTACTCTCCTCCATAACTTTTCCACTTCTCGTTGCTCCCCTCTTTCCCTCCCTTCCTACCTCTCCCCTCCCCTTCCCACTCCCCATTTCTCTCTCCCCTCTCCTCCCTTTCCCCTCCCCCACACCTCGCCACCAGGCTTTGTTCACCTGGGCTCAAAAACCGGTTGGCTGCTCTTCTCACCTGAACCGGACACCCATAGAAAAGGACTCAGGTTCTCAGCAAGCTAGTTCAGCGAAAGAGATAAATTACCCTGGCTGTCCCGGAGAGAGAGAGAGAGAGAGAGAGAGAATGCACAGACCAACCAGACCCTTTTGCTCTTCTAAATGGATCAGTTACTGACAAATTTTAAGGTCTCCCCCAAACACACACACACACACACACACACACACACACACACACACACACACACACACACAAATGCCTTCTATATTCCGTCTACCTTTCCTTGGTTGAGATTCTTCGTCCTTATGCAACTATTTCACGTACGTCATTGCCTGAATGAAACAATAACACTGCTGTCCTTTCTTTCCATAACAATCCTCCGTTATTAGCATCATACACTAATGTTAAACTTCTGTTTCAGTTCAGCATTAAGGTTTGGAAAGAGGACAATATTAGGCCATGTTAATGAGGACAGAGTTAAGTTTCTCTGTCATCACAAATTCCTTCTCCTTACAGCCACTTCAAGCCTCACTCCTTCACTGAGTTATTCATTGTCCTTATGCACTTTTAGCCCCCTTTCAGTCACATGATACATTAATTTTTTCGTTTTTCTTTTTTGTATTTTTTTTTTTTTTTTTTCATGTCCAGACGATATTATTCAGCTTAGGTGAAGATTTCTGTGACCTGAAGGATGTTAGATGTATCCTTCATTAACCCCGTCAGTACGAGACACCATTCCTGAAGCTGAATAAAGTCGCCTAAATGTTGCAAAGAATATATATAAAAGTACGTCACCGGAGTCAAAGGATTATATTTACACCATAGCGACTTAATTTATACCTACTGTGTACCTGATGTATTTATAATCTGAAGCCCTTCATTACGCTAGGACCCTCCTTAGCTGAATAAGTCTGTATGAAGGTGGCAAGAATAAAAAGAAAACACGCCACAGCACACTAGGCTCTGAAACACTTAGCTCCGTCGGTTAAGGAAGCTCCCTAAGACCTTTTCTTAAGCGATTTATTTTGCTTATTATGAACAGATTTATATTTTCTTGTAAGTTTTCTATGTCCTTTCTATATACACACAAACGCCACATAAACAGCATTCATATGATGATTCACCTTCACGACCCACAGTAGGTAGGGGCCCGTCGCTAGGCAAGTCAGTCCGGACATTAAATTCCTTGGCTTGGAATTGTGAACTTTGCATTTTTTCTTTCGGCTAACATCAGACGATTTCATTCACTTCAGGCAGTCCCACGGAAAACAAATACATACATACATACATACATACATACATACATATATGCATGTATACATACATACAAAACAAAAAATAAATAAAAACTGTTTCCGTCAAAGTACTGGGTGAAAACGAAGAACTTTGAAAATTATTCCAGGTAACGCCAGACGATTTTATTATCCACAGGGAAACCTGCCACACTCAGAGGGTCAAGGCAAGAATGACCAGTCGTCTGCCATACAAAGATGACAAGGGATGTACTGGAGAGCTTTTTCACCCCTTCAGCCCGAAAGCGTTTCTTTTTTTTTTCTTTTTCGTTCCGTTCATACAGCCTCGTGACGATTTTTCAGCTTCACGGTGGAGGAGTTTAATGAAAATCGTCTCTAACCCCTTCGCGACTAGAAATATTCCCAAGGTTAAATGAAATCGCCTGAAGGTAGCAAGAACTTAAATGCCATCCCGGTGAAGATACTAAATACTCCACAGCCCAATTTAACCCTCTCACGGTCGCGTCTTTAGTATCGAATTTCAGCAATTACCAGATGACTTTATTAAGCTGGTAGTGAGTCAAAGGAGGCTGAGAGTATCAATACTGTAGTCTTTAATACCCAGGATAACACCAGTATTCCACTGCAGCTACCGCCAAACGATTGTATTCATATGAGATCCGGTCACAGGAGTCTGACGATTAACTGATAGACAACTCAGATAACAAAATGACTATCAGCTGCTACAGTAAGAGGAAGAGGCAGTGTTACTCAGCTCAGGAAAGACTTCTTCCAGTGAATGGCTTAATGAAAGCTGCCTCTAAGCCCTCCAATTAGGAAAGACACAAGCATAATTAAATCGTCCAGTTAGTGAAAAATACAATACAAAAAACAAAATTACGTGATTATAATGAAGGGGTTATTCTACTGCCTGATACTGATACATGCCGCATCGATATCAAAGTGATATAGATGGCATACAAGTAAAATACAGACAAAGCGCTAAAGATTACAAACAGAGCTAAAGATTAGTCACTACAAAGATTCTCTATGCTCACAGGGGTACGAATAACACCTTGCATCTGGTGACGTATTTTCCATTCCATCCTTGCCATTTCCATGCGATTTTATTATTTTAACAGGACAGACTTATCGATCTGGGAAGGATTACTTACAGCCTTTATTAACCCCTTCAGTTCGGTGATGTGTATTTTTCAGCTTATTCTTGCCATCTCCCTGCGACGTTGTTTGTATGAGGTTGAACTTTTCAAGCTGATTGGGTTAATATAGAGCCGACATTAACTCTTTCATTGGCAGAGGTCTTTCTTTAGTGGAGCAGAAGTCGGCAGGAGGACATAAGAATAATTAAGCGCGCCATCTAACTGAAGGTAAAACGATTGATCCTGATAACCATTTCTAACCAACAATTCATCCCTTCAGACCCAGGACATTTTTTCTCGCTACTACGGACGATTTTATTTCAGCTTAGGGAAGAACAACTAGTATTGGAGGGGTTACTGAAAGCTATCTCTAACCCCTGTAGCTTGACAAGTCCCTCCTGAGATAAACAAAATCGTCTGGAGATAAAGAATGATAAAAGACGGCATCGTATTGAAGGGATTAGATATTACTTTATTAAACCATATATAGTAATCATGTATAAATAGGGGTAATCTGAGTATACGATTCCATGCATTTTTTTTTTTAACCTCATATATCATTATTTATCCACTGCCATTCACAGTCATCCCACTCCTCTCCTCTCTCTCTCTCTCTCTCTCTCACACACACACACACACACACACACACACACACACACACACACACACATTCATTCACCTGTAGCTGACCCTTCAACAGGTTAGGCCACACAACTTGTCAATGGGTCAGGTGTTGCTGCTGCTGAATTATGAGCCAAAAGTTCCCAATCACCCAGAATAACATATAAATGCTTTAATGTAATCCCCACACCCCCCTCCACCTCGTCGTATATTTCCACACACACCCCCGGGCGAAATATTTTATAGCCACGTCACCTTCAATGTCAATGAACTCCAATCTCTGTATCTATCTGAGTGCTGAATAAAGTCTTCTAGCGTTAGCAGGAGTAAATCAGAGAAAAGTTTTATTGTGCAGAAATTCTTTACTTTGACATTCTGACTTTTCTCATATTTACAAACTTCCTCCACTTTTTTTTTAATGTCACCTTCATGTTGACTCGCTCCGATCTCAAGTTTGACTGGAATAAAATCATAAGGTGTTAGGTGGAATTCAATACAAACGGCATAATATAATTCCCCCATAATAACTCCGCTTTCACCTCCCACTTCGTGATGCACTGTCCATCCCTTCCGGATTTTATTTATTCACTTACTGTTGTTAGTTATGTATTTTCGTAAGTTATGTTATCTTCAGTATACACAGATTACGATCGTAGTGTGTGTGAGTTGAGTCAAACCTTCTAGTGCTCGCTACAACGAAATACTTTATGGTTTAATATAATCTTCCTTCCCTCCCCCCACCTCATGATATATTTACAACCCAAGCAATTATTTTTACAGCTATGTCACCTTTAGTGCTAATGGACTCTAATTCCTGTGCACAGAAATTATCTCAACACAGGCGGACTAACACACCCTTCAAAAATATCTTAAATCTTATTAAGACGTACAGGTGACGGAAAGAAAACATACAGTAAACTAAACGTGTCCGCCTCAAAAACACACCGAAGTTCCATGAATATAACCACAGTTCTAGTTTCGAAGTGTTGTATGGAATGGGGGAGAAGACAAAAGCCAGAAATTATAATACTCAGAAATAAGTACCTCCCTGCGAACACAACATTTACCTGTCAGTCTGCTTACCTACCCATCTACCTACCTACTTACCTACCTACCTATCCATCTATATCTACCTATCTAACTACTTACCAACCGGTCCTAATAAAAAACAAATCCATAATATCACTTCCAATGCCACATATGGGTAAGGGAGTAAAAACAAATGCCAAAATTAAACAATACCCCAAAATTACCTCAAGTCTTTAAGCATCACACCCTCCCCCTCTCTCTCTCGCTCTCTGTCTCCGTCCTGCCATCCATCAATACATCTACGTTGCTGATTAAAATTAACGTGCCAGCGTGCGTACTATGATACAAGGTGTGTGTGTGGTTGGGAGGTGGGAGGGGGGTGCGCTGGTGAATGTTGTATAAGCTCTCTAATGAATTAATGCCCCTCACACCACGCTAATTCACTGACTGAGTTGGGGAGGGGAATTTGGGGGTAGGGGAAAGGGTGAGGGGGAAACAGGGGGATATCCAGGCACCGGTGAGAACTGTAATGCCGAATGGATTTATATCATTTATCGAAAGAAGCAACGGTTTACAATCAGATCATTTCCATGCAAATCTGGGCAAAATACTAGGCTTTGCAGTCGTCCCCTACTACCCCCCACCACACACACACACACACACACACACACACCAGATCCTTCTAAGCCTAAAATTCACGCTTGTCCGAGAATCTTAAAAAAAATATATATATATCGGGGCAGGGGTAGGTGAGTCCGGGCAGGGAGCGCGCGCGCGCACACACGCGCACACACGCGCACACACACACACACACACACACACACACACACACACACACACACACGCAATTCACCCCCCACAAACACACCGTCCCACACACACACACACACACACACACACAACGACGAGACACACAAATAAAAATTCATCGGTGCTTACAATCCACTAGAGAAAATCCCTTCATTTTGGGAGGGCGAGCGAGGGGGGCTGTGTGGGCAAGCGAGGGTGTTAAGCAGGGTATTTGCCAACGAGAAATTCGGCCCGAGAGCCCGAGCACGCCTAGCTGTATTTTTTTATCCACTCAGTTTAATTGGTAGGCAAAGAGAAGGACAGCCTCTCCCTCTCTCCTTGTGTCCTGCATGGGGTAAACAGGGTGTGTGTGTGTGTGTGTGTGTGTGTGTGTGTGTGTGTGTGTGTGTGTGTGTGTGTGTGTGTGTGTGTGTGTGTGTGTGTGTGTGTGTGTGTGTGTGTGTGTGTGTGTGTGTGTGTGTGTGTGTGTGTGTGTGTGTGTGTGTGTGTGTGTGTGTGTGTGTGTGTGTGTGTGTGTGTGTGTGTGTGTGTGTGTGTGTGTGTGTGTGTGTGTGTGTGTGTGTGTGTGTGTGTGTGTGTGTGTGTGTGTGTGTGTGTGTGTGTGTGTGTGTGTGTGTGTGTGTGTGTGTGTGTGTGTGTGTGTGTGTGTGTGTGTGTGTGTGTGTGTGTGTGTGTGTGTGTGTGTGTGTGTGTGTGTGTGTGTGTGTTTAAAATTTTTTTTGGAGTGGCCTACAGTTTTCTGTAATTTGTAGAATGTATATATATTCCCAGGAACGTGTAAACAATCTTCCTGGAACACATATATTTTACTTCCTACAACGTGTTTTTGTGCTCTTCTCCGGAACGTTTCTATCTAAGCATATTTTAGAGAGTACATTTTTGCTTCCTAAAACGCGTGTGCTGTTTGGAACATGTACTGGATGTATATATGAATTCTGGAGTTTTTATGTTTATGTTTAAAGAAAGGGCAAATGTTCTCTGGTGAGGGTCAGATCTGATGCATATTTTTACTCTCTGGATGGCGTATCTGCTCTACAGAAACGACATATGACGTCTGTGGACAATTATTACATGTGGAACTTATACATTATGTGCTGCCTACAGCGTGTATAAGCATCCTTGAACAAGTGTGTACATCTGGAACATGTGTATCCTACAAAATGTATACAGTATGTATCCTTGAAGGTGTATGGTATGAGCGTGACGGGGAGTGGTAATGAGGGTGAGGTGGAGCAGGTGCTAGTGGCGGAACAGAAAACATCAGGACCTGTTGACTCCAGCCGGCTCCCTCCACAATAAAATGCAACAAAAACATGGAGCAGTTTCCGACAGCACTGAATTACGCTGGATTAAGAACAATATCATATTTAATGGCAGCCAAAAAATGCTTAATTACAAAAGTATTTGAACTCGTTACTATAAGACGCATGTGTACAGTGGCTATTTTATTTTATATATATATATATATATATATATATATATATATATATATATATATATATAGATAGATAGATAGATAGATAGATAGATAGACAGATATAGATATAGATAGATAGATAGATATAGATATATATACGGTAAATTTTTTGTATGGATAAATATACATAGACAGGCAAGGAGGCAGGTAGTAAGAGAGAGAGAGAGAGAGAGAGAGAGAGAGAGAGAGAGAGAGAGAGAGAGAGAGAGAGAGAGAGAGAGAGAGAGAGAGAGAGAGAGCATTCACATAATAAAACTAATACAGGCAACAAAAAAACACTGATTTTTTTCGAAATACAAATTTTATCATTTTTGAGGCGATTTTTTTCCGAAATTCTTCTCCAGATATAAAAAATAAACTTTTACTGCGTCCTCTATTACCGATTTTGCATTGGAAAAGCGTGCTATTCGAAGTGATAACTTGAAAGGAAAATGAGAAAAAATGCAACACTATTATTTACAGGAAGGCATAATAATAATAAAAAATTGAAAGATGTCGACTGTCGTTAAAATAGAACAGAAGAGATGTTATCAATACACTCACGGTAATCACGATTGCATTATTAACATTATCACTGTCAGAAATAACATTTAACATTAATAAAAGTCTATGCAGGTAGTTGCAGGGATATACACAGGGAGTAATTTCCTTGACGACACTTAATAGCAGCAGGTGCGAAAAAAAACGTGACAGGAACATATGAATATTTTTTTAAGGAAACGATTTTCATCACCACGAATAAATATATTTAGCAAAATATATTTACTAATAATTAACACTCTCAGGTTCCCACGACTCAGAATAAAATCGTCTAGGTGATAGCCAGAATAGAATAACCTGGTTGGTTCGACAATGAAGGAGTTAAGGGATCTGTATTTACAATGTCGAGCTCCTGTGACTTACTTTCAGCTGAATGAAATCGTCTGGATCTAAGTAAGAATAAATGGCGAGAGAGCAGACGTAACCATGAGAGGATTATTAGGAGTGAATGCTTTTTCTATAAACAACCACATCATATACGGCCATGAGCAAGAGTTCACCGAAAATTCCTAACCAGTACTGTCCTGCCTTCCATATTCCACATACTTTCCCCCAAAACAGAGAGTATCATACCTTCCCATGCTGTGTGCTTCATACTGCTATCCCATACTAATGATACACAGAGATGAAGTGATACATAAACTGTTTCCCACTCTTTTCATGCTATATTAAAAAAAAAAATACAATTAGGGTTAATAATTCGTTCACAGAGACTCAAAGCTGTATCAGTAAACATTGAGAAGCAGCAAACCTGACAAGTAATATTCTTACCTACAGGATGACTTGGAATTTCATCAGTTCGAATACCCGGACATGTAAAGGCATTACATTGACCCGAACTGTACGATTACGCTCAAAAGTTCACTGACACTTCCCTGCTGCAGTGACGGAAGGTGGTACATGAAGCCTTTGTTGGTGTGTTTGTTTAGGGAGGTATAACAAATATGGATTGCAAAATACAGAAGAAAAAAAGTTATCCAATTATCCTCCAAGTGGAGGGTATTCGGATAACTTTTGCTGATAACATTACCTTAACCCTCTAATGGTCGAGGTAACTCTAGTATTTCACAACAGGTAACGCCAAACGATTTTAATCACATGTGTGTCATAGGAGCCTATGCGTTAATATGAGTTCTGTTAACTCAGTTACAACTGGTACTATTTTTTTTTTAAATGCAACGAAGAAGGAAGCAGAGGAAAGAAGACCCCTCATGGTTGAAACAGCTATCGTATAGTATAACATGTCACCTAAAGCAAGACGATTTTATTCAGCTGAGAGTGAATCACAAACACCTGAATGTTAAAAATATCTGTTCCTGACGAAGGTGCGCAGATCACAAAAAAAAAAGGCAACCAGGATATGCATATGATTTCGATGATGTCTGTACACTATGCATTACCTATCATTTACTGTTTTACTGCTTTATCCAGAAATTTATTGTCCCATCATGATCGTCGGGGTCCATGGTTGGGTTCCTCAATCTAATTTTTGAAGACTCAAGATATTTAAGACAGGTCAGGGGATAAAAAACAATAAATAAAAAATAAGCACTTCAATATCCAAGAAAAACCCACAAATCTCTTACTTGAAACAAAATTCCTCAAAGCTCTGCAATTGCAAACATGAGTGTGCAATGGAGGCTGAGTGGTGAGATACAGACAAGAGGGAAAATATAAATCTGTGAGAGTGAAAGAAATAGATTGGTGGGGAGAAAATTGACAAGAGAGAAAAACACAGCGGTCTGATACAGAAGCAGATTTAGAGATAGAGGGAGGGAGTGAGAGAGTGGTGTGAGAGAGAAAGAGAGATAGAGACGAAGAGGGAAGACACATGGAAAGAGATGGAATATTGGAGTCCACAAGACATACGCATATGTAAAAAAGATGAGAGAGAGAGAGAGAGAGAGAGAGAGAGAGAGAGAGAGAGAGAGAGAGAGTTGTGATAAACAGTGATAGATGGACAGACAGACATGAAAACAGACAGACAAAAAGATCGACAGACATGAGTTCAGAAATGAGAGCAACATGTAAACAGCAAGCCCGACACAACAGATGAACAGTAATGACAGACGGACAAACGGACAAACAAGACAAAAAGACGGGTATACCTACAAACGGATGGATGGACAAGCAAACGGAGGGACAGATAAACGGAAAGAAAGATGGAAAAAACAGACAGACAGATGACACAGACAGAGGGACCGAACAGACAGAAATACAGACAACAGAAACAGGTCTGACCAAAACCGGGAGGTACTGAGACAGACAGAAGTTTAAAATGATATACAGATATAGACACACAGATAAAGACAGATGCAAGACAGACTGGCGTGCTATGATATAAAACAAGAGAGAGGCAGACAGACAGGAAAGGGAGGCATACAAGCAGACAGACATACGGTCAGACACACATGCTGAGACAGACGAAGGGACAAGGGAAAAATAAGAAATATAACAACCAACGAAACACTGACATGAAATCTTATAATACAAGAAAAAAAATCATGAAGATAAAATTATCTCCATTCTTAAAAATCATCATCATCATCATCATCATCATCATCATCATCATCATCATCATCACCATCATCATACCAACTCTAGATCTGTTCTGAGGCTGGTAAGACACAGAACTACAGAAAGAGAAAGAACAGAAGTGGGAGGTCTAGAATACACAATCCTACTTTTTAATATAACGAATACCAAAACCTCAACTAATGAAACAAACCTAAGAAAACATACTCCAAATAGGTTAATGAATTAGGTGAAAAAAAAAAAAAAGCTTTAATCTATGAAAATAAGAAATCTCTCCAACTATTAAAACATATAAAGAAATATCAGTTACCAAATCAAAGAAAATCCTTACAACTAGTGAAGCACATTAAGAAAAATTCCTCCAACTGAAGAGATCAAACTCTAGGATGGTAAAGAGAACATCTCATCTAAACACGAAACACAAGCTACTGAAACAAATGAAGAACACTCTTCCCAGCTAAGGAAAGAAAATTATGAGAAAAATATCTATCTTATCAGGGGACACAGGCATATAAATCAGATAACGAAAAATTCTCCTCCATTTGATGACATAGGAGTATAAGAATAACCGCATAAGAATGACTGCTCCAACTGATGAAAACCAAACTCCAAGATGGGAAAAAATCTAAGATCAACGGGAAAGCACATGCCAATTAAGGAAACTAGAAAAAAATCATCATATAAAACTAGACAGGAAAATAAACCAGAGGGAAAAAAAAACACCTATCTAAACACGAGACAGGAACAAGAACTGGAAAATTGAGGTAGCAGGAAGGGGAAAAATAACGGACATCAAAACACCCTGCTTGAAATAAATGCTGGAAGAGACAGAAAGAAGAAAAAACAAAATAAATATGAGGAAAGAAAAACGAGAAGGAAAAGCGGCAGAGAGAGAGAGAGAGATAAACACGCACGGAAGAAGGGGGGAGATATAAGGGATTTAGGAATAAACAAGGGTAAAGGGGAAGGGAAAGAGCAGGATAACAGGAGGTAAAAGAGAGAGGGAGAGGGAGAGAGGAGGCCAAGGGGATAATTGTCGAGGAGAGGAAATGTGTGAAGTTTGAGAGGAAGGTGCGATGTTTTGAACTAAGAAACTTACAAGACAATTGCAGAAGAGTGAAAGAGTGAAAGGCATATAGACAGACAGACAGACAGATAGATAGAGAGCACGACTGATATGTATTTTTGCACTATAATCTAGTGCTTCCTTTCTCAGCTCCGTATGCTATGGCATCTACAATATACATTATGAGAAAATATATATACGACACGACATCTTAATTTCATTACTATCTTAACCCTCAGAAAATCATATAATTCCCCCTAAGAGGACGTCATATATACTTTCTTCCTTTTGATAAACGATTAAATTCACGTGACGTTAAGATGCACCGTATTGAAGGAACTAGTAGCAGTCTCGGCCCAGCATTTCAGAGCGATTACGTCTTTTCAATTTTTTTTCTTTATTTCGTTCTTTCCTTTATTGTTTTTACTTATCCTCCCCCCAAATGGTTTTATTCTACTAAGATGTTCCAGTGAAAAGGAATTAAAAGCAGTTTCCGCCTAGCAGTTCTGCAGGATCACGTCTGTTTTCATTTATTTATTCATATATTATTCATTTGCTTTATTCTTCCTACCGCCAGACGATTTTATCCAGCTAAAGGCCAGGCATCTAGGAGTGAATGGATTACACACCTCCAATAAGATTATGTTAACTTTTACAAATATATTCTTGCTACATCTAAATGATTATATTCAGATTGGGGGACACTTCTCGAATTTGGAAGGGGGGTTGGATTTTCAGTTACCCCCCCCCTTCCTTACTTGAATGAAATCGTCTGGTGGCAGCCTGAGTGCGAGGGGGTCGCTGAGAATGGGTAAGAAATATATGGCCACCGATAACTCTTCAGCACGATGACGCCATATGCTTTATTCCTCCTCTCGCCGCACAATTTTGTTCTGCTTAGAGAAGACGTGTCAAGGTGAACAAATTGCCTTACACTACGAAAAACAAAAGTATAAGGACGATACAAAAACAGTATTAGGACGATACGAAAAAAAGTGTTAGGACGATACGAAAAAAAGTGTTAGGACGATACGAAAAGAGTGTTAGGACGATATGAAAAAAGTGTTAGGACGATACGAAAAGAGTGTTAGGACGATATGAAAAAAGTGTTAGGACGATACGAAAAAAAGTGTTAGGACGATGAAAAAAAAAAATTGTTAGGACGACATGAAATAAAAGTGTTAGGACGATTAAAAAAAAAAAAAAAAAGTGTTAGGATAATAACATGACTAACCGCTTCACTACCACGACGTCTTTATTCCTGCTCGGTGTTATCAGACGATTTTATTCAGCCTAGAAATACCCTGACAGTGACTTATTTTTTCAAAGCTATCCTTCACGTCTCCGGTACGTAACGTCTCTTCCTTGTTATGTCTCCTCCTATGCTAAAATACACGTATAATCCTCTACAGGGTTGGAGGGGTTAACTACTTCACTCCGATGACGTCTTTATTATATTCTTGGCCTGAATGAAGACATACGGCCTTCAATAACCCCTTCAGGCAGATGACTCATTTATATTTTACTCTAGCTGCCTCAGGACGATTTTATTTAGCTCGGGATAAAAGTTTCATAAAATCATCCGGAATTTACAAAACTAAAAAAACAATCATCGCCATCAAGGGGTCCAGAATAACAAAATGCCCGACCCAAAGTAAAAAAATTCGGGTTATTTTTCGCCGTCACTAACGAAATTAATGCAGAACAAAAATATGAGGATAATTTTGATGAATAAATAACGAATCATTTGAGACTGGGAGTGTGAAAAAGTGGGATACATATACAATACATATACATATCATGGTTTCCTAGAGTGGCCATTTTACGAAACAGAAAAAGACTTCGTAAGGTGAGTGGATGGTTTTATGAGTCATTTCACTACGATAGTAAATTTTATATATATTTTATTCTTGCCACCCTAAGATGATTTTTTTCAGTTCACGAGAGATTATTCCAACCCCAGGAGATAGATATAGGAGACAGATACAGGAGGAGACAGATATAGGAGGAGATAGATATAGCCTTCACTAACCTACGATGAAGTCTTCTTTATTTTCCTCCAGCTATTCTCAGACGATCTTACTTAATTTCGGAGTGACTTTACGAAATAGAGAGGTTAAATACAGCCTTCACTGAGACTTCCCATGTTACCGTCATATTTTCACGTTATATTTTTATCTCTTGGCCATTTTATTCAGCTTCGGAGAAGCTTTCAAGCAGAAGGGTTAGACATAGCTATCATTATATCATTAACCCCTTCATTACCTGAGGGCTCTTTTAAACTTAATAAAATCGTCCAGTGAGAGGAAGAATAAATAAAACACCCAATCGTACTGCAGTCAATGAAACTAATAATATGTGGTGGTACAAAATATATACAGTATAGCGTTCATTAACCATCTTCAGTACAGAGGGACTATTAAGTACGATAAAAATTTCGGGCAGTCGCAAGAATTAACTCAAGATGTAAGCAAGACATACAGAGAAACAAGCAATGGTGAAAATGAGAGACATATGGAAGGAGGAAAAAACTTAAAAATAAGAGCAACCTCCACCTCCAGCCTTCCAAAAGTACATTAACAGATTTGTTTTAATAAACAGAAAATACAGGTACAACAAAAATGTTGAATGATAAAATGGGGACGATAAAAATTGCTCAAAGAATAAAAGGATATAGAGAGGATAAAGGAAAAATGTTGCAGAGCAAGAGATAAAAATCCACCACATTAAGGTAGTAGTAATAGTAGTAGTAATAATAATAATAATAATAATAATAATAATAATAGAAATAGCAATAATAAAAATAATAAGGTACCACAGTATGACACTGAGGAGTAATCATACGATGATGACTAATAGCTACAAAAAAACATTTACTGAAATAAAATAATATGAAAAGAAAAGTGGAAATGGAAAGATACTTGTGAAAAGAGAGTAGCCGAATAACCGCAAAAAATGTAAAAAAGATGTAGGAATAAGAATATATATTTGGAAAAGATATATGTAAGGACGAAGAAAAAAAGTCAGAAAAAAAGTATGGATACGAAGAGAAAAATCTAAATAACAGAAGGTAGTTAATAAATAAATATGAAAATACAGATATTAAAACAAGTAAGAAAACAAACAGAACGCTGCTGAGACGAGGAGGGTTTAATGCATAATCATGATGCAATACAGAATGAACAATAAACAGGACTACACAATACACCACAAAAAAAAAAAAAAAATATGCAAGTGTAATAGCAAGGGTGACAATCAACTGAAGGTGCAAGAAGATAGCAATATCAGGATACCAATATAAAACTATTAATATATAATAATAATTACATACAGAAGAAAAAGAGGTCAGATGAAAATGATGACACTGGATAAAGAAGTATTCAAAATATTAATAAAAAATTAAAATACAGATATATCATTAAATATCATTGTAATAATCAAAACAGATAAAACAAAGAAATGATAAAGGTGACAGAGAGAAGAAAAAAAGAAAACAAAGGATAACAAAACATACACAAAGAAGAATGAAGAAAATAATGACTGAAGAAAAATGAATGAGACAAAGAACAAGAAAGGAGATAAACAAAGAGACAAGCAAAGGATATGAACGAATAGGAGAGATATGAAGACAGGAGGACAATAATCAGCTAAATATAAAGTGGAAGAGCTACAGAAACAGAAGAATGAATTAAGTAAAGATGACGAATTTAGAAAGAACGAGAAAAGGAATGGAGTGGAAGAAAAGAGCGATGAAAACACAAAGAACTAAATAAAAATAAGTTGAAGATTTTAGAAGAAGAATTACTAAAAAAAAAAAAAAAAAAAAATGAGCGAAGGAAAAAAAATGGATCAAATGGAATAAGAAGATGGAAAGAAAAGAAAACATGTTAACTGTAAATAAATACAAAAAATAAAATACATTAGAAGATGAAATAAATTAAAAAATAATGAGATATATGAAAGCACAAGAACTAAGAAAGAGAGAGAGAGAGAATTATAGACAGAGAAAGGTTGGCGATGTAAAAACGAGAACGGAGAAATACATAATTTAAAGAAAAAAGGATACATGAATTACAAAAAAATAAAATAAAAAACAATGATGGCGAGGTATGAAAAGGTGAACAGGATTAAATACAATAAAGCAAAAGACACTGAACTAAAGAAAAAAAAGAGGGGAGGAGGTATATGACACAAAGAAAATAAAAAAAGAAAAAATATGAGAAAAAAAAAAAAAGAGGAAGGTATAAGAAAAGAGGTGACCAGAGGAATGCATGAAATAAAGACAGTGGTAGATATGAAACCACGAAAACTGGAATAAAAACAATAAAAGAAGGGAAAGCCGAGAAAGGAGGGTAAACACAATGAAAATGGAAGACGATAAAATAGCCGGCGTAAAGAATGAGCGGATAACAAGGGGAACACACACACACACACACACACACACACACACACACACACACACACACACACACACACACACTTGAATCTTTGCTATCCTTCCTGCATACTAGGATACAAGATTACATTTGGCAGATATAAGACATACATAAGTAAGCACAGACCTTATTAATATAATGTAATATCACTAGTCTATATTGGCTACGTTGCGATGGTGACGTCAAGTATGCTCTCTCTTACCTCTAATGTTGGGGATATCGGACGTAATCTGTCATAGGGGGTTTTGTAGCACTTCTTCCTTACTGACTTATTTTCCTTACTACATTTTAATATTCTCTCGTATTATTTATATCATTAACTTCTATACTGTAACAGTGACATGCAAGAGGATATTAAGGTGCATGAAACAAAATAAATCGCTGAGGAAGAGGCGTCAAGAAATCTCAAACGACAACTTGAAATATGAAGCTATGATTCCAGTGGCGCAAAAACAGTGTTCTGAGATCTCACTGTCATTTTTACACTCTAATTTACCATAAGAAGTACAGCGATATACACTTTATAAGCATCGTCATTCTAAAGATATGATTCAGTAATATTATTCAGGAGTCCTATTTACTTAGCCTAACTATTGGTCAGCAAACCACAAGACGACGAAGTATATCATCCAGAATATCACTGTATAATATAGTTTCTCAGTGCAATACACCTCACACTTGATGATCTGTTTGTCTTGTGTGTATTTTCATTCTATGCTACAGTGTTCTTTATTATGCTCGACTTCTTTCCTGTGGAAATGACCCTTAGAATAATTTGCCAGCACCGTACCGCCATCTCTTTTTTTTTTTTTTTTTTTTTTAATCTTTGAGGTATACTGAATGAATGGTTAATTATTTACGACGTAATTTCATTTTAAGCTGTCATGTTCTTGGTTATACTCAACTTTCCTCCTGTATAACTGACACTTAGAATACATTGCCATTACGATATCGTCCTCTCTTGAGTTTTTTTTAACCCCTGTCGTGTATTAAATGAGTGTTTAAATATACAATACCTCCACTATCAAATCCATTAACATGTCCAGCAGGAGGAGAGGTAATTCACAGATCCTTTTACACAGTTCGTGGAAAGAAATATGTGAACTTTGCTTAAGATATTCAAGGTTGTTTTCAGCTTCGTTGCGAAATCATTTATATGTTACCAATCAAAATAAAGAACCATGATAAATGAAAATGGTAAAAAATTTTGTAGTTTGCACCACACTTTCTAGGCACATGTCCTTGGATTTTGATGATGATGATGATGATGATGATGATGATGTGCTGTCTTTTACTTACAGTATTTTCCATCTATTAACAGAGGATCTTTTTTTTTTGTTTGTTTGTTTACATTCTAATCAGTTTTCGTGAGTCGAGGTTCATTTCGTACAGATTAAGTCAGTCACTCAGTCAACCAGTCAGTTTCTCAGGTCAGTTTTAGTTCATCAGCCAATCACTGATAAATTCAACCTGGAGAGAGAGAGAGAGAGAGAGAGAGAGAGAGAGAGAGAGAGAGAGAGAGAGAGTTTAATATATTTCCATTTTTTTGGTATCGCACTATCAGATAAAAAGATGGATGAAGTACCTCTCTAATACAGTACGAATAACAACACAAAAAAAAAAAAAATGGCAGAATTACACAGCGGAAGATTAATTAAAACCAAGGAATGTAATTTCTTGAAGCACCCTCCAAGAAAAAATAATTAATGTTTTCCTCTCTACTGACTGTTATCCCTTAGTTATCCCTTAGGTCAAGTTTTATGACCTCAAGTCTCTTTCGGCCTACCATCAGCGCTCATACCTCTCACCCTTCGCTCTCAGTCTTCATATAAACTGCTAAATAACAAATGAGAAAACTGATGTGTAATACGCACAAGAAAGGAGAGAAAATACAAAGGAAAAGGAAAAAGAATGATCGGTAAAGAAGTGTGCAAGGAGTCGACAGAGATACAGTATACAGAGGACGTTTGGATGTAATATGCAAATAAATAAATAAATAAACAAACGAACAAATAAATCTACGGATAGTGTTGTCAGCCTCAATAAATAGCATATGGAACACGCGTCACGGAATCTACATAAATCTCTCAAGCAAGAGGTGTCAAGAAGCCTAAATATATCTCTCAAGGAAGAGGAACCTAAGTAAATCGCTTATGGAAGAGGTGTTACGAAATCTAAATAAACTGTTTAAGGAAGAGATATTACGATGCTTAAATAAATCGCCAATGGAAGAGGTACTACGAAATCTCAATAAATCTCCGCAGGAAGATGTGCTAAATTTAAATCCCTTAAGGAAGATGTGCCACTCAATCTAAATAAATCGACATAGGAAGAGGTGTTATTAAACATAAATAAATCGCCTAAGGAAGAAGTATTACCTAGTCTCACCTGCGCCAACGAGGCAACGGTGTTTTATTAGTAATATTGGCTGTCACGTCATGCGGAAAATGAAATCTTCACAATTTGCTCCTCACGTATGCCACTATCATTAACACTAAATGGCGATTACCATAATGTCAATACCTATCTGTCGCTAATTATCGAATTATATATGGGATACGTGTTAATGGTATAGCGGGGCCAGATTGGAGGGATCCCTCATTTTAGTCTAGTCTATCATAATATGGCTCTCCATTATTTGGCAAGACTTCATTTAAAAAGCCATATGCAATTAGGGAAGATTGGCAGGTTGATACAGAAAGCTACAAAGTATTTTTAGGAATAAAATACAAAAAATGCTAAATATAATAATTTTCGGGTGAGAACTGCAATTCGTCATTCATTCATAATTATCATCATCAAAGCAGGACATTTATTAAGAGATCTGTTACTGACTGCGTGATACTCTACTATAAATAAGGCACCCCACATGGTCTAAAATGATGTAAAAAATATATATATAATAATTAATGAGTTATTTAAGAGGAGCCTGTGGAGTCACATGACGAATCAGGATATAAAGGAGCGTTGTGGTGTGGATGTGGATGTGATAGGAAGCGTTATGAGGAACACACTGAGGTGGTTTGGCCATGTGGAGAGGATGGAGGGTGAAAGACTGACAAAGAGAGTGTATGTGAGTGAGGTGGAGGGGGGAAGAGGGAGGGGGAGGCCGAGGATGAGATGGAGGGATGGGGTGGAGAGGTATATGAGAGAGGGGGGTGTAAGCTGGGAGCAGGGCAGTGAAATGGCGGGGGACAGGGCGACTTGGAGGCGATTTGTTTGTGGCCACCCCAAACGAGATTGAGGCGTCTGGCAATAGACAGATAGATAGATAATTAATCCCGTACGAAATTTAATTACTACTGCTAAGAATGTACCAAAAAAATTCCCTAGGTAGGCTTGTGGGAAACTAAATAATTAATGAAAATGTCAACTTAACTATCACGAAAAACATAATAACAGATATTTACTGTCCATATTCGGCCAAAGAAAGTACATAATAATTGCTACAAGCAATATGAATAAGAAGAAAATAATAACAATAATCACACCACAAACATCTTAAAACGTAAACACAACAAAATACGTTATTAATGATGTACACATAATTTTTACAGCAAAGGAAAATCAAAGAAACATATCGCATCATACAAGACAAAAAAACATGAAACAGAGCTAGTAAGAAAAAATTATTAAAAAACATTAAAAAAAACACACACAAGCAACACATAAAACCAACGGCTGGGAATAATATATATAAAAATAACCATACCAAATAGAAGAGAAACTAGAGAGGAACAGAGCTGGTGGTTAAGGTGGTGATACGGAAATTAAAATAACTAAACACAAATGCCATTCACACAAGCACAGAAACACAACCAGTCAAGCACACAATCATCATCCCAAAGAACATGAAAAACACGGAAATGGCGGTTGTCGTGGGATGCAGAAATTAATATAGCAAAACAAGCGATTATTCACAAACACTACCCACCAGTCATGCAAGATAAACTCAGGCACACAAACACCTACACAAACACCTTCCCTAATCCCTGTCATCACAAAGTCCCACAAGATGAGCTGAAAAGACGAAGACAAGAGGGCGGAAGGGGGAAGAGCAACACGAGTGATAATAAAGATAGCAGTAATACCGTAAATCAGGCGATAATTGGAGGGGAGAGGGGGAGCTTAGAGAGGGAAGAAAAGGTGAAGGGATCGGGGAAGAAAGGGGAGAGAGGTGAGAATCGGCCGCAGGGGAGACGAGGGGAGAGAGAAATGAAGTCGAGAATGAGGGAAGGGAAAGAGGAGAGAGAGAGAGAGAGAGAGAGAGAGAGAGAGAGAGAGAGAGAGAGAGAGAGAGAGAGAGAGAGAGAGAGAGAGAGAAGGGTGCCAGCAAATTATCGGACAGTGATAAAGAGGTGAAGACTGAAGTAATATGGGGTGATATGAGCAAGAATGAGAGGATTAAAACAATGTAGGGCAATATGAAGAGCACGAGGAACGGGGAGATTGGAAAGCACCCTCTCATGGTCAGGATAACTTTAGCTTTTAATTCCACACGATTTTGCTCAGCTGAGAGTAAGTCACAGATGCTTGAGTGATAATGCAGAGGAAAAGAATAGTGAATTATATTATTTTCAGTGACACAATAGAGGTAAAGAAACTGAAATATTATGAAGCGAAACGAACAAGTGTTGGACGGCGTAAACAACATGGAATAATACGGAAAATAAAAAGGATAATAGAATAAGAGACGTAATATTAAGAAAACAGAATAAAAAAATACTACACTATAATGTAATCAAGTGTTGAAAAGTTGAAATGATAACAAGATGGAGAACACGAAGAATGATAAGGTAATATTGACAGAGGAGGTAAGACTGAATTAATATATGGTAATGAAAGTAATACAGGGGACACTAAAATACTGTGGGGTAATATTGGCAGCGGAAGGAGAGTGATATGAAAGAAGAGGTAATGCAAGTGACAGAATACTGAAGAAGTAAACTGGAAATATCGAAGGACTGTGGGGTAACAGAGGCAGGATGAAGGAGAAGGAGATGAAAGGAGAGGCAATGCACGTAATAAAGAGAATATTGAAGGATTTACATGACGTCATTGGATACTAAGTAGGTAGTTAAAGTTGTGAGCCTTCAGTTCCTGTTTCTGAATCCCTTCCGCCTTAGTGCATTAGTGGGAAATGAGGCTGTTTATGATGATGATGATGATGATAATGATGATGATGATGATGATGATGATGATGATGATGATAATGATGATGGTGGTGGTGGTGGTGGTGGTGGTGGTGATGGTGATGATGATGATGAATTATACCTACGGTGTGAAATTATGCTCATTTTGTGTATAAGCTAAAACAATATAACACTGCAAAACACGACAAAATATTGAGTGATTATAAGCAGTCTGAGAATAAGGAAAAGGATACGAATAAATTGGATTATGCAGGGGAAGAAAAGACTACGGTACAGGAAATAACGCTTAGGTTCCTTTAACACACACACACACTTATATAAATGAAATTGGAGTTAGCTGGAATAGAACACTAGAATTGTGCTGAACGTGAGAAGGTTAATGGAGAACAATACTCTCAGGAGTGTGTGTCAGACTAATATGAGTTAATTTGAAGACAAAATAAATCGAAATATGGATTATTTATAAGGAAAGAGCGAGAGCCCAAATTGAAATGCAATACTGGAAAGAGGAAGATGCAGGAGACATGATTAAAACTATGAGAAGACATGAAGAGAATGAAGACGGAAGAAAGGGAGACAGTGAGAGGGAGAAAGAGAAAGGGTAATAAGACAGACAAAAGAAGATGAGAAGGAAAATGAAAAGGGGAGAGCAAATAAAAGGATAATTACTGATAAGATGAAAGCTATGAATGAGGAGGAAGAGGAGGATGATCAAAGTATAAAAGGAGGAGCATGAAAAGCACACAATTATTAAGAAAATTAGTTAATTAGAAAGAAAAGAGGAAAAGGAAAACGAGAAAAAGACAGGTATTTTGGGGGGGAGAGAGAGAGAGAGAGAGAGAGAGAGAGAGCAAACTTATAATGATGGAAGGGAGACAGAGGGGAATGTGAAATAAGGCAATAAGATGATCCGGTGTGTGCGAGGGAGAGAAACACACACACACAAACACACACACACACACACACACAGGGAGAGAGGGTATTTAGTGGAAGACAGGACACTGATGTCGAGGATTTGTGAGAAAGTGTTAAGTTTGCCACAATCGCATTATTATTTTTCTGTTTATTATTTAATTATTTATTTAATATTTATCTTTTCTTCTCAACTACCGAATACATTTTTTTTTTTGGCGCTCTTTGGGCAAAATTACTCTTCCCAGTAATTTCTTCCGCAAAATGACGTCTGTTATGTTTATGTTCTTGTACTAGCACCGAACGAAAATTCATATGGAAGGTTCAGAACATATATTAGTTAATGCTGTGAAAAAATTTGATTTGCGGGGTTTAGAAAATATACTAATTAATGCTACGAAAAAAACCGACATGGGAGGTTTAGATAACATATTAGTTAATGTTGGAAAACTTAGATATGAATGGTTTAGAAAATATATTGATTAATTATAAGAAAAAACTTGTAATGGAAGGTTTATATAATAACTCATTAATGTTAAAAAAACAGATATGGAAGGTTTAGAAAATATATTTATTTAGAAAACAGATTAAATTACCGTTTAATTTTTTTTTTGTTCACATATACTGGTTTTAGAACAAACGAATTTTTGCAGGATATGGAAGACTTCTCGTGGTGAAAAGGTTAAACAGTGTTGCTTACCCTTACCACACGAAGACGAAGAATTATGTGAAAAATATTTCTACTGAAAGTAAGGAAGATTTTATTTATAGTTTGGTAAATATAATATAGAGAGGAAACTAAGACATCACGAAAACAAGGAAAATGTAATGCACAAATTCGTAAAATAGGCAGATAGGTAATAAAATCCAACGCCAGACGATTCTTTTCACCATAGAATGAGTGTAAGATCTTGAGAACATTAATACTTGCCAATATTCTTGCATGGTTGTTACAATTTAGTATTCTACGCCAGTTAACGCCAGACGATTATATCATTTAGCTACGCGTGTGTCATGGGTGCCTGAGAGCTACCTTGGCGATTCCTTATGACTAGGACAATCAACATACGGAACCAATCTAACAGACATAATACGTACTGAAAACTCTTAAAAATGTAAATATAGATTTTTTTTTTTAATATGGAGCTGGAAATTATATGGAGGTACGTTAATGAACACTGCAGTATAAATACATAAAATGATAAATAGATAAACAGATAAATTAATATTCAAATAAATAATATATAAACAACAGTCCAGCGAAGGCGCTAAACCAAGTAAGCAAATATATACATGGGACTTAACATTTACGATACAAGTAAGAAGCTATTATTAAATCAGTAATTATAAATGTATACACTACTGCATGCCCTACAGACAGACAAACACACGTTACATATGCCATAATACTTGCCTGGGTACATGTATTTTGTAAGCGCATTAAAATCTGACTTTTTATTTCACTATCAATTCCACAGGCAGGAGGAGAGACTTAAGTTTATTTTCTGACTTCCAATAATCATTCTGGTTTGAACTGAATCTCTCGGGTGGTCTTCAATTTTTTGTTTCGGGACTGTTTTAGGTACTTTAGATGATATGAGGTGGGTGGACAGGGGTCGAATTCTGAGTTGCTATGGAGATGTCTTTGCACTTGTCGCACAGCGATTTATTCTTCATTATTATACCTTAATATCCTTTTGTATATTAATGAAGCAAACTATGCTGGTATTAAAACGATATAGATAATACATAAGGGAATACTACAGCACACTACAGACAAACAGACAGACACAGAGAGTAACCTACACAAATTGCGCTTGTACCAATAAAAGGAACAGAGTTAAGTTTAGACTATCTTATCTCGTTTACAGGACCCCCCGTAATAGTGAAGGAGCTAAGGTTGACTGTTTTTAACCCCTCCATTACGAAAAGTCTCTAATGAACTGAATAGCATCGTTCGTAAGAAAATAGTATTAAAAAACCGTCACCGTAGTTCACCCCTCAGCCCAAGGACATATTTTTTCATGTATTCCTACTACCACCAGACGCTTTTTATTCAGTTTAAGGGATTCTTTTCTGACGGGGGAGGTTAGACACTTCTCTTCTTAACGCCTTTGCTACGAAAAGTCTCCCCGAAGCTTGATGGAATATTCTGGGGAGGCAAAGAACACAAAGATGATGTCCTCTGATTAATGGAGCTAAATGGGAATAAACCATTCGAGGTCTTACTTAAGGATGGCTGTGCTACTCTTGGCGCCCATGGAGGGTTAAATATGCAAGAGATATTTTTATCCTCTTGCTAATCCACCCTTCCCCTTCTCTAGATAACCCTGATCTATAAAACGTATAAAATCCCATTTTAAACCACGTGCCGTCCAGAAAAATGGGTTATTTTATACCGAAGATTTTAACAGCATTCACATACTCGTACTTTTTTTTTTTAATGTCAACCATTGGGTCCTCAAATATATCAATTTTAGAATACACACATACATTTTATATATATATATATATATATATATATATATATATATATATATATATATATATATATATATATATATATATATATATATATACAGCTCGATATTCAAGTGCATATTTCAAAGGAATAGAGAAAATATGCGGTGTGGCGAGAAGGCAGTGGCGGGTGAGTCGAGGTGAGGTGTGGTGCCGTCACGGCTGACACTCGCCCTCCCACCCACTGTCACCAGAATAAAATAACTCCTCAGAACTCCGCCTGAAATGTGCAAAGTGTAGCGGAAGCCAGTGTCGACACCCTCAGTTTAGCAGAGTCGCGGAAAAATGTCCTGGTCTGTCGCTGTCCGGTCAAGAACAGGACAAGGCGGCAGGAAAAGAATCAAATGTAAAAAGTGTGTATAACTCATGTCGGGGCCGGAACAAGACAATGCTTGAATAATGAATAAAATGCAAAGGTTCAACTTCAGAGACTGTCTTGCTCGCCTCAGCCAGGCCTTGATATGCTGACCGGAGGAAGAGGAAGGAGGGATAGACAAAATCCCAGCTGGGGCAGGGAACAGTTTAAGGATTTGAATTTAATAAAAGCTGACTTTACTGATCTACCAGAAGACCCACCGACATGTCGTTAAAATACCCCCGCTAATACCAATACACCAGTCTTGTATGAGACAGCCCTAGCATGTATTCAATATGGACGGTGGGTGTTAGCGCCGAAGTGGTGACATGTAGAGGTGTATGGCATGTAGGAGGACTACTGGGCCTTGGGAGCAGGCTGTGACGCCTCTGCCCAGAGTCGGACAGATAAAAAAAAAAGAAATGGTGAGGGATGGGATGGAAATGGGAGAGAAAGGAGAGGGGAGAAAATGTGCAGTGGGGAAGAGAGTGTAAAGGTAGGGAGAAGAGGGAAGGGGATGAGAGGAGAGGGAACACAGGAGAGCTAAGAAAATGTGCAGTGGGGAAGGGAGTGTAGAGGAAGGGAGAAGAGGAACGGGATGAGAGGAGAGGGAACACAGGAGAGCTAAGAAGATGTGCAATGGGGAAGGGAGTGTAGAGGAAGGGAGAAGAGGGAAGGGGATGAGAGGAGAGGGAACACAGGAGAGCAGAGGGAGATTATTGGCAAGTGAGACAGGCAGAAAAATAAATGACTGGGAAAATGGGAAAATTTGTGAGAACTGGACAGATATGAAAATATAAACTGCTGCCTTTGGAGAGTCAAGCAGACATTTCTTCCTATACAGAATAAAACGTATATATCACCGCAATACTTAAGTTATGATAAGTGGCTGGAGAGACGCACACACATAAGAACAAGCAAACGGAAACATAAGCAAAAACAGAATATAGCTAAATAAACGAGATAGGAGAAAGTACATATATATCTTGGAACAAATAAAAAAATAATCATTATCTTTTTTTAACGAATATGAACGAGGGCAGAAATAATAACAAATTATGAGGGAAAAATTAAATTATATAATGAACAATGACTTTAAAGGAACAGACAAACTTCAGAGGAAAATCGCTGAAAAAGAAAACGATAATATTAGATTATATAGGCAACAAGTTGAAACTTAAGTGCATAGTTATAATAAACACAAACATACAAATAAGGAAAGCCACACACACACACACACACACACACACATATCCAGTCGGCGAACGAATACATTTTGGAAAACACACACACACACACACACACACACATACATTCAAGCATTTTTCTTTTTTTACTTTTTGAGCAGCAACGTCGTCAGTAATACGAGGCGACATCTATTCGTCAAGGTCGGTATTTACAGCGGGACGTGAGATATAGTGGAGGGCAAACACGGAATTAAAGTTTATGCTGTCATGAAAGTGATTGAAGGGGAAGTTGACCCCCACAATACTCGCTCATGTGGGGTAATGGAGGGAGGGCTGAGGGGGGATCTAGGAGTCAGCATGGGTTGTCAGGTAGGACAGGGTAAAAGGGGTAGAATAAAGGGGGCGAAGAGCATGGGGGGTCAAAGGTGGTGGAAGGGGGAGACAGGGTAAGGATGGGGCAGAGGAGGCAAGGTATGGGGGGCATTATAAGGAGAAAGGGGTAGGGTATAGAGCAAAGCAGGGTGCAAATGATCTCTGTAGAGATGGAACAGGGTAAGTGAAAAAGGGCAAGGGGAACAGGGCAAGGGAAATAGGGCAGGGGGCAGAATAAAGGAATGCAGGGAAGAAAGGGGGTAGGGCAGGGTCTGTGTCTGGGGAGAGCAGGGTGTGTTCGGTGGGAGATGAGAAGGGAAGGGTGTGTGTGAAGAAGGTGTAGGGCAGGATGTGTGGAGGAGGGGGAAGCAGGGCAGGGTGTGTGTGGGGAGGATGCTGGCGACGCAGGGCAGGGTGTGTTGGGGTGGGGAGGCGAAGCAGGTTAGAGTGTGTGTGGCGTTTGGGGGGAGGGGGCAGGTCAGGGTGTTTGTGTGTGTGGGGGGAGGGGGGAGCAGGGCAGGGTGTGTGTGGGATCGGGAGGGGGGAGGGAGCAGGAGGCTGGGACAAACAAGGAAGCTGAATTTCCTCTCGGCATTACCTACACGCGAAATAATTTTGAAAAATGCCCCCAACCCCCCTCAAAGAGAAAAAGTTTTAAAAATGGCAATTCTCTTTCTCTGCCTCGGTCTATCTCTCTCTCCCTCTTTATTTATTTATTTACCTGTCTAACTATCTATGTGTGTCAATTCATCCATCAATTATCTGTGTGTATAACCTTTCTATAATCATCTGTCTGTGCCTGATTTGTCCTCTCTCTCTCTCTCTCTCTCTCTCTCTCTCTCTCTCTCTCTCTCTCTCCCATATCCCCTCACCTTTCAGACAATTTTTTCCCTTCATCCGTGAGTGTGAGTCAAGAGAAAAGAAAATGGTGAAACAAAAACTCGAGCTTGTGAATTATTAAGGAAGGGAGAACAACAACGCGGTAAAGAAGAAGGAGAGGTTTGTTTTCTGGCTGACGGGCTGTAAATTAACTCGGCTCCTCTCGTGAAAAATACAAGCCCCTGAATTACACATGTTTGGTTGGTGTTTCTCATGGCAGTACAAACACACACACACACACACACACACACACACACACACACACACACACACACACACACACACACAGAGGCATAGGTTCGGGTAGCAAGCTGTAAATCACACACTTGTAAACACGCAGACATACATACACATACAGACAGAGACAGATACAGACAGGGACATAGGGGCGCGCGCACACACACACACACACACACACACACACACACACACACACACACACACACACACACACACACACACATGCGCGCGCGCACACACACCTTTGTACAATTTCTCTCTCTCTCTCTTTCTCAAGTCACCTCATTAAGGCTACCTGGAAGCAATTACTTAGGAAACAGGTAAAGCCACTTCAACTCTCACAGCTCAAGAGCTTAAATCTTCTCTAATCTAAATGGGGTAATTTAGAGGAGGAGGAGGAGGAGGAGGAGGAGGAGGAGGAAGGGGAGGAGGAGGAAGAAGGGGAGGAGGAGGAGGAAAGAAAAAAAAGAAATGAGGCAAAAGAAAACAGAAAGAAACAAAAGAAAGAAGGAAGGACGATGAAGAAGGAAGGAAGGAAGAAAAGAAGGAGGAAAGAAAGGATGGATGGATGGAAGGAAGGAAGGAACAAAGGAAGGAAGGAACAAAGGAAGGAAGAAAGGAAGAGGGGAAGGAAGGAAGGAAAGAAAGATGGAAGGAAGGATGCAGGGAAAGAAAGATGGAAGGAAGGAAGGAAGGAAGGGAAGATGGAAGGCAGGAAGTAGGAAAGGAAGGAAGGAGGGAGGGAAAGATGGAAGGAGGGAAGGAAGTAATTATGGATGGGGAGGAGGAAAGGAAAAAGGACGACGACAGAAAGTGGATGGTAAAAATGAAGGCAGAAAATATGGACAAAAAAGAAAAAAACAAAAGAAGAAAGTAACGACTGCATATATTTTGAAGAAGGATGAGTGTTATCCTCTTGGTTAGACTGATCCTAAACCCTTCAGTACGACTTTTCTTCTGTATTTTATTCAGACGATTTTTTGTCAGGAGAGTAGAGGGAAATTTAGACATCACCTTGTTTAACTTTTCCGGTACTAGGATGCGCTTCTAATCTGAATAAAATCGTCCGAAAACAGCATAAAATAAAAAAAAGTAAATAAGAATAATAAAAATGAGATCGTATTAAAGAGGCTAAATTATCACAGCGTCTATGAAAACCAAGACAGACAAATTTATTAACACCTTCAGCATGAGGAGAGCTTCTTCGTTATTATTTTGCTTCTCTCTGACGAATTCACATGGCTTAAGAAACACCTATTGCAAAGAAGGAGCACATGAAGGTCATATCTGATCTCCCTTTAGAATTTATTATCCCCAAATCCAAAAAATATTGTCTGACGGTGGTAAGTACAGATTTTAAAAGATATCACATATTTAGGGATTTAGAGTTTAATCCAGAATAACAAGTAATATTTTGGTAAGTACGAATATCAATACCAAACTAGATGAGAGAGAGAGAGAGAGAGAGAGAGAGAGAGAGAGAGAGAGAGAATCAGATATTCTAAAACTCAAACGTCTGACAAGAAAATATCATATAGTCTAGCGGTTCCCTGCATCTCGAAAGACGGCTTGATTTTTACAGAAGACAAAACTTATATGCGTGCCAAGGTTAAATCTTCTAGGACATAACAAAGCACAGACGACAACTAGGGTAACAAAATGGCAACCCTGAGATGGAGTAAAAAGAAGATGTGGTCGTAACTGATGGTTAACTAGGATAAAGGAATGACAACCCACAGATGTAATGAGGAAGAAATATACAGAGAACTATTTGGAAAATGATATTCGTATGCTTGTATGACTGACGAAGAGAGTGTATGTGAGTGAGGTGGAGGGCGGAAGAGGGAGGGGGAGGCCGAGGATGAGATTTAGGGATGGGGTGGAGAGGTATATGAGAGAGGGGGGTGTGAGTTGGAAGCAGGGCAGTGAGATGGCGGGGGACAGGGCGACTTGGAGGCGATTTGTTTGTGGCCACCCCAAACGGGACTGAGGCGTCTGGCAATAGATAGATAGATAGATAGATGCTTGTATCTTTGGAGTGGGACAGACTGACAATCAATCAGTCGAACAAGAGAAAGCTGGGGAAAAACCAATGTCCAGAAGTGGCCTGATACAGATTTATGAATATTATAACTGTTCAAACGTTAACCTTCAGACTGCGAATTGAGACTTTATTCTTCCATTCCTTGATGTTCTTCAGTTCGGGCAAATCTGTCGCCACAAGCCTCTTAAAGACGGTTCTGTTCAGCCTCAATCACCAACTTTACATTTTATGCTGGACCACATATTAGTTAATTTTATATAGCTCACTTCATCCCCTCTTGGGAAAAGGATTGACCTCTTACAATATAATGGCGTTTTATGCATAATACAAAAGCAACAACAAGACTACTTAATTCAGCTTTTAAGAACCCCCTGGTGCTGTAATAGTGACAATATTTAAAAGGCTATCTTATGTACTATATTACTACTGCCACAAGACGATTTTATTTGATTCTGAAAAGGACTCTGGTACTGAAGAAGCCAGAGACAAATATTTCCCAGTATTTGCAGAGAAAAACACCGTACGACCAAAACATTATAAACATTTTTTTTCCGGGCCTACAATGCTTGAGATGAGACAGTTCGATAAATTAGCTTGTCTGTCGAGGTAAACACGCTGGCACTGGACGCAAAGGAGAGTCAACGGAGAAATAAAAGAGTTCCATTTTTTTTCAATGTCCATACTTTTTTATCCAGTTTTCTTTCTTTTTTCAGCGACCGTAATGCGTGCACCGTAATTAGAGAGGATTTTGCCGAACGAAAGAAAAAATATAGACGGCCAACTGAAAACAAAAGTATCTGGAAAATAAGCCGGATATAACCATTAAATTAGATAAGGACACAAAGCGTACTTTTAACTCGCTGCTGAAACATGCTTCGTATATATATGTACAAAAAAAAGTTTCCCAATTTTTTCCTGCCCCCCCTTTCAGCTGGAGCACAACAGTAGAATCTATTTTACGTGTGTATTTCGGAATTAATTATATGAGAAAGCCAGACCGGAGAGTCGCCCTGGTCTGATAATCAATGGGACTCGAGTCCATGTACATACTTCAAAAGACGGCGATTATGTGTGTGTGTGTGTGTGTGTGTGTGTGTGTGTGTGTGTGTGTGTGTGTGTGTGTGTGTGTGTGTGTGTGTGTGTGTGTGTGTGTGTGTGTGTGTGTGTGTGTGTGTGTGTGTGTGTGTGTGTGTGTGTGTGTGTGTGTGCGCGCGCGCGCTGAACTGACTTGGTGTAAAGTATATGGAAGAAGTGCTACTGGAAAAATAACATTACCGTATCAGCTACGGTCGGGCTTTACACAGGCTATAAGAACTTACATACAATTGACTGACCTTTTAAAATTTATAAATACATACATACATACGAGTACATACATACATACGTAGATGTATACTTTCACACGTAGCTACACCAACGTGCGTGTGTCTTGTCACACTGCACATACACACTTGGCAATATACAAATTCTCTCTCTCTCTCTCTCTCTCTCTCTCTCTCTCTCTCTCTCTCTCACACCAGCCTTTATGCCCACATTCTCTACACACAAAGGTGTTAACTCATCCGCAAACTGCCATATAAGTAACCAGAGATAATAACATTCCTACACTCACAGGACGGAGAAGGAAGAGGGATAGGGGGAAGAGGATGCGAGATGAGGAGGTGGGAGAGGAAGAGAGATAAGAGAGAAAGGAAGAGGAATGGAAAGAGGAAAGAGGGAAAGAAGCAGGAGCGAACGAAGGACGTCTAAAAGACCTCATTCCGATCTACACATACAACAATGCCGTTAATTTATGAGTTCATCTAATAATAATAATAATAATAGTAATAATAATAATAATAATAATAATAATAATAATAATAACAACAATCACTGTATAGTCCAAACAAGCAGTATTAACATGAGCTTCTCCACAGTAAAACATCCGGGAGTTACATTATGATCATAAACGAAAAAAAAAAAAATCATTGTCTGTCCTCCGTAGAAGCGTTACTTTTTCTTAAAACAATGCTTTCTCTTCTAAAATCAACTGATGTTTTAGGACGCATCAAAAACTATTACAAAAACATTTGCTTTTCTTGAAGGTCTTGAGCAAAGCCATTTGATATCACTAAGAACAAGAATATGAGAAATAAAATCCAAGGTATAAAACAGTCTCTTCCCATCTGTATGATAGGAGGTATGAAGTTCTATGCAACACATGTGCTGAGCGGTGGAGTTGCCTGAATCATTACACAAAAAGGAATATTTCAGCTCCTACTCCTGTCTCTTTCTAACTCCTTCAGTCTGGTGAGGTACTTAATATAATTTTCGCTACCAGCAAATAATTTTATTCAGCATAGGAGAGTACCGCGGACTAGTGGTTTAATGAAGGCCATGTCTAACTCCCCAATCCCCCATGTAGAATATCTCTCCTGATATGAATAATTTTTTCTGAAGGCAGCAAGAACAAACTAAACACGTCTTTAAAATGGCAAAGTTAATCATCTCTTGAAACATATGGGGCAACTGTGTGTAGTGTTCTTTCTTCGCTATACCCAAGCATTCACTCAATTTTAAATGTACTGTAATTAAATTCGATGTAAAAAAAAATGCAAAAAATCGAATGGGTTTTTAGTTTGTTAAAGCACTGTGAGTATTTACAGCTTCACTGAGAAAGGCTATAAAATGTGTTGTACCCAAAATACCAGCCTAATAAACACCAAACATAACTGCTTACATTTCTCTTGTCAGTAATAATAATAATAATAATAATCTCTCCTCTCTCTCTTCCCACCAAAAAGATCAACATATTTCCCGAAACTCCACACTTTCCCTCAACTCAGAAATCAGAAGAAAAAAAAACGTCAGTCACAGAATAGGGTTAATCTCTAGTCACCGAAAAATGTCACAATACAAGACCACAGAACCTTACAAAATTCATGCTAGTCCCAAATTCGTCCCCATCCTGAAAATGAAAAAAAAATAAAGAGAAAAAAAAATGCCTGGACCACCGCCGGCGCTAGGAATACAGGGGAAAAAAGCTTCAAGATGTCAGCGAGTGCAGGGGAATGCAATCGGCCCCGTCAGCTGAGAATAAAGGGAGTGAGAGGGAGGGGTGAGGGGAAGGGGTGAGGAGGATGGGAAGGGGGAGGGGAAATGGGAGAGGGAATGAGAGAGAGAGGATAGGAGAGGGAATAAGAGAGCGGGAGGGGGTAGGTGGGAGGGGGGAGGGGAAGGGGAGAGGGGTGACGCCAGGGGCGGTGGGTGTGAACGACGGGCAGGATATATCAGTTCCTCCCTCTCCTACGCTCCCCATCCCACTCCCCCACCACCTCCATGACGAGTAGGATATATCCCCCACCTCTCCTCCTCTCTTCTTCCACATCCCCTCCCCTCTTAACCACCCTGTCGGGCAGGATATATCAGATTAGATTCCCCCCCTCCCCTACCCTCCCCACCCATAGACGGGTAGGATACATCCGCCTTCCCCTCCCCTCCCCTAATGGGCAGGATATATCAGTTCCTCTCCCCCTTCCCTTCCTTCCTTCCTCCTCCCCTCAGACGGGCAGGCCACTCATCCCCCCCTTCCCCCTCCCCCCGGAGGACAGGACTCGATTATCCAAGGACGCTATGATCTAGAAAGGTTCCATTATTCGGGGAGAGTTGATTACCCAGGTTGAGCCGATTACCCGGGCAGAACTCGGCTATCCAAGAACTGTTCTACGACACGAAACTCGATCATTCTAGGATGCAAAACTCGCTCATTCTAGGGATGCAACTCGATCATTCTAGAACGCTAAGCTTATTATTCTACGATGGAACACTCGATTATTCTAAAATGTAAAACTTTCTTATTAAGGATGCAAAACCCCATTCTTCTAAGATGCAAATTTGGATTCTTCTACAATGCAAAACTTTATTATTCTCTGGGGCAAAATTTGATTATTCTGAGATGCAACATTTGATTATTCTGCCACAAAACTATTTCATTTCTACGATACAAAATTTGATTATTCTTTGATTATTTTGGAACTGGTCCCATTATCGAAATTTTTCGCATCTAAGGATTACCAAGAAAACAATTAACCAGGGAGGCTACATTATTAGTGCAGGAACAGATCTGGGCAAGACGATTATCAGGGCACGGTGTGATTATCTGGGCAAGACTTGATTTTATGACCAAGAGGTGAATATCTGAGCAATACTTAATAATCAAAGCAATACGTGCCAGGGCAAGAGTTACTTATATCAAAAGTGCATTGGAAAACGCGTCACAGGATTGAAGGAGAAAATCTAGACATAATTCGCTATCTAGAATGTGTGTTATTATATCCAAGCAACAATCTCCAGACGATTTTCCTCAGCTAACGGAATAATTTTCGAGCTGGAGGGATTAGATACAGCCTCCCAAATGGAATAAAATCGTCCCATTGCAACAGGAATTAAGCACAGAAAGAGGCTATCTGATCGAAGGGGCTAAATGTGGTCAATTAATGAGGTAATAAGCGTTCATTGTTACTGCAAGGGTTAATGACGTTTACTTAGCAAGAATAAAACAAAATCTAGTCCAATTGCGCCACCGGTTCCCGAGTTATGACTCGTTTCTGTTCTTTTGACATCAAGCGGAATGGCCGCCGAAGGTGGCCTTTAAGCTAATAATAATAATAATAATAATAATAATAATAATAATAATAATAATAATAAAACAGCATCTCAAGAAGTTAAAACCTTCAACCCTATGAAATACTTGTTCATTCTTCCTGGTGTAAGACGATTTTATCCACCTTGGTCTTGGAGCACCATGGTCTTGGAGGAATTAATCCCCTTCAGTATGATGACATATTCTCTACTTTATTTGTGCTACCTTCCGACGATTTTATCCAGCTTTGGAGAAGCGTTAGGTAAAGCCCTCATTGGGCCCTTCAGTGCGAGTTGGGGATTTCCTACGCCTAATGAAATCGTCCGGGGATAGCAAGAATAACGAAAAAACATACATGTCATCGGGTAAGGAGGCTCCCTAGCACCTCTTCCTTAGCGATTTATTTCTGGATATGGCTGGTTAATAGCCTGTTACACGTTACCTATGCAGAGTATGGCGATATTAGATGATTTATGTAACTCGGAAATGGACAGTATGGTGTAATAAGCAAAATCAGTCGCCTAGGAAAGGGTGTTGGGGAGTTTCTTGATCAAAATTATGCCCCACAGCCTTTGACCGCGAATCCCCTCCTTAGAGCTTATATTCAGCTAACGTCAAAAGATTTTACTTGAAGAGATACTTAGGACAGATAAAACACCGTAGACCATCTCAGTTTGCGTCTTGTACGAGAACAGATAATTTCCGATTTTATCCCGGCTTGCGACATACGATTTTTATCACAGAAAATACCCGTAGCCAAAGGGTTATGCCTATTAACTTTACTCCCTATAGTCTGAACTATTTTTTAGTATGCTACATAAAGTCATCTCGAAATATAATGACTAATATGAAAATGGCGGCCTCGTAGTGACGGAGTTAATGAAGACTGGTATTTATTTCTTCATTCTAATCTTTTTTTTTTTTTTTTTTAAGTTAATTCTTGCTGCTTCCAGTCGATCTCATCTAGCTCAGGGGAGTCAGGTAATATATAAATGGTTAATGTGGGCGGTATCTATAGTAGTAGTTTTAGGCTTCAGCTTCATCTCAATGTTATCCCGATGGACTGCAAACAGAAACTGTCCCTCTCCTGTAGCCACCCATCCATCTTTAGAGGGGCAGGGAAAGATGAAGGATGTTTGTATAACCGGGTAGCTCCATCGCCTACTTATGTCGGTGCCACCACATGAAGGCGTCCTTCTCCAGCACCGAAAACTATCCCAAGCTGAATAAAACGGCCTGGTAACTGCAAGAATATAGTAAATATTAAAAAGGTAATTCCTTCATTCATAGAAATTCATCCCAAGCTGAATAAAATTGTCGGGCGGGAGCAAGGGTAATATAAAACGAGGAATACGAAGGAATTAATCACGTGAATATTTATACACCACAGGGTTCATACGAAGGAATTAACCACGTGAATTATACACCACTGGGTTCACAGACTGGGTAGGATGATAATTTACGCCGCGGCTGGTTAAATGGTATGTGGATAATGGAGAAAGGCATGGCTAGGTATTTAGGTGTTCTTGGACAGAGGAATGCTTGGGTGATTTAGTGCTGGATGATTCAGTCTCCATGAACACAGGAATGGCTGGATAATTTTAGTCTATGTGGACGGTGGAATGTTTGGATAATTAAGTGGTTTTTAGGTAAAGGAGTGGTCTGATTATTCATTCATTCATTCTTTCATGCATTCATTCATTTATTTATTCATTCATTCATTCATCTGGGATAGAAGTACGTTTGGACACCGTTTTTTCTTTTACGAGCAACTTTTTTTTTATTTTTGAGGAGGGGGGATGTCTGGATATTGAGAGTTTGTGGATAGAGAAATTTATTATTTCTGGACAGTGACAAACTGGATATTTTATTCTTTCCTTGGACAGAGGAGTGTTCTGCATAAATCTGTCTCTGTAAGCAGTGGAATGTTTCGATTATTATTATTATTATTATTATTATTAGTAGTAGTAGTAGTAGTAGTAGTAGTAACAGTAGCAGTAGTAGTAGTAGTAGCAGCAGTAGCAGTATTACTATTATTATTATTATTATTATTATCATTATTATTATTATTTGCTTCCTCGACAGTGGGATTCTTGGATAACTGAGTCTGTCTTAGGGGTTCATAACTGGACGCTGGTGTCTGAATAACGAAACCGTGTCTAAGTAACAGAGTCTGGGTATCAGTATGAGTAACTTCCGAGGATATTCGATATCTGCGGATAAGTTGTTTTCTCTGAGTAGCTGGCTTTTTATTTCAACAGTTAAGTCCATCTCGAAACACAATTTTCTTCAACAGTATGCGGTCAATGATGAATGGAATACCGGATTATTAGTATTAGCCGAGATGATAATTCGGGTAATACTTCATCACTCAGTGGATAATGGTATGTGTAATTGTCTAATATTCCTTGACTAATGACAGAAAAGTAAAGTTTATCTAGGTCGGAAGGTGGCGATAGTTTAGTTTGTATTAGGGAGATGATGATAGTTTGTATTGTGCTTATTGAAAATTTTTGATAATAACTGTATGGATAATATGGAGAACAAGAATGAGTTTTGATTAGCCTGTTACCTTCTGGAGAGTAAAATCGTCTGGTGTTAAAGAAAGTAAAATACCTAAATTACCCGTTACCCTTTAAAAGATAATTACATTCGCTGGCTGGATGATTTACTTGGTTTATAATATCCTGTGATTAGGTAATTATATTTCATGGTAATAATCCTTTAATGTAATTTTTAACTTATATTATTCCTCGGATTATTAATATACAGTTGATATTTTGTGTGTATAGTTATTTCTGGAGATGATATTTTCGAGTGGAAATATTATATTGCATTTTTTTTTTTAAAGGAATATATATTATTGCTGATAATCTTTGGAAAATTTACATTCTTCGTGATACCTTTTGACTGGAAAATTTTTACTGCTGCTGGCATTCTTGAGAAAATTTATACAGTATTGCGCTGGTATTATTTGACTGGCTACATTTGTTTACCGTATTCGTTCACTGCATAGCTAAATTTGTTAACACTATTTTCCTTTCACAAGCGTTTAATTGCTCAGGACTAATCGGTTTGTTTTACCCACCGAAACTTGAATACAAACCCGTCGTTCCATTAAATTCGATGAGCCTTCGTTATAAGTTAAGAATGAATCTCCTTGGTTACCAGCTAAATCAACTCTGCAACATGACTCAATCTGGCTATCAACTGAGTTAAAACGTGATAGGGATCTCCGTCAGGTTAGAACACACGCGCTTTACCTGGGCGCACCTGGCACACCTGACACCTGGCTAGTTCTCACCTAAGAGTTATTTGCTTCACATCTACACTAAATATTTCACGCTGGGGTACACTTGAGGCCATCAATACACTTTACATGTTTGTCTAATACGTTAAGAACTCATTTGATTTTGACATTTTTTAAAGTGTGAAGAGGAATTACTGACGGCAATTGATTAATTATATGTTTTCAGACGCTCCACTTCAGTGCTCAATCATATCCTTTCCTGCACCAAAATAATGTTTATGTCTGGATGTCTAATATAATGGGACTGTCAGTGAGTAATCTATAGAATCTCTCTTCTATACTCAAGCTATGCATAAGATTATTTTATTAAATTTTGTCTTCATTCATGCATACCACACATTTCAGAACGAAACAATAGTCAGTATCAAAACAACACAATGCGAAAACAAACCGAAATGTAATAATACGCAACTGTTATGGAAGCTACTCTATCGTATAAAAGGGCCACAATCCTTTGTAATGCAACCCAGATTCCTCAAATCATCGGTTTCTATAAAATCTCCCAAACTTGACCCGGTTTTCCTTGACCAAAACTGAAACCTGTTCTAACCTTTCCCACATTAACACCAGTCCTGTTCTGCCCTTTCCTAACACCTGATCCCATACCGTTTTCCGAGATGAAGTTATAAAAACTGTAAATTTATACTCTAATCACATAGCTACCAAATCCTTCACAAGCAAATAAAGGAAGACAGAATAAATTCTCAGGAGAGTTTATTACAGAAACTTCTCAGGAGAGTTTATTACAGAAACTAGGTAAGATCCTTTATGAATAAGGCACCATATATTGTCTACACTTACATGTCACAGTGTAATCCAGCTGTACACCTGTCCTGCCTCAGACTGTAACCTGTTCAGTCCTGCTTCAGAATTAAACCTGTCTTACTCCGTCAGGCACTGAAACCTGTTTTATCCTTGCCCTGTTCATAGCCTGAATCCCAGCCTTTTACATCTGAGTTAATCCCGTTTTGTTTTGTTTTTCTTGATCACATGAATCAGGTGGCCAATTATACTGACTTTTTCTTGGTGGCGCATTACAATGATTTAATTCTGCTTACTCCAGGTGATTATTTATTTAGTTTAAGGGAAACTGTGAGCCAGGGGGTTAGATATAGCTTTCAATGACCCCCTGACTACGCAAAATATCCCTCAGATATGAAAAAAAAAAAAAAATCGTCTGCAACTACCAAGAATGAAATGAAGAATGTCATCGGACTGAAGAAGTTAACAGCTGTCCAGCCGTGCCCTGAAGTCGTATTTGCGTAGGTTAAGGAGGCTCCATACCACTTCTTCGCTTCCAGTTTATTTCTGCAAATGGACCTCTAATAATCTCGTGTCTGTTATTTATACAATCTGTGTCGGTATTACCAAGGCATATATAACATACAAGTGGATATTAAAACACACTATGCTAAATAAATCGCTAAGGAAAGGGTGAAAAAAAAGCCTCCTAGGCCGACGAGAATATATCCTTCGTCTGACACCTTCCCAGCCATGCACTGCATCACACTTGATATTTCAACATCGTTTTTGCACCTGTCCTGTTGAGCCTTACCCTGATCTGACATGTATCCATCGATATCAAACCTTGGTTCAACATACTGTACATCTTTCAATACCGTACTTCCAACTGAATCTTCGCCTTTCTATTTCCTACCATGGACTAACAGACTTTTCTATATCCTATCCTAATATAAACATTTCTATGTCATATGCTGGGGTTTGACACATACCCTACAGTACAACTGCTTTCACCTGACAGACATACGCCTTTTTGTATCCTACCATGATCTTATACTCTTCTATATCCAGTCATGATCTTAGGCACCCATTTTTATAACCTACCTTGATCTAACAAACTCCTCTCCACTATATCCTTCCATAATCTGATACACAAATTTTTCATCATCATAAAAGGATCTACCGCATACCTTATTGTATCCTACCTTGGCCCAACATATAACTACCTATATTTACCTTGATCTGACACACAGCTTTCTATATCATCCTCTGGTCTAACGCAAACCTTACTGTATCCCACCTACGGCTGACACCTAAAGATATTCTACTAAGATCTGAAACACACCATTCTATATTATATCGTGGACAAAGACACACCATCCTGTCTTGTAATTTGACCTGACATATACTCACCTATATTCTATCCTGATCTGATATGAATCCGTCCACATTCTAATCCAACCTGTCACATATTTAGTATACCATATATTCCTACATTTTAGCCTGATCTAACACACGTACGGCTGTATCTAACCTTGATCTGGCATACACGTTACTATATCTTACGTAATCCTGCTTCTCTATCCTTGCTTCCGACTCAGATAACAGCTATGTAAATTAATATATCCTATGACAACCAACCTCGAAAGGACAAATAGGTCTGTTACTGTTTTATTTCCTTTCTGCTCTTTTGTAAATCTGACACGCTTTACTACGTGGTACCTACTTTCTCTTTCATGGTAGGGACAACTCTTAGTACACTATTCCAGCTAACTTCTAGAGGTCTTATTTAGCTGACTGAATCGTAGGAGCCTGTGAGTGTTAATGTGGCAAATACCCCCGTAAAACCTGCCTTTATCAAATTCAAAAACACGCCTTTCATATCTTAATCTGACACACACACCCCTATACTCCACCTTGCTTTTTCAGAGATTCTTAGTCCATTCAGTCAGTCATATACTTTCCATTTTCACACATTTCATGTTTTATGCAATCTAGGTAGGATTTCTGGTATTCAAAAACATTATTGGAGGCATACAGAACCTCCCCAGCTTGAAAAGTGTCCTGTAAGCTGAATATATTTATACTACAAAAAACAAGCATAAAGTAAATATTACGTCCTCGGACTGAAGGGAAAAACTTGACATACACCAATCTGTATATTATTTTGAGCTGACACTGTCATATATTTCAATATGCTATGACTCACATCCTTCCACTCCCAACCTTAACCTGATACATACCTTTCATACCTTACTTTACCCCGTTACATACCCTCTTATGTTCTACCATGCTCCGACACACATCCTTCCATTTCCTACATTTACCTTCTTGTATCTTCCCTTGGTCTGATGCGCCTTCTGCAGTATACTCTGCTGTCTCTGCCTCAAATTTGACACATACCACGTCCAGTCCGTGTGTCAATGAACATGATGTGCCTCTGACCAGTCTTGACATCCCTCCTGATGATTTATGTCCCTCTTCACTCCGACTCACGGCTTTCTATATCATATTTTTCTGGACGATACCATACAACCATCCGACACCCTGGTCTAACACATACCCTGCTACACCCTTCCTTCATGTAACACACACCTTAAAATACCCTACCTTGCTCTGACAAACTCCTTTCTATACACTATCCTGATAAAAGACAAGCTACTTATATCCTAACCCTAATCTGCCACATATCCATCAACATCTTGCTCTGTTCTGTTCCCCACCCCTCTCACTTCTGACACACAATACATCCCTCCTCCTGCCCTTATCTAATACACAACTATCTACATTTTCTACTCAGACTGTCTCTCCCTCTCAGCGGTGACACCTACCCCATCCATCCTGTCTCCAATCCAACGTGCTATGCCCCTGACCAGCCTTGGTGTCCATTCTGGCGACTCGTATCAATCTTCACCTAGACAAACATCATTCTGACCTAACCTCCCAACATACACCATTTTATACCCTTGTCTAATACCGCCATGCATCATCAACCTCGATGTGACAATTACCTTCCTATGTCCTATCTTGATAAAGCCAATTCCTCTTCTTAGCCCACTCAGGTCAGTCACACATCCATCTACACAGTCCCTGGTCTGACTGTCTCTCCCCCAGCGCTGACACCCACCACGTCCGTCCTGCCTGTCAGCCACCGTGCTACACCTCTCACCTGCCTTGGTGTCCATCCTGACGACCCGTGTACATCCTCGCTCTGACATGACACAGCCCTGGACCTCACCCCCCCCCCCCTCCTGACGTCTCCGCTCGTAGAAAAATATACAGGTTGGAGCTTTTTTCAGCCTTTTCACTCCAAGCACGACATTCATATTTTATTTTTGCTGTTACGAGATAGTTTTATTTATCTCAGGGGTGACCTTCGAATTGGAGGTTTAGATACTGCCTTCATTATTCCCCCTGCTACTTCAGCTTTCTTAACCTGAATAAACTCATATTGACAGCAGCAACAACAAACTAAAAATGACGTCATCCGATTAACGAGTACTCAGAAGAGGCATAACTGAGCAGAATAAAATCGTTCTGATCTTATCCTAAATAGACGTGTATGTGTGTTTCACAGCAGCGATAAAGTTAGCCGAGACATTTTATTATCTAACTGTTAGAACTTTCTAAGCAAAGGAGAATCGTCTGAACAAACTGGTCAGAGACTGAACTGAACAATGTAAGGTTATCAGAGACTGAACTGAACAATGTAGGGTTAGTCAGGAAATAATATAGCCTAATGTAAACCTCTGACTTCTAGGATTTCCCTCGAATGAACAAAATCATTTGGCGTTAGACTGAACAGACCGCCAAAATTAGCAAACAGCACTGACACGATTATATTTTCTCTTTCATAGCGTCTGTTGCTCCTCTTTACATTAATCGGTCCGTGAATTTTGTAACCAAAAAAACTCTTGTATGTATTTTTTCCAACACACCAAGAATTCTGTAACCACAGAATTCTCTCATACAGCTCTCCACTGAACCTGTAGAAAAATGTGTTCCTTCGTGATTCTAAAACCAAAGAATTATATAATCACACAATTCGCATATAGTTCTGTATTGAATCTTTTAATTGTATGCATATGGAAATCGTGTCCGCTATGTTCCTCTTTACAACGCTAGTGAATTTTATGACCACAGAACTGTTTTACGAGTATATTGCCTTATTTCGCTTCTGTGTACTCAACAACGACAAAATTAATGTGCGTAGATCTGACCTGAGACGTAGGTGTGCTCACATGGTTCTGGAAGAGCATCCCTTACCCCCCAATACACGGTGTCTTCCTTAGGCTGAAATAGAACTGTCCACTGGCAGCAAATATAAAATTAAAAGAGCCACCGTACTAAGGAGGTTAAACTTTTCTCTACATCAGCATCTTGGGGCAGTAGGCTTAAACTTTACACAGCGAAGTGAAACGCAAGTCCCTAATTTCTGACGGTCATTAATGAAACGTCTGTGATTATCTCTTATAGTGAAGAGGTTGATAAGGGAAAAACTTTACCCACCAGCACAAAAACATCTCCAAAACTGAGCAAAACAGTTCGGTGGTAGCAAGAATAAAAATGCAAAATACTGTACATCCTTGGGTTGAAGGGGTTGATATATTTTCTTAATATACGCATACACAATACATATGTGTGTCTGTGTGTGAGCTTGGTGCATCGCAAGGAGAACTACATAACACACGAAGATCAAAAATTTCTCTTCAATATTTAAGAACCTTTCACAGTCAAAATTATCCGCAGCACCGCATTATAATGGTAAATTAGTAATGCCAGTATATTTATGCTAAGGATATTCAGGAATAGCCAAAACTCTGCAGCTACCGGGAAATTTTGCAAAGACACGTTACATAAATAAGAGTATCACCGTCGGTATGTCATTTAAATATTGCATGCGAGGTATACACGAGCCATCACGAGGGGGAATTATATATATCTTTTATTATCTCTGTTGAAAAAATAGTCTTATACTTTAATCTTCTTTCCTTAACCTTTTCAGCTCGAGGACATCATTATTTAGTTTACTTCTTTTGTTAATTAACTTTTTTTTTTTTCATTCTTCCTGTTATTTTATTTCTTCTTTTACATCGCTCCTGCTGTAAAAATGTCTGTCTTGCAGGGCTGCCCTCTTCTCTTTAAACCTTTCAGCCCGTAGACGTCGAACAAACTTTTACGTTATTGATCTTTTTATTCGTTTTTTTTTATTTTTTTTTTATTTTAGCGTTTCTCTTGCACCCTCGGGAAAGGCTTCTGTGTATGTCCGCCTGTTTCCTTTTCGTAATCCCTACACAACGATGGCGTCTTTGAACACTATTTCTGCCATCTTCAAAGGATGTCATTTTGCTTTGAGGAGACATCACGAATTAATAGGGTTAGGTACAGGCTCCACTGACTCACTGACCACATACTATAAGCTTCCTGTATCTATGCCCAAAATTTTCTGTCCTAGACCCTCCACAGATATGCTAAGTCATACAAAAGACGGGTTATAAATGTAATCTACAATTCTCTACATATTTCTTATTTAGGCTCCAGTGGTACTCCCACATCCTCAATTCTCTCACACTTGGCTCCTAATTTTAATCCCAAGGTTTCTCAGTTATATACTTTCATTTTTTTTTTTTTCATAATTTTCTGCCAAACAGCCTAAAACTCCTAAATATCTCATGATCTGCTCCAAATCTCACCCCACAAGTTTCTCGGTATCATACAAAAACTGTAAAATTTTGTTAATATCTGGCCTTGGAGTTATTGGAAACAAAAATCCTACATATTACTTCCGGATCTAAATTTAATCCTAATGTTTCACCACATTACGCATTCCTCACTCCTGTTTGTCAAATTTTCTGTTAACGACCCAGCGTGGACTTTGAAGACCACAAAATAATTTCCTACCTCGCTTTCGGCCATAAATTCGAACTTAGGACTCTAATTTAATAAAAAAGTTATTCATATTAAGCAAACCCCATTCAATGTCTAATATTTTTTGTCGGAAAGGCGCCACAGACTCTAAGCAAACAGGAATCCTAATACCCAACTTCTGGCTTTAAATTATAATTTCTGGATCGAACATACACAACAAAGTTTCTCGAGAATATCCTTTCCTAATTTCATCTGTCTAATATTTCCTGCCAAAGAGCTACCATGGACTTTGAACTCGCAGATATCCTAAATACTAACTTCTGCCTCAAAAATATAGGCTAACTTATGGTTTGAATTTCACCATTTCGGCATTATCCATTCCTCATTTCACCTGTCTAATATTTCCTGTCGGAGGGCCGCCATGGACTTGCTGGACACGAGGAAGGGAGAGAGGAGCGTCACAGGTGCATGGGGCTGACATCAAACCGAATTCCTCTGCCGCAATGTTCACCAAACCAAAACTTGTTCTGTGGGAGTGTAACTGGGACTCGACTTTGCCAAGCAGATATTTAGCCACCATTTCACTCCCGCCGTTCTCCCGATTCCTGTTCCCCCGGTAAAAGCTTGTGTGCATAGTTTCTAAAAGCAGAAGTTAGTTATTTTCGCTAAATAAATACGGACGCAACTGTCCTACGGAGTTTCGTGGATATATTACCCTCTGAGTTTAATAGACATAGCATATTTTAAAAATTATCTTAATTTTTAAATAGTATACAGTGTTTGTCCCACAGTTTGACAACCAATGAAGGTTCTTGCTGGCTGTTACTATATTTTAGTTTTCTTATACACTATATGTGAACAATAATGAAAAAAAATGCATAGAGTATAAAAAAAATAATAACATAAGCAACAGCAATAAGAACATCAGGCAGATACATAAAGCGACATAAATAATTTCTTGTATATAACAGGTTAATGAATACAGACAATCATAAAGAAATAAATGACACTATAACGACATTTTTTTAATTTATTGTATATAACAGGTTAATCAATACAGACAATCATAAAGAAATAAATGACATTATATCAACATGTTTTCTTTTTCTTCCAGCCCGGGAGGCTTTGTTATTAATTTTGCACTTTCCATCTTCACATTCTATCTGTATACTTATTGAGATTCATATCGACATAGTTTACAACCTCTCTATTCAGGGTTAAGAGACTGAATGGAGAGCTGCTAGAAATCGAGCAGCGTAGAGAGTTGCCATAAGTAAGCAAGGTCGACGTAAGCATGATGGGCCCTTCATAAACGAACGAACGAACGAATAATATACAAGAGGATAATAAGGTATACTGTATAGAATAAATCACTATAGATGAGGTGCTAAGAAATCTCCAAAGCTGCTTAGAATACCATCCTTATCCATCTTCCACCAGCCGAAGCATTATTGTACGACGAACTTGCAAAAATATGTAAAATAATCATTAAAGAGAAAAATACATCCATACAGAAAGATATCAAACCGTTGAACACCCATTATATCTAACATACAATTTTCAATCCAATTTGCATTTTTCCAGGACATGAACGACCTGAAATATAAGCCAAAGAAAAATATATAGTGAAGGAATAATATACACAATCATTAAGCTAATTTTACACAGTTCGTCATCCTTAATTTCTTACGTACTTTAACATTTCTTTCACAAAATTTTTTCCAACTCAACATGCAATATTGTGGGACGAGGTACAGGCAGAAATATACTGAACAAAAAAACAAAGACATGATTACAAGTGTGACAATTACCAAGCCCTTTTATAATATAACATCCTCTATTTCTTACACACAGCTTACTTCAAATATTTTTTTCTATGCGAATGATAACCCAAGCTTTAATTATTTTACTATGGTCAGAAATCTAAGCCCATAAATTTACGAAGTCAAAGAACAATTTACATTTCTTACACACTGCTTGCTTACTTCCAATATATATATTTTTTTGTATGCCACTGATAACCCAAACATTCATTATTTTACGACGGCCAGAAACCTAGTCCCTTAATTGCGAGGTCAGGGTGATAATCAGTGTGAGGACTAGTGTGCCGAGAGGAGGTGTTAGATGAGCATGTTGCCTCGGGATGGTAATTAACATGGCTAATTCTCCACACGCCTGCGCAATAGAGGGTCGGGTTTATTAATGTTGAGACAGTAACTTTTTTTTCTCTTTTTTTTTTTTCTAGTTCTTGCTAATACTGAACGATTATATTCTGCTAATGAGAGACTTTATGGACTTCCACGGGCAACACTGAATAAAAATCCGGTTGGCTCTTTGTCTTTCCTTTATTCTTGCTGTTGCTGAACGATTTTACTATCAATTTTATTTTTTCATACTACTAAACGATTTTATTCTGTTTAGACGAGACTTTTTGGAGCTGGAGACGCTTTTCCTAAGATTAATAAAATCAGTTGGCGTCTTTTTTATATACCTTTGCTAGTGCCAGGCGATTATATTCAACTTGTTACAGACGTTTTAGAACTGAGGGAGGCAGGTATCGTCTTCATTAACACCTTTAGTATGAGAATCCTTTCCTAAGAAAAAAACAAATCGTCTGAAGTTTCCAAGAATAAGAACTGGAAGGGTTAGGTACAGCAAACATCAGCACCTTCAGCACGGAGGCCTACATAAAACAGTACGACGGTAGCAAGAAAAAGAAAAAAAAATACATCACCAGCTTCAAGTGCTGCTGAGAGTAGGATTCATCAATTTACTGACAGAGACGAGCCTGACACCAAAATTGCAAGTACACATGTTTTTTAAGGAAATATCTGCCGTGTGTGTGTGTGTGTGTGTGTGTGTGTGTGTGTGTGTGTGTGTGTGTGTGTGTGTGTGTGTGTGTGTGTGTGTGTGTGTGTGTGTGTGTGTGTGTGTGTGTGTGTGTGTGTGTGTGTGTGTGTGTGTGTGTGTGTGTGTGTGTGTGTGTGTGTTGGCAGAACTTACCGAATTCTCCTTAGCTAAAACAGAGAGGGATGAAAACTAGTGCTTATATCTCACTCATTCACTCACACACTTATTTTCTCACTCACACTCACACACACACACACACACACACACACACACACACACACACACACACACGTCTTCTTAGTGCAAGCTCTTCATTTGTTCTCAAATAATATTCCTACTTTTCAAGGTTATTATCATCCAAGTCATCTGAGGCATAATAGTTAATACGAGAATGTGAAGAAAAGCATTTCAGACCTGCTCTGCAAACACACGAAAGGATTAACTGCTGAAGGGCTTTCCTTAATCCTTTACCTAACTCTCTTTAGTTAACTTTTTATTTAACTCTTAACTCTTTCATTTTTTATTTAATTCTCTAGTTAGAGCTTAACTCTTTCTTTAACCGTACTTCACTCTTTAACTTCAAACTCTTTTTACTTACTTTTATATACCTGTAATACTTATTGAACCCTTTTACTGAATTCTTTTAATTAGCCCTTTTACCCAACTCCTTTGCTCAACTATTTACTAAACTCTTTTAATTAATATTTTTTAATACTCTTTTTACTAATCTGTCTCTCTCCAATTTCCAACATCTGAAGCTTTTTGCATAACTTACTCTTTCTGCAATTTTTCACCATACGGCTAAGCGACCATTACCTGTTTGTCTGTGTGCTTGCTTTCAATCTTGCCTGACTGTCTACCTGCCACTCGTGTTTTTGTCAGCGTCTGTCTGCCTCCACCCTTCCCACCAACACCTCACCTGGCTGCCTCCCTGCCTCCCCTTACTGCCTTCCTCCATGCCTTCGTCCGTCCCCCTGCCTTTTCTGTCTCCTTCCTCCTTTCTCACCAACACCTCACCTGCCTGCCTGTCTCCCACCTTGCCTTTCCTTGTCTGACTTCCCTGCCCTCCTCCCTGTCTCTGCCTGCTTGTCCTTTGCTTTAATTTCCTGCCCTGCTTTCCTTACCGGCACAAACTAACCTCCTTTCCCTCCCTTCCTGGCTGCCCACCTGTCTGCCTCCCTGCTTTGCCTCCCTCCCTGTCATCCTGTTTTCCCTGTCTCACTCCCTGCCTCGCCACACACCCCAGATTGTGGACTGTATTCTCTTTTTCACTGGGTATTTCGAAGCACCCTTTCCTAAGCGGTTTACTTCCCATACTAGAAGTTAATATTCTCCAGTGTATCATGTTTAATATCAATGTAGTTTCCTTCATTAATTTACAAGAAACATTAGGTGCAAAAGGCAAATCAGGGCTGGGATACACATGCAAACTTACGACTATCTCTCTCTCTCTCTCTCTTTTTCTCATGAACGCGTAAAATCTTCCCGACTCTTGTTCTCCCTGCAAATAATGCCGAAGTAAAGATGGGGAATCGACTGTAATTAAGTTTGAGAATCCCTCCCTAGGTAACTTAGGGCCAATGAGCTACAATGCCATCTACACCAGCTAAAATTAGAAGCTAAACCAATACATGACACATTAATTTTCCCAGCCTGCCAGCCTTCTTGTCTTCCCCTGGTACTTGTTCCTGTTGATCTGCCTAGTTCCGAGTATCCTTGTCATCCTGCATTATCTCCCAAGTTGACCACCTTCCTGCCAATCACCTTTACCTGTTACCTGCGATCCTGTCTTTGAGTAGTTATTCTTGTTCTGTTTAGTTTCCTATATCTTTTCCATCCACCACCGTGTTTTCTTCTTGCATCTCTCCCAGCCATCACCTCCTACTTAAACCAGATGCTTCTCCGTCTATTTTTCATCTTTTTCACCCTGTCATACCTGCACCTCTCCGCAGTCTTACCTATCCTCCTCATCCTCTCTCCAAGAACCCCACCACCCTATCTACCCACCTCTCTGGCCGCCACTGGGTCCTCTGCCTTTTCCCTCTCCCTGCCTGCCTGCCTGCCTGCCTGCCTCTCCATCACCTACCTGCCATCCTGCCTAGACACCCCTTTACCTAACTCATCCTCTCCTCCATCACTGCCATCCTTTCCGTCTGCCTAATACCATGCCTGTACTGCTTATTTGTTCAACTCCTTCCTGTCTGCCTCGCTGCTACCACCCTGTCTATCTGCTTGTCTGCTTGTCCCTCTCTTCACTCTCTGACTCCAACACCGCCACCACTATCCTATCTACTTTCCTTCCTACCTACCTACGTACCCTTTCAGCTTGCCACCCAGTACCATCCTATCTCTACGTCTCTTCCTACCTACCTTCCTGCTTGTCAGCCATCACAGTCATGTCTCTCTGCCTACCTACCTACCTAAATGCTGCCACCCACCACTATCCAGTCTCTTTACCTACCTACCTACCTACCCTGCTCACCTGCACTGCCAAGAATGCTCCCGCTGGCCACTGCTGACCCAACATGCACTCGTCCTCCCTTCAGTCACGATATTTTTCGCTGGCATATTCAGTTTCACAGCGGCGGGGAGGAAAATCTTTGAGCGAAGTTCGTCCCCCATGTCAACGTAATGTCCAGAACACAGGCCCGCGTGTGTTCATCAAGACCCTTGTTAATTAAACGCCCGTGTTCATCATGGCGTGTGGCTGTTAGAGTTATTTGCCTCTCTCTCATGTTCTCTTCCTCCTCCTCCTCCCCCTCCTCCTCCTCTTCTTCTTCCTCCTCCTCCTACTCTTCCCCTTCCTCTGCTGCTGC